>NC_134568.1:221851671-222156670 GCF_050947875.1 Dermacentor variabilis
TCTTCTATTGCGATTCAGATTATCGAGCGACGCAGTTTGAAAGAGTGCATCTCCCCGTCATGACGCCCCCCCCCCCCTTTTTTTTTCTTTCTAGAGCAGACCACGAGTTTTCACATCACTGTCGGACTGGCCAACTGCCTGCCACCCGTATACAGAACGCTTCCTAAAACAACGTTTTTTTTTTCCCCCTTATTTGCGAATAGAAAATGGTAGAAATTTCTTTAACACTTTAAACGCTTTAGAACATTAAAGGGAGGGTTCGAGTCATTTAATCTTTTGCGCGCAAACACGTTCTGTTGATATCGTTCTTCAATTCAGCCGCGGCCGCCAAAACAACCCGTACAGCGTTGACACAAACGCGCACCTTTACAACTCTGCGTGTTCAGTGGCGGCCCGTAAGTAACGGCCGCGCTGTTGCCCCGGCGGACGTGGCTGCCCGTCACGCAAGCGCCGGTCACGACCCATCGAGCGTCGCCACGCATGTTGTACGTACTGCGCACACATGCCGAACCGCGGTTGCCACGCACCTAGCACGGGGCTGGCCTCCCGTCCAGTATTGACCGCCGAAGTTCGGACGCATGTTGGATACGGTTTGCACGGCGCCGCGGGGAGTCCCGTTTTTACGATTCTTGAAACATTTATGGATCCATAGCCCCGCGCCGACTGGAATTGTCGCGGGACGTCGACAGCTGTCCCGGCAATCACGTGCGAACCGCGTATGTGCGCCGCTTGCGCTGCCGCTCGGCCAGCACCGGCAGGCAGCCCGCGCAGGCTCGCTCCTGCCGCTGCTGGGGACTCGCGTATTGCTGCGAAGCACGCAGCGGACGTGAGCATCGTGATGACTGGCCGCGGGGAGCGGTGGCGCGACCTCTCGGTTCCGCGCCGGTCTCGCGGGCCCAGTCGCGGTCCAAGATCGTTCTTTCGGCCAGACTCGGCGCAGCTGCCGTTATGCGCCTCGGTCGACGGGCCGAGTGGCCAGCGCTGCGCGCGTGAGCGCCCTTTATTACGTGTCGCGGTTTTATTCGCTCGATCCATACGTGCTCCTAAAGCCAATGCGTTATTTACGCGCAGTAAAACAAGGCCGCGCCGGTTCCGACCCATGTGTGCTCCTGTTGTCGCGCGCGCCTCTGGTGTTTTGCATTACCCACTGCCTATACGTACTACACGTTTCCGCAGCGAGTGGTCAGTGAAGGCGTTATCGCAGTGAGCTCGGCAAAATTTTAAAGAAATAGAAACAGAATTTTACATGCACACGTCATAGCTTGTTGCACTACCGGAAGGAATTTGTGATTTGCCCTCTTTTTCTTTTGTCAATTCGAAGGAAGGAACTGAAACAATGATAATTCTTGCCGTGCCAATGTGTCGTTTCCCGCTGTGTGCCGCGTTGGAGGCGGTCAGGGCCCAGGTTAATAAAGCTGCTTCTGCGGTCCCATGTACGCTAGGACGTCGCGAACGGCCGTACGCTGGCGCATGTAACAAGACAACAAGACAGACTATGGTCCAGTGGTCAGCAGTTCTCACTGGCATAAATCGCTTTGTGAACGCTGTCGGCTGCAGAGTGTTCCGGCCGTACCTAGCTCAGCTTTTGACAGAAGCAATTATAAAACGAAGCTTTTTCTCTTTACGTTATAGCGCCCCAGGGGCGCTATAACGTAAAATTATTCCAAACCTTTCTATTCCAATTCTTCAATCAACCCTTCGCGATTGATCAAAAACTTTTTTGGACCACTCCCATTTCATCTGTCTGTCACGCGACGTCACGAAAACCGCGATAGCTCCCCATCTGATATAACGTGTACACACGGATTATGCATGATTTGACAAAACAAAAGAAAAATAGCCCATTCTGATTCGACGCCTCTTCGCCATTAGCCCTCGGCTATTGGTCAAAAGTTCTCGGGCTGCGCCCACTTCACCTGCCTCTCACGCGACGTCACAAAACCGCAAAAACTACCCGCGTCAAAGTGGCGTGTACGCGATAAAGATGAATTAATATGCCGAACAAAACTGAATTTTCTTCTGAATAGCCGCAGGCTGCCCCGTTCCGAAAGGAATAAAAGATAGATGCCGCCGATCGCTCACGCACTGGCTACTCGCTCCTGTCGGTGAGCATGGGTTTATTTGCATGTAATAAGACTTTTTGCGTGGCCGTGCAACGTTTTCGAGCACTTTCAGCACGTTTACGACCTCGTTCTGCCAACTCTTCTTTGCTGAGGATCCGTTTTGGCCTCATTCTTAAGTTTCCGTTGCATGCCGCCGCGATTGTCGACGAGCCACTGCAAGCAAAGTTAGGGAAAGCAGACTAATCGCAGACGCCGGCACCACCCTCTTCATCCGGTTATCGATATTCAGTGCAGTGGCTCGGCCCTATCGAATCCCTCTCCACTTGAGCGTGCTCCTCGCCTCTTGTGAGCCAATTAGATAAGACAAGACGCTCAGTGTAGGCAATGTTATTCGTTTTTCAAGCAAACAAAAGTGACCTAATGAACGAGGAGAGCGTTTGATTGGTCTGTTCAGACAACCCTGCGGGTGACCGCCCGATGCTTGCGTCAGCGGTTACGCAAATTCGACGTCAGGAGATTGGAATAAAAACATATTGGAATAGTTTTACGTTATAGGGCCCCAGCACAAAAAATAGAATGAAAAAGAAAAAAAGGCGTACGTGCTAGAGAGAACCAGCGATGTGTTCACCCTTTATGTGGTATAATTCTTTCGCTCACTCTTCTCAAGAATAAAATTAATGATCACCTTATTGTAAATCAAAATTTCTTGATTTAAGTTCTGCTTTATGTTCTTTGGTTAGCTGTATTGGCCGTTGGTAACTGTCTTATAACATAGTCGGTAATTTGTAGAGCGCCGGTGCCTGGATCAACAGGTAATCAACAGACAATTTTGTGCGCGTTCATTTGCTTTGTTACCTGACGACAGGTGGCAAGTGGCATTATGAGAGGCCTTGGGAGACTGGCAACACTTTACAACACCGGTGACGCTCTCTGATATCGGCGATGATTTGCGACCATCACTTGACTGAAGCGTGTTCAAACCGCCTGTAAAAATATTGGCCTTGAAAAAAAGAAAAAAAAATGAACTCCAGAAAATCAACTTTATTATGACCCGATTATATATTTCTGCTAGGTACTTTCACTACAGCATATCCGAGAGGTTTAAAAACCATTGCAAACAACCATGGCGGCAGCACGGCCAATTCACATTCACATTCACGGCCAATTCATTCGCTCACGCTAATACGGCGACACTCTCGTTGCAAGTACACTTTAACGAAATACTGAATTTATGGGTAACCTCAGCCAGTGTGTGCCAATTCTTACCTTTTGACCCACCAGACTTTCTCCACGTAATGTTCATCTGTAATGTTCTCCTGTTTCAAGTTGGCGAAGCAATTTCACCATGGGGTAGCGCAAAAAACCGCTAGGCGCAGACGTTTTTTTTTTTTTGTGTGTGTGTGTCTTGTAGTTATACGTTTAGTGAAAATGAGGAATTTAAATATGGCGTATATGCGTGTTTCTTTTTTCTCACATGCACCGCGGCAACGAGCGCCTTAAAACGCTTGCCGAGTTGCAAAGTTGGAAAGCTTGTGAAGTTGGAAAGTGCACGCACAACGCAAAGCCGACGGGAAACAATGCGACATCGTAAGGTTTAAACACAGGACGAGGCATTAGGTAAAAACGCTACAGCTTTCGCAAGCGGAACTGCTATAGCGCAGCATCAGGTGAAGGAATGACAGCAGCATCAACACCTGTCGCGAGCTCGCACGCAGGAAGCGCACACGGCCGTAATCCAAGCGCCTTCGAGATGGGTGGCGAGAGAAAAAAAAAAAAAAGAAACGGGAAAGAGAAACCAGTCGAGCCCGCAAAGCCTCGGCAGGAAAGAAAGAGAAACCGACGACCGCGCAATCGAGACGCTCGCGGCAGCGGCCGCCTCGAGCATCGTCGTCTGCCGAAGACTGCTCGGCTAATGAAGCCCGCTGTGATGACGACGACGACGACGCCTGGGAAACGCGCTGCGGAGGAAGCGAGAGCCTCTTTGATTAATGGCGGCCAGGCGCTCGGCGCCGGAGTATGATTGGTGCGGGGAAATCATTCTCAGCAGCGGCAATAAGCGCATCTGTCGCTCCAGTGATTAATTTCGGCTCCTGGTCGCTCACGCCGCCCTCCCCGCCGTGGAGGAAAAAGGGGGATCAGCGCAGGTTTGCTCAAGTCGGGAATGAGCCGCAGTAGGTCACGAAGCGCCGCCGCCGCCTCGGCCTGGGGCACCCGAGTCGCCGGAAACCAGGTACGGGCGCCGGCGTTTTTATTTTAGCTCGAGCGAGCTCAGCGCGGAAAGTGGGATGCGCACGCATTCACTTGCGCGCTGACGGAGGCCCGTCCTTCGCGGTGCAGGGGGATCGAAAACGCTATTAAGTGAACGGCGCGAGAGGAGGAGGCCTGATTAATATGTGGACCGTGTGGCTGGGTTTCGCGGCAGCCTGACGCCAAGCATAATATGTATGGACGTTTGGTTTTGCCGTATAGCGGAAGCGCTGCACCGAGAAGTGCGAAAATGCCGACGCCTCGTGGCAAAGCGCCGTCCAATGTGTAGGCTGGTTTTTTAAATACAGAAAGCCCTGAACGTCAGTGCGGAGGAAAGAAAGCATGGCGACAATTGCTGGTTCGGGCACGGCTGAGTGAAGACGCCTGATGGGTATGTGCGATGCACACGATGTGACGCGGCAGCACAAGCATTTCTCTTACATTTCTTTGTTTCTTTCTTTTTTTCTGTCACAACAGGAATTATCTTATTCTTCATGATGACAACGTGCGTTTACTGCCATCTATGTAAAGGAGTAGCCGGCATCGACACAGAGGCAAACATATCCAAAATACGCATTTCATAAGACGGAAACAGAGCCAACGTTAGTTCCACTGTATACCTTCAGCTACAAGTCGTGGTCGCAAGATCTCATGAAAATATTTTCTTGCGCAATTATGATTATGCCTGAAGGTGATTTCATGTCGCGGTAATTGAATTCCCTGTGGTTGTATTTTACCGCAGAAGGAATGAACAATATATTACGCTTTCAAGGCTATTGGTTCACCATGTTGCTGAAAATGTTCTAGGAAAGAATATACAAACGTTCGTTTACTATAATGGATCAGGGCTCGGTGGGTGACCAGTTTACAGTGATCCCACAGGCGCTATGGCTCATGTGATTAGGTGAATAGGCACACATGATTTGCATCACCCAGGGCCCCTACAATGCTTCACATTATTTCCTCGCACCTGTGGCCTTCCCTTTCTTCTCTCCGTTGCAAGCACGTTTTGGATCCAGTACCGACAACGGGGCTACCCAACGTGCAACATCTGTGATATTCAGCCAGTCATGCGAAACCGCTGTTCGCCTTTCTTATCTTGCATTTCTATATATGACATGGCTGCGAGCAAACTCTATTTTTAGAGTTCGAGCAACACTATCAATGGTAGTTGTCAAATTTACTGGCACACTTCGGTGCATCCTGACGCAGAGACGCTGGAGAGAGATGAGGACGAAACGGAGGCGCAGGTGCCCTCACCATTCTTTCGAGAACTCTCTTTAATCCCCGTGATCACAGGAGGTAGCCTCTGAACTGTGGCAGATTAAGGGTGTCCGCGGAATGATCCACGCTGACGACGTATCAATACATGGACGGAGCCTGGAGAACGATTCACCACAACAGAGACACGGGACGAAGCCATTCACCGAGCATTGGGCGCGACTGATGTCTGCCTGGCTAAGATTGGCACGCAGCCTTGACCGGAGAAAATTCCGCGGGGGGCTTCCACAGGATCAAGCCAAAGTCCTGCCTACTTCGATTAGGTCTCATGAAACGTTCGCTTACAAAGCACCTTAATATCCTTGAGGAGGTAAGGGGAGTGTGCGGAGGGTGAAAATCGTGAGAAAGTAAAGAGAGGCTCAAAAAAAAAAAAAAAAGAAGATGAACTACCTAAATATCAAATTAGCCAGGAAATCTCGGTATGTGCTCGCCGAATACTGAAGAAATAGACTCCCCCAAATATCGTCGCATATTCATGAAAAAGTTCTTGAGTTAGAATTACTTATAAAAGCTGACGCCAATCACCCATCCTATTGGACATATTGGCATAGGTGGTCGGCCAGTGAAAAACAGCAGCTACGACTAAATACTTCCAGAGTTCGGTCCCTGCGCCCGTATTCACATAAAAGCTTTTACGCTAAACTAGGCGTAACAAACCCAATCGTGACATTGGAAATATTATGATCAAAGGTAGCAGGCCCTACGACTCACAACTCTTACTAGCTAGGCTTTTATCGACTTCTTAAAATTCGGCCCTTGTTCTTGCGCAACAGAGCTTGCAGCAAGAGGCAGTAACCATGCCAGAGTGCTTCCCAAAGGCGCGCGTGAGCACATCTTGAGAGGTGTTACAAGCACGGTCGAGTTGGCAAAAACTGCAGTCGGGAACGTGGTCAGAACTAGTATCACTGACGGTGGAAGTAACCGCGTGGAGGTCGGCATAGCGCGGCGCCGTTCAGCTGTTCGGCCGGGCACGCTTTTCCTCTCTATTCTTCCCAATTTTGTCCCTCGCAAAGCAAAACGTTTTCTTTTTTTAAAGCGATCTTTATCATTTTGACAGTGAGCAAACGTTAGGCGCGGCTGGAATAGCAGCAGTGACTTCGTTGAGCGTCCGTGTGTCGCGCGTGCCTCACGCATGGCGCACGTGTCTTTAGGAGAGCCTTCAATGTGAGCTTTTTTTTTTCTTCCCTTCTAGAACCGTCTGCGAACCCCGAGGTTTCTTCTTCGGGGCGAAGTAGAGGATGGGTACAGTAAGATGCCAGGGAAACAAAGGTGCACTTTTTTGTGCGATCGTCACGCCGGCGACGTGGGAGCGCTTCAGTCGGAGACACGGTCCCCTCAACAACAATGGGTCGTCATAATTCTTTCGTTTCTTCGGCCTGTCCCAGTGTCGCGTCGTTTGACGGCCCGCGCGGGCGCATTTTTCATCCGTTTCTTCCGCGCTGCCCGAGGGATGGAGAAAAAAAAAAAATCTGTGGTTCCCGTGGCGACGTCCTCCCGCGTTTTTTTTTTTCCCTCGCTTTTCTCAATGAAAAAAAAAATATATATATAGATGGGAGAGATAGGCGTCTTTGAGCCCCTAAAAAGACCGATGAGTAAAAAAGCCGCTTTTGACGGTAGTCGCACGCTATGTATGCGTGGCCGGAGAGCGGGGGTGGCGCGCGCAGTGCCCAAAGGCCCCAAACGCGTCTGCTCTCCCGGGCTTCTCTTCTAAACTGGCATTTTTTCCCCTCCCCTTCCCGGTCCCGAAGACCGCAGAATGCACAAAGAATGAAGTCGTCAAGGTCGAAAAAAAAAAAAAAACGACAGATTCGGGTGGACGCCGCACCCTGAGGGGGTTTACTGCACTTTGCGGCGCTATTGTTTACTTCCCTATTGGACCGCGCGGGTCGGAACCGGATAGTATCGTCGAAGAGTAGCCGCTCGAAGGATGCACGCGCGCAAGAAGTTCCATGAACGAAGTGCGTATCCGGCGCACATGTTGAAGTAATAATGTGGCGCGAGTTTGTTGTTTGATTAAGCTGCCTGGTTTGATCAACAAAAGCAAATGGGCTAATAAATGTGCAGTACGGCCCTCTCAGGTAGGCGGGGGGGGGGGGAGGCACTCAACTATATCGTTGAACGCATTCAAAACACGATCACTGCGTGTTTTAATGGCGTCATTTTACCGGGTTGTCCACGCCCCACATATAGAAATTATACATATACCTCCGGCGATAGCTACAAGAATACTACAAGACAGCACAGGCTTCACTCGTCGTTACGAAGCATAAATTTTGTCACTGTGGTACTGCGCAAAATTTTTAAAAGGCGGTGAAAACTCGGGCATTGCTAACAAGGGAACGCAGCATCTGGAAAGGCAGCTTTATGTTCCAATCAAAGCTTCGTTTGATGAGCTGACAGCTATCGTGGCTCTCGCACCATGACATTTGTCAAACAGGCTCTTTCGTTCAGTTGTAGATGGTGGAAACGAGAGTAACGCATGCCGGAAGTGCGGAAAAAAAAAAAAAGAGACACGCTTTGAGCGCGACCTTGAATACCCCCTATTTTCTTGTTCCCGCGTTTTGCTCTGCTATTTAGTGCCACTCGAGAAGGAGGCATCTGTGCGCCTAAAACACCCATGCACCCACCGGTGGTCTAATAAACCAGCTGGTTTTAGGAAAATGGTCTGTGCAGATTTGCAAAACTTAAGACCGTTGCGAAGACCATTGCAAAGCGGGATGATTTTCTATATTTATATTGCCGGCCATTTGGTTATGTCTGAAATGCATATTGATGCAGTGAGTTTACTGTGTTTATGTGGAAGACATACCATGGTTGCTAGATATGCATCTCAATGCACAAAGAAAGAAAAAAAACTACTCCTTGGGGGCTGTCCAAATTGATTACAATAGCCTTCGAAGATGTGCCCAATAATGTAACAACATGCAGTACTGATTGGTTTGTCGGTCGATCAATTATCGGCAGTATTTGGACAGATCAATCGAACTACTCTGCACTACTTGTAGTCGTCGCACAAGAAGCACTCACAAGCTGCGATGGAGTAGACTTCTCCGTTTTTACATAAATAGTTATCCATCCAACCTGAAATAGAAAGCAGTAAGCAGGAAATCCAACAGATTCAAGCAAAGGACAGTAGCATTGAGTGTGGTGCGGCTTCATGAAGTGTTGGTTTTATTGAAATGAAAAGAAAAGAAAGAGACTTACCCCCGTATTCAGAAATGCATCTTAATTTTAATCACATACTTGACATAGATTGCGCCTGTTGTCAACAATCCCAAGACGCTGGTTGCGTTTCCTTGAGCGCGTTGAAGACAGGTGCTATTTAAATCAAGTCAAGCGTGGACTTCAAGTTAAGATGCATTTCTGAATACCGGAGTAAGTCAGCTATAGTCAGGACGGCTAAACCATTTCACGTAATACTAAGGATAAGAAGAAAAATATTTTAAGACAACACGGAACGCCACAAGTTCGGAGTCATCACTTGCGAGTTTGTGAGATGTGTATTTCACGCGAGGGTTTTATAAATCTTACCAACGTGTAGTTAGCCCGTCAAGACTTTTCATCAGATATTACCTAGTGCAGTAAAGATTATTGCCCCGTCTCGGCATCGTGGCGAAGTTCTTATGCTTTATTTTCCACCTGCCTCATCCCCTCCCCCTTCTCGCTCGTAGTGACACTAAAAGCATCTCTCTCTCTCTCTCTCTCTCTCTTATTTTTTTTATTCCTTTTACACTTGCATACAGTTCTGAGCCTGTATGCCGGTCATAATTTGACCTGTGCTCGGACGCTGTACCCTCTCCGCCTCACATATTCGCCCCTCGTTCAGGCAGGACCACCAGCGATAGCCGCAACTACGGGACAGACGCGAGGTACCACGTGTGAACTACTGACGCGTCTGCGGTGCGAGCACGTAGCCGACCACCGATGGAACGTGCGGACGCTGTCCACTCCGGGTTCGCTGTTGATTGATGACTCCCCAACGCGTGACACCCACTCGGATGTAACAGCGAGCACGGTCACTCGCAAAAAAAGAGAGAACGAAAGAGAGAGAGAAAAGAGAAAAAAAGAAGAAAGGCGAAAAGGAAAGAAAAAAGAAAAGAGAGAGAAAGGAAAAAAAAATGTCTGGTCGAGATTTGCGCACCTTTAGCGCCAACTGTGGAGTGAGTAAATTGCGTACGAGAGCTTCGAGGTTGGGCGAAAGTTAAAAAAAAGATAAGAACAAAAGAAGAGGTAACCCCTCTCCCGCACGGCCGATGCGCCGTGTTTGCGCACCTTGGTCGGGCTTCAGGGACGCGCTGCTGCTCCGGACACGTGGGCTAGCTGAATGGAACGGCGCACCCATTATGAAAATGGTCGGCGTGCAAACGGCAACCTGCGTGTGACGCTATGCTGCATTTTAATAAATGTGCGCCTGCCGTGCTTATCAGAATGCCCAAGGCTGCGGCGGAGTACATTATTGTGCGCCTCGCGGCCGCCGTGCGCCCGTTGTCTCCGCGGGCTTTATGAGCACAGCAGCTGGGTGCACCCCGCCGGCGGACGCAATGAGCGCTACACGTGTTCAAGCAGGCATATACACACTGCTCTAATGACCGCGAGTGCCGCCTGCTTATAACTTCCTTGCACGCAGCAACGTGGAACCCTGGCGAAAAAAAAAAAGAAAAACTGAGCCGAGTTTTGAACTGTAGTGACCGCAATAGCTACACTTGCCTGTACTAACTCTATAACTGTGATTATAGCTGTCACTAAAGCTGCCGCATTTACAGCTGTAACTACGATAACTGTTACTCGTGGGTCTTACGTTTCCTCGGTTTCCCTTTGGGCTTCAACAGACATTGCTGAAATGGTCCCTTGTGCCAGTGATTTGATTTGCTTTCATTTCCCTGTAGAGAACGGCGCAAACCAAATATATAGTGGGATTCACTAAAAATACAGCTTTTCTTGAAGGTTACATGTGGAAAATTTAAATGGAGCGGGGTGGGGAGTGGGAGTCATACATATATTGTTTCGTTTTGTCCGCTTCCTCTTCATTTTCACCGCGACGGTCCCCCTCCTGCTCTTCTTTTGTGCTTAAAGATAACCTCTCTGCAAGGTTTGATGAATATGCAATCTGTTAACTTTTTTTCCAGTTTTTTTTTCTTTTTTCTTCCATCGTTTTTTTCTTTCTTTCCTTTTTTTTTTTTTGCTAGCAGGAGTCTCGTTATAAGCAATCGGGAGACTATGATGTGGCGATGCCACCAGTTCGTTACATGACATACCGACCGTGCGCAACCCACGTTAGTTTGTTACTTGTGTTTGTTTACGCAGGTTTAGATTTTTCTCTTCGCTAGAGTTGATGTGCGAGTGTTTTTAATACATGTGATGCAAGTATCGACTCTAACGTTGACGCGGAGGTCACATTTTGATGGGAATTAAATGCAAAAACGGTCGTGTACTAAGACTTAGGTGCACATTATAGGTGGTCGATATCATTCCGGAGCCCTGAAGCGTACGCTCTCTCACAGACTCATATTTGCTTCGGAACGTTAAGCACAAAGAATCGTTCAATGAAGAAATCTAATTATTATATTTCCCTTGCAAATTGTGAGCTTATGTGTAAAATTCAGGATACGCTCGCAAGGCACCCCCGGTTTCCGACAGTGCAACATCATCACTTGCCTTAAATTTTATTTAATGGAAGTCTGCTTTTTAAAATTACTTTACAGTTGGTCTTCTTTGGAATATCGAGATTACCCCTTGGGTGACGACTTAAAGGGGTACGTCAAATTTATTGATTTTGAACCGGGCATCGCCAATAACATCTCGACATCACATCGAATGCGTGTATGCGGGTTAAGAGGAAGTATTATAGATAGAGTTTTAGGAGAACTGCTCATCTCCTGCTTCACAGCATCATTAAACGTATTTGTTTTATGCTAATAATCAGTTGAACTATTCTTCTTATGTTTAATAAATGCGCCGAAATGAGCCAATAGTTACAGCTGAAATTCCCACATACTCTTTGAAATACTCTTTCATCCTTTCTTAGTTCAAGACATGTAGGTGCAATATAACTCACCATACAATACCAATTGACATGAAATGGCTGAGGAGACGCGGGAAAAAAAAGCTACGGTTATGCGGCTTCACATGCAGCGCCGAAAAATCGTACAATAGCTATCCCGTATTCTAGTGCATTCCTCCAACTTGACGTTTCTTTTTAACTCTTGAAATTGCAAGTCCTGCGCTTGTCTTGGAGCCGACATTCTTGTAACCTTGGGTGTAATGGAATGCAACTGGAATGGAGAGGTGCTGTATCGAGCGGCTCCCTGTCGTATAGGGATCGCCGAGGAGCGTTGCCGAGGGGCACATTGCCTTCTTCAGTCGATGGGCGGCGCTATGCTCCACTCTGTGGAATCGCGGAAGAGTTTCGAGTCGATGGTTGTTTTTTCTGAATACGAAAGGCAAAGGCTCCAAAGCCGCCGAGCGCTGAAGCTGCGGCAGAAACAAAACAGAAAAGCGCGAAAGCGCGCAGCCAGAGAACAATGTCCGGCGTATCAGCCTAGCAGCTTGCGGCCGCCGCGCTAAAACCGTGCCGGACATCGACGCTAAAATCGAACTGCGATAAGAGTGACCGGGCCGCCGCAGTAACAACAAATGAAGAAGTGGCTGGTGGGGACGGCTCACGGAAAGAGAGAGTGAAAGAAAGGAAAAAAGTATTATGAGTGTGGAACAGATATTACGAAAGGAGGAGGAAATCAGTGCCGACTGGCACCGGTGAAAAAATTTAAAAAAAGGCCGAAATTTAGGAGTGTCCGGAGCGCGCGCGAATGGTGACCCTGTCCCGGAGCGGCCGGCACCCGGCATCTCGAGTCCGGTCGCGATTCGCGAGGCCCGCCTGCGCCGCTTTTAAAAAGTGACGCGCTTTTCGAGGAGCGCGCTGCGGCTCCGGTGGGCAGAGCGGGGGACGAATCTTGATCGAGAAGAGAGAGGCAGGATCTAAAGCCCGATGATTTACAAGTGCCTCGCCTATGGCTCTGCGTTTTGCTGCCTGCCATAGGAGTGATTTACGGCGCGGCGGCCGATTTATGGCCGCCCCAGGCCCGGCCGAAGAAAAGCACCTCCCCTCGGGAACCGTTCGAAGAAAACCACGGTCCCCCTCCACCCACCTCCTGAGCCCCCCTTTCGCCCCCTCTCTTCGGCCGCGTTAGGTGTGCTCCTCCGCACGGGACGTTTTATGCTCTTCTTCCCTCCGCGCTTCATTTATTCTCGCAATCTCTGTTTTTCTCTCTGTTTATTTATCTCTCTCTCTCTCTCTCTCGCTTGCGCTCACACGCGGGCATCTCCCTCCCCTTCCCTCTAGTTTTTCGGCCAGTGGTGGGTAGACTCTTCAAAAGCTGCTCACCCGGGCAAGATTCCATTTTGGGCGCTGGTCGGTGTTGGGCCTGACCCACCTGTCCCGCCGTGGAGTGCGTACGTGTGTGTGCACTGCGGTTCAGTCAATTGTCGGTGACCACCTCGCCGCGGGGCGGGGTGCATACGCGGCCGTCGAAAGCTGAAAAGGAGTTGTGCCAAACATTGGCGTTGTTTTTGTCGCTGTGTTTAGCGTTAGCTATCTCATATGCTTAATTCTGAAAAATAAAAAAAAGTCCTAGCTCCTCGAAACTTAATGTAACAGCTTGCCCTGCAGGTTTGCCTGATTTCACAACAAAACGGAGTGCCAATTCGCTATGTTTTCCCATTACTGATATGAGGTGGGCGCCGCTTGCGAGGCACGAAACAAGGTCGACAAATAGGGAGATATGTTTCCGAAAAATAGAACCTTCAGAACGGACAAAGGAAGTTCAGTAAGGAGCTGCACCAGCGAAGTATCAGAAGCTGGTCAAGGGTATTGCGGACGGCGGAACTAAAGAAAGAAAAAACGAGAGTGAAGAAGTTAAATTTTGTAACCAATATTGTCAACAGTTTTGCGGCAGCGTGGAGCGCACGAAGGCGGCCATGCGCGCAATACGCGCTTGGTTTCATCAATCCACCTTGCAACACCTGTCGTCTTTGTCGCTTCGTCCCCGACCTGCTATGTTTATTGAGCGTCTTTGATTGCGCAAAGCTCTCTCAGGCGGATGGAGGAAAAAAGAAGCTATGAGGATGACATTGGCATGCAAGCGTTTCCGTATGCAAATGACGCGGAATGAACGCCTACGCAACAGCTCCGACGAAGGCTTTCCATTTTAAGCCTCACTTTCTACGCTACTGCGTCGAAATTGAGCCCGATGGGCAACAATTTTCTAGCTTCAATTCCTATGCTGTTGCGTAGAAAAGACTGTTCTGGATAGCGCCCTATACTGACGAACAAGATAAAAAATTGATTGGATGAAAGAAAAAGTAAGGCATCGAGAATTCGCCTTTTCTTTTTTTTTGGGGGGGGGGGACGTATGAATGATATTGTAATTAGAGATTCAAATATGCGACTTCACTTTTAAAGTTAGAACTTAGAACAAAAAAGCGTAGCATTGTAGCCACAGAACAAAATAATACCAACGTGTTGCTAATTGACGCTGCAGGTATTTAGGCGTTTCGATCAATTTCACTGTGTATTAATTCATCCTGGCCAAAATCAGTACGAGCTTTCTCGTCCTCCGGTAACCTGACCATTAGAACACACACACACACACACACACACACACACACACACACACACACACACACACACACACACACACACACACACACACACACATATATATATATATATATATATATATATATATATATATATATATATATATATATATATATATATATATATATATATATATATATATATATACGTGTAACTACGTTTAAATGCGTTCCGACCGATCCGTTTACTGTCTATGTTTATTTTTAATCCTCTTTCTTAGAGCAGACCTATTTTTTTTCTCTTTGTTTGGAATGGCTAAGCTGACAGAAGTAGCCGCGATCACAGTGCCAGAAGGCTGCGCGCAAACAGATTAAACAAAAGAAGAAAAAAAAAACATCAAGTAGCCATGCCCGTACATAAGGCAACAGAAAGGAACTTAGGCGTAATAATAAAAATTAGATTTATTTGCTCTTCATGCTTGAGCTTCGTGTACGCTCGAGTTTGGCAAGTGGTGCTTTAGGTTATTTTGCGTCTCAGGTTACATTCTTTCTAATCAATAAATCCCGAACTTGTATAAGTAATTCATACTGCGAAATTTAGAAACTTTTGATATTTCAAGGTGTCTATAGATGTTATGTTTTCTTTAAAAGCGAATTATATATGTTCTTTGAACTGTACATGCATGCCTCTAAACCAATTAGTTTTTTTTTTCTTTGTTAATGCTTGTCCACTTTCTTGCGTGGCCTTACATTGGTTTTTGGGGTAGTCAAGTCGCCTTTATTCTACCTTTATTCCCGAACCTCACCATAACGTTCCGTTTAAATATCTGGAAATTCATTCATTCATTCATTCATTCATTCATTCATTCATTCATTCATTCATTCATTCATTCATTCATTCATTCATTTTGCTGCTTGCGTTACCACCGAGGGAACAATACACTGGTATCTGAACGTCGTTTGTAACTTCTACATACTGTCGCACAGGGTCGACGGGTGCGCGCGAACGCGACCAAACAGTTGGGCGGCGAGGAACTTAAGCGATTGAAACTATTTACTGGGGCCAACCTGTGTTCGGGCCAAAGAAATGGTGTGGTACTAACCAGTGGAGCGCTCAAGGCGCCCTTAGAGATTCTGGATCAACTGTTGATCATCGCGATATAACTTGAGAGTGTGTGACCTGCGTCGCGCACCCTTGAGAAATATGAAACGGAACGCGAAAATTGCATTCAAGAGGCCGTAGTGACTAAACACACATGCCCCACCAAAAAAGGTTTAATGAGACCATAGGCGTATCTACCGAGGGACAAGGGGGGCACTTGCCCCCCCCCCCCCCCCTCCTTCGCACACTGTCGGAAGTATGTTTATTCTGTGTAGGTTCATTAAGGCCGTTGTAGAAAGTTACTCATTGAAGCGGTTGAGGGTTTTATACTGCCGGTAATCGAAATGTTTCCCAGACTTCTGAAGCAATAGCACGAGAGATCGATGATTGAAATTCCGCGAAAATAGCGATAATCTTAAACGCAATGCGTTGCGAAACTTTCACTTTCTCGCTTTAAATGAAAGTGTTGCCAGTTAATTACTAAATCCCCGTTTTTTCATGTGTTTTCGTGTATCATACGAGATTCGTAGTTATTTTCTCCGGTGTTTTCGGTGAACTAAACAAGCGTCTTGTTTATATCAGGGAAAAATTGGGGACATGGTATGGTCAGTATGGAGGCAATGTTCTAAACGGGTGGGTTAAATGCGCATTTTTCCAGTATAATATGCATGCAATTGGTCCATAGCGTTATTAGTCCGTTTTGCGAGAGGTGTAAAACTTAGACGGCTGCGCTGTACCGTAGTTACAATGACAAGTGAGGTCAAATTTTGCGAACAGAAGGGGAACAATATGCTAAGATTATGTGCGATTGTAACAGCGTGTTGATCAAATACAGCATTAAAAAAATTGTAAGCAAGTGTGCGAAAGTATCACGCTGCTGCCCTATTGGTTATATGTTTACCAATATTCCAAGAGAACTCTGCGTTTCAGAGGTTTTATACTTTAAAGGAATAGGCAGCACTTTAAGTGTAATTTGATGCGCAGCTTTAACGTTTCTAGCTCATTTAGAAGTATTACGAATAATTATTGTACCCTCATCTTTTTTCTTTTTACTTTTTCATACGTGATATATTAGTTTTGCCTGGTGTTCTCACTGAACTAATGGAGGTAGCTTCATTATGTTTTGTAAAAGAAGTTAATGGGGTGATGTGTAGGTGAAGTTGAAAATAGATCGATAAATGGGGATTTCGCAATAAATTACGTGTGCAGGCGCTCCAGAGTGTTTGAGCGTATGTAACGAGCGGGTGAGTAAATGAGCACGGTGCCCTGCAGCGTAGATAAAATCGACCAAGACTGAATTTTGCGAAAATTGGCGGTAGCTATGAAAACTCTCTCTGCGAAGTTAATGCGCTTATGGATCAAACACAGCCTTTGCAAAAAAAAAATATCTTATTCAAGTGTTAGAACGTGTGATATGGCCACTATTAGCTATGCTTTCCAGTGTCTCGACATAGCTATAGGTTACAACATGTTTATAATGTTGTGGAAAGAGAAGGAGGAACATGGTAAGTGTGATGTGCGACAACATTGTTACGTTCATGTCCAGTTAGAAGCGTTGCAAATAATTACTCAGCCGTCCTCTTATTTTTACTTATCTTCAAGCGTCATAAAACCAAGTCCGACCGACTTGGTTTTAGCGATATCCTCGGCGAACTAAACAACACATTTTGTTTATATTTGCCGAAAATAAAGGTCGCGTTATGGGCAATATTTACTAAAGTTCAATTACAGGGGAATGATTACACCATTTGCAGTAAATTACGCATGCAAGCGATCCGGAGCTTTAGGAATGTGTTTTGCGAACAAAAAAAAAAAATCGCAGTTCCGCCCGAAAGGCGAAGTACCGATTGCGATAGCAAATTAGTAGATAGCTGTAAGAAGTAAGGATAGTAGTTTTATCGGTCGTATAAGATTGCTTACTAACTAAGTTAACTATGATAGAATATGTAAGCGTGACTCAACGAGTACGTAGAAAGAAACTGACAGACAGAGACAGCGCTGTCTTCGTGTGTCTGCTTCATTCTGCGTCCGCGTTAAGTCGCGCTTACGCATTCTATCACGGATTGGAACCAACTAGCCCGTCAACGTGTTTTAACTAAGTTAACCAGCACTGTGTCACGCGCGCACAGGTAAACATGAATACATCTCGCTCGCTGACAGCGGAAACTGTCTCTGAAACCGCTGGAGTTAGGAATCGCGACACCAGCCGCGAGCCGATTGACCTCCATGCATCTGTCGCTTCAACGCGGACGAAACGTCAAAAGCACAGCGCACAGGAAGCTACCGGCACTACGCGCACTCAGCTAACATCGCAGATTGCTTTGGAGACTAGGGTCCGCGCGGGCGCCACGTCGCAGATTGTATTCAAGGCACACGAACGCCGGCAACGCGTACCTACAGCGTCCGCCAAAGTAGTCTACTACGGCGTCCGCGATTCGCGTGGCCAACGCCGTAGTAGACGCTGCGGTTGTCACCACTCTGTACGGAGCGGCGGACGAGGAGGACATCGAGGCACCACACCAGCCGCCGGAGAAGAACGCCCCTCCTCCGTCGCCTCACCCCCCTTCCTCGCGCGCCACAGGAGAGGGCACGCATCCGGGCCGCATTCCTCGCTCGCGTACGCAAGATTGAACCGCGTTCGCCGGCTCACCCTCACATGCCTTCGCTCATACTGAACCTCACGGCGACGCCAACGGCAGAAAGGCGCCTGGAGTGTCCATATAATTATGATCGCAATAAAATTTATCCCGTTGCCCTGGGAGAATAGTAAAGTCAACCGATATCAAAACTAGCGGAAATTGAGGGGGCGGGGGGGGGAGGGGGCTGGGACGGAGGACACCATGGTAAATGTTATGGCGAAGTAACATGTGTGTTTGATGAATTACCGGCTTTTTAAAAATTGCCAACGAGAAGTTCTCCAAAGTATTAAATACGGGCAAGTTTTCAAATGGAACAGGCATATATATACGGACTATTTAAAGTATGGGATATAATTACAAGAAGCTGGAACTTTTATTGCAACTGTTAGAAGGAAACAGCTTCGCTGGAAATCGGGTTGTAATTGTTCAAGGTTGCACAGATCTGTTGTCATTTTTTTTAATATTGCAAGTAATTTATGTTGATTGTACTGCGTTGCGCATAACCTCGACAATATTATTACCCAAGCTTGCGATAAATTTATGCTGTACACTTAAACACCAAGTACAATACTTTGTTTAACTATTGAAATTGATTTCAGCAAATGTGCATTTTTTATGTGCGCTGTAGTGCTGCTCCTGGGCGGAATCCGGGACCCCTGTGAGGCACTCATTGCCTTTTGTCCCATTATTTTCTTGAGATTTGATATAGTTGTAAGAAATAAACTCAAATTCAACTAATTTTTCTGGCGCGCGTGGTTCACCATGTGTGATTGATAAATAGCTCTATGTTTGTTACATATAAATATAACTGACAGAAGCATTGCCAGGCGGCGGCTCGCACAGTTATTGAATAGTATTTTGCAATATATATATATATATATATATATATATATATATATATATCCCCGTCTACCTCTTTCTTCCCTATTGCACCGTACCGTCTTATTACGCGGTTCGTCACACGCTTCCCCCTCCCCCTGAGAGAGTCGCAGCTACAGGGGCCGATGATACCGTCGTACTTCTCACATGAACGATGTCAGTCTTGCAGTCCGGTGACGTCCAGCCGAGCTCAGGTGGCCGAGGCTGGCTGTTGCACTCCGGACGACATACGCATGCCCCGATGAAGGAAGGTTTTGACTCATGGCAGCTGTGGGCACTTGGATGTAGTAGGCGTCGGCTTACTCGTCGCGTGCTGTGGACACGCGGAGTCTCCCGCCCGAACGTTCGGTGGTCTGAGTAGTGAAGGCGAAACCTTTGTTTGTCCGGTATGTCAGGGAAGTGGCCGTGTTGTTTTCGTCATTGTGCACCGCTTCGTCGCCGCAATCCTTGAGGTGTGAGCAGTCCTGATAGGTGCTGCGGTATGCGTACTCGGCGATGTTTCTTTCTTGCAAAACGTCGTGTTTGTTTAGTCGGCCTTGGGTTTAGTTGACTTGCGCACTGGCGTTTTCTTCGTCGCAACTCTTCTTGATGTTCTTGATGTTGATTTTTGTGATGTTGCTGCGACAGTTGCTGCTGTAGCGTATGTATTGGAATATGCCTTTGATTGCTTGTGCAAGTTGACGTGGAGATGAATGAGTAGCTTGTATGCTGCTCCTTCTTGTGATACTTGTCTAGTGGCGAGCGCAGTGTGCCAAGCTTCTCAAAAGACTCTTCCGAGGCTGCTGCGGCGTCGTTCAGAATGCACGCTTTTGTCATTTGACAGTGTGCGATGCTGGTCGGCGCGTGCGAAGTTTCTGAATTGGCAGCGGCTTGTTGAGGTGTAGTACGCAGAAGAAAGCTTGAGAGTCGCGGAGCACCTTCATATCTATATGTACGTTGCTCAAAATTATTTTCGCCTTGAAAGTTAGATGCATTGGTGCTGGTACTCGTATTCTGGTTTCCTCTTGGCTTCGTTTCACGACAACAACTGACTGCTGCGGTATTTTCTCGATTCGTGTTACTGATACAGAAGGTTGTGTCCATTCTGTTTCGAATTCCTGGTGATTGAGTGCTGGAAGATGTCGCAGCGGATGCGGCTTGATCATGTTCTCTCAAAGAAAGGTCGTCTGTCTGCGATGCCAAAGCGTGGTGCTCACTCGCGTAAAGCATGCACTGTGGCCTAATGTTCATGCAAGAGTCGTGTGACTTGAAAGTGCGTCGTGGCCCACGCATTCGAGACGAGCGGTGGAATCCGTCGGAAGCTTCAACGACGGCATCAGCGTTGCAGCTTGCTGAAGACGTACATATTGTTGACTGATGGGCGGAGGTCAAACCTCCTTCAATGTTGGATTTCGAAGGAGCGAATAGGCGTGCGGACCGTTTAGCGCGTAGTGGCTTTTCTTTTACTGGGAATGTCAAGTTCATGCTAAACGCGTGACGGTGCACCCTCTTCGTGGGAAAATCACGGCAAGGAAAATTCGCCGAGGATCTGCTAATATGAAGCTTTGTTTCGGAATGATGATGATCGCTACGTGGAAACTGTGTGGGTCTGTGGCGACCCACTTGAAATTTCTGCAGCTCGTGGATAATGGAGGAATGGCAACCTTTAAATTGGCTGATCATTTCTTTAATTTTATTCGATGATTCATCGTTTTCAAATATGTGCGTGAGGTAGAAGCGAGATGCCTCACTGGTGACGTAATCGTTGAAATATGCGACCATATCCCGTTGCGACTATGATGCAGCGGATGCGTGGAACTCGAAGAGGCGAAACTAAACACGGTGTCGTGTTGAGTACTTCCATGTTGATGTGCGGCTGATGAGGTGGCTGCCAGGTCGTTATCCTGTCAACTTGTGTGACACGAGCAGGAGGTTGCGGACGGAGACAAACATGGTCGCCCGACCACTGCTTTTATTATTCGTCTACCTCTTTCTTCCTTATTGCTCCGTACCGTCTTATTGTTTATATATATATATATATATATATATATATATATATATATATATATATATATATATATATATATATATATATATATATATATATATATATATATATATATATATATAAACGAGATGAAAAGGGGTTAACCGAGGGGCCCGATTTTTATTAGTCTTATAATAAGATGTCAACAAACACTGACACCGAGGAGCTCAATTGGCAGAGCATTGCACGCGAAATGCGACGGTTGTGGGATCGTTCCCCACCTGCGGCAAGTTGTTTTTTCACCCCCATTCATTTCCATTAAGTTGTCGTTTATTTATTGCATTCATTAAGCACAAGTAATTTCCACTCTGTTGTCCGTGGTATCAGTCTTTGCTGGCTTCTTATGATATGACTATATCATCATAATCATCATCATCATCATCATCATGAATGCCTGCCAATATTATATATTCCGCACATTTCTCTATAATCTGATTGATAGTGTGAATATGGTCTATTGTTGAGTAACCTTTACGGAATCCTGCCTGGTCCTTTGCTTGACAGAAGTCTAAGGTGTTCCTGATTCTATTTGCGATTACCTTAGTAAATACTCTGTTGGCAATGGACAGTAAGCTGATCGGTCTATAATTTTTGGTCGTTGGCGTCCTCTATCTTATGGATTAGGATTATGTTAGCGTTCTTCCAAGATGCCGGTACGCTCGAGGTCATGAGGCATTGCATATATGACTATATATATACATATTTAGAGAGAGAGAGAGAGAGAGAGAGAGAGAGAGAGAGAGAGAGAGAGAGAGATGAGATATTTTGCGGTTTGTCACCCCATTCGAGCAATAGTTGGTACACCACTGAATGAGACATAGAGTGCTTGTTACGTATTAACATGCCATGTTCCAGTCCACACATCGTGAGTAATATTTGCGTAAAAAACGAATTCGGCGTTTCCTTTCATAATTCCCGCGACTGACATCTGATGGTAACGAGCTCGCCATTCCAGGAAGTCGCGACCAGGCATGGGCGCTCGCGACATACCACGCAGACGTCGATCTTGCGCAGCAGAGAAAGCGTGAGAAAGATAACATGCAGAAGCAAAGACATCATGGCAAGCAATTAACACTTAGGAACGTAATCGAACGCACATTACGTATTCGAGTTTAAACAAGTGACATTTGCAGAAATCTTCAAGGTGAAATACGTTTCATGAAAAAGAAACATGGTGACATAGAAGGGGATTTTCACTTTCATGCAACTTCCCTCCCTTTGCGGACCTCCGCAAAACTTATTCGCTTATTCGATGTCCCTGCGCTTCCAGTTGTCGATGAATTCGCTCTCCCCCACTCTTTCCTTCCATCTTCCTAGTTACCTGAGTGGGTAGAGTGAGTGCCGGGAAAAGGCGGTGGGCGTAGAATGTTCCGTCGCCTGGTGAACACGGATGCTTCTTCGATCTGCGAAGCTTTCTTTCTAAAGGAAATCTCAATTCCTGTCTCCAGAAACATGGATAAGATGTCGAACTTTCGAATCAAAACAGTTTGAAGAAGACGTGCGTGCGTAACCTGTACGTTAAAAAACTGTGCAATCCAGCAGAAAAAAGAAAGGAAAGAGAAAACAAATAAAGTAACATTTCAAGATCAGCGCAAGATGAAGCACGCGCTCTCTAAACTCGGCCGCGGCCTGAGCGACGGCGTGCAGCGATCGACATGCCCCAGATACGCGCGCGAATCGGAGGCTCGTTTGTCATCCTTACCATTCCGGCTTGGCCCGCAGAGCGGCGCGTATGGCTTTCCAGCAACCCTTTCGGCTCCAGGGCCATTGGACATATAAATCAGTCTGCCGGGAAGGTCGAGATAAAATTGCAGGACATGCAGTCGAGTGACGCGGCCTAAACCGCGCATGTGTGCTTGCGCCCACAACACGTGCAAATGGCCCGCGGGAAGCGCGGGCCCCCGTCGCGCCTCGATGAGACACTTGTTTTTCCGGGAACTGTTAAATGCTCGGCGCGGTCAATTTTAATTGCCGCGCGCCCATACGCGGCGAACTAAGAAGTGGCGCGCGGGCGTTCGCTGCTTGGCAGCGTGATTTACAACCGGCGACGCTGGTCAGGCCGCGCACCGCGAAGCCCTTCCGCGAGCCGCGACGTGCCGGCTTCGCGGCGCGCTGGAAGAGCCCGTGCTTCGTTGACGCTGCATGCCCTGCGAGAGAAGGCACTCCGTTCCGCCCAGTTTGTTTCCGCTTCGTCCTTGGAAAGACGCAGGGACGGTCGCACAGTTTGTTCTTAGGGGTTATGGCGACGCGAAATACGTAGGAGTGGGGAGTGATGCACCACCACCACCATCTCCTCCTTACAACCGTGCACGCGTCAAGCCCGCATAGAGCCACCTACCACGGGCTGCGTAGAAGAAACATTCTGCTCTAAAGTTGTGCTCCTCCGCCAGCGTGCATTGAGCGCTGCTGTTCGGCGAAGCCAGCTTAGCCTTTGCGAAACGTGTGAACGCTGCGAAACCGCGTAATTCTCGTGGCTGTGCTTCAAACGGGACCAAGACTGAGGTTGCTTGCGGCACGTTTTCTAAAAGTTGCAAGTTCCAGAAGTGGTGCAGGAAAAGCGGAAATCTATTGGAACGGACGTTTTGGGGGCAGATTACGTGGCGCAGCGCTAGAGTATAGGCATGTTACGGCCAGTAAATAGGGCGGTCTTTTCGAAAGCTCGCTTGGAGGCAAACTGGAGGCGTAGCTTTTGCTCTGGTCCTTCTATTAATAATGAATGAACTGCATTGTAAGGCTTTGGTTTGGATGACATCTCCCAGTCCGCAAGTTGTGAAGCTTTAGCCCTGTGCTCGGCGAACAACGAACGCTATATTTCTGGTGCTAACTCTAACGACGGCGATACTGCAGGCGCTGCTAACGCCATTCTTTTATTCTACTGATTTGTCAGAAGTCAGCTCTCGGCACGCTTTCGGTGCTAGATTCTTAGGAGGCTGATGCATAACGTATTGCATAACTGAAAAAAAAAAGGAGGGAGGAGGGCATAGGCGGGGAGTTTTGTTTCTTTGTTAAAATAATCCAAGTATTTCATTCTACTGAGTCCACAATACACGGTTTTGTTGAGGATCCCTATAATTGTAGCATGTCCACTCCAAAAGCCGTTAAATGCTGCTTACTTGTGAAGAACAAATGAAAGTCTCAGACTGCTCTAACTAGTATCGGATGGCGTTTTCTCGACAACAGCAAGCAACAAATCTGTAGGCGTTAATACTATTTTTAAAGTTCTTACCATTTATAGGGGCTCAGTTTGATGATTGACATTCTATTACCCTCACTTTCTTTGCGATTCGGCAGGAAAAAAAGTCGAATAAAAATAATGAGCGCTGACATTTGCAGCGAGAGTGGAGTAAAAAGCAGAGACCGCTTTTTACGTCTCCCCTTGAAACTCTGAATGTCACTGCCGTCGATAGGATTATTCTTCTAATTCTAACGACTGATTTCATTCGGAACATCAGTGAAGTGACGTACCCCTTTTTGAATCGACAAACCCACACATTATTTCGCGCTCAGGCACGTTCAGGAACGTCAGATATAGTGGATCGTGCTTCAGGTATCAAGTTTCAGGATTCGTGAACGTTGTGATCGGCATCAATTTTGCAGAACCGATTCGGGCAATAACGGTGAAACGTGTTTCGTTCCATGCAATTTCATTTGGTTTCGAGCCTAAAGCGTGCCAGCTGTTCAGAAGCCATCTTCAGCACGCCAGCCTCTGTGACCACGGCTCCCATCAGCGGGAGGCTGAGCTGTGCAGCCGCGTTCATCACCGCCGCAAAAAAATGAGTGCGAGACGGGAGGCGACGATGTCAAAACCGGCGGCTCTTGGCCACGTAACGAGCGCGGGCTTTGCCAGAGCCCCCAGGAAGCCGGCTGGCAGTGGGAAAACAAGGGGAGGGCCGCGTTTTCTCTTCCGACTGCATTCGGCACCGCCCGCTCCGGTCCCCTCCCCTCCGCCTCGCTGGCTCAGGTAGAAAGCGCGCGGCATATCTTCAGCGCGGGACGAGCCTGACGGCTGCGCTGGGCCTCGGCGGCCAACAACAAGATGCGTCGCCCCTGGCCGGCCCTCGCCGCCGGTGCGTTCCTCCCCATTCGAGTCGAGATGAAGGAGCCAACGCGAAATTCATAGAGATTTCAGTCTGTCAAAACTGGTTTCACCTCGCCCCCTTATGTCGCTACCCGTCTCGCCGGTCGAGCCTTCGTGTTCTACCTCTCTCTTTCATTCCAGCGGATCATTCATGTCTGGCTCGCCGTAATGGGCGTATCGGGGAGCTTCGTGGGCGAGGTAATTCCCGACACCGCCGCAACGACTATGCAACCACTGGAAAAAAAAAGAAAAAGAAAAAAGAAATGTCACAGCCTTTCTTATTTTCTTTTTTACCTGAAGCAGGGTGGCCGATTTCTCTGATGCATGCAGCATGAACTGCTTATTATTCCCGTGGCGCATAGGGCACGGAGGGAGGCAAGTTTTGATATTGTGGACGTCGCCCGTTTGTGCCTTCTTTGCTGTCACTGAAGGGATGCATACGCATTGCTGAACACTGGCCGTTTGTATGGTGGTTCCTGGACTGCGGGACGGATGGGGACAGGTTTGGTCTTGACGCTGTCATGCGCTGTCTTCTTCAGTGAGCGCCAACTGTCTGCTCTCTCGCCTCTTCCCTCCATATTTTGTACCTCCGGCTCGCCCTGTATTTTCCAAGCTCTTAATCTCGCATTGCCCTTTGTTTGACGTGTTGGTCTCCCTTCTGTCCTTGTTCGCTGTCGCTAAATGTGCTTTCTTAATCTCGGCTGCCAATTGTTTCTGGCACCGTTTAGCTGTCAGAGCAGCTTGCATACGCCTGGAAAGGCACGAAACGAGCGTTCTTGTGGCATATTTTTCGCAATGAAAAGTTTTCCCGCTGGAGTACTCGCTGTTTGAGTAATTAAATCAGGCCACTGTTGCCCGCACGGTGGCATGTACATAGCTGGAAAAGTGCATCCGTATACACTACTGATGCGGTGCGTAACCACAATGCACCCCTGGAACAACAATGTTTCTGAACTAGCCAATATTATTAAGGAAAACTATAGCCGCCAATTTAATTGCATGGTCTACGTCTCCTGATAGAGGGGTTTGATGCGACAGTGAAATAAGCAGCTTGATGAACAAAGTAAAAGCGTAGGGCGGCGTGCCTGTCGTGTAATATGCTTTCCTTTGTGTATGCCGGCTCGCTATGGGCTGATTCAGGCGGATAGAGCCGGTTGTTCACATTATCCATGATAATCATGTTTGTTTATGTAGTGATTCCATATGTCCGCAGTAGTTGTCACTGCCACCATTACTATGTGCCATGTGACGTCTGCGCCAAGCTGTTGCTCAATTTTTGTTATTAAGTGGTGTGATCACTTCATCGACCGCACATCACGTGCCTGCTACTAGTGAATGGTCATGCATATCGTGCTGCGCGTACAAGCAACCATAGTTCTGCAAATTTGGGAGTGCAACCGAAAACGCTGGAAGATCGTCTCGTAAGCGCATTTAACACAATGTTGCAACAACTTTTCAAGTAAGCGTTTGACTATCTACCGTCATAAAGGGAGACTTTGTATTAGACAAATAAAGTGTGAAGCTCTCGCCAGACATCTGTAAAACTTAAAGAGCATATTTACACTATTAAATGTAAGTATACGTGCGAAATTAATTCTTCTGATTGAAATGAGCTTGTTTGTGGAAACAATCGTTTAAATGTGAGAGGATTGCTTGCGAAATCTATGTGCTAGATTACGAAAGCAAGGTGCATTATGTGGAACTGTGCAGTTGGTTTTCTACATTTTGGTGGTTATTGCGAAGATAATAACCCTTCAATTGACACTACATTTTTTCCGGCTCGCATCGTGCCTCAAATAATTTCGTTCTTTTAGATGACGTTAACTTTAATGAAACTAGAATAGTATGAATCCCCAGTTACTTTCCAGAATAATGTTTGCCCGTAAAAGACATAAACAATGATGTCAAATGGAGAGAGAGAGAGAGAGAGAGAGAGAGAGAGAGAGAGAGAGAGAGAGAGAGAGAGAGAGAGAGAGAGAGAGAGAGAAACTTTATTTTGGTTCCTTCAAGGATTTAGCGTCTCGAGGTCTCGGTCGTCTTGGGCGCCGGCGACTTGGAAATTTGGCGCCTTTTGGCTACTTCAAGAAGCTGTGAGAGAAAATTTTAAACCGTGGTAAACATGGGGTCTCTATTGTTACCCCGTACTGTACAAGCCCTAATGGAAAATTGTGGTTGGTTCCACAGGGACCGCGCAGGTGACTACGACCAATGAGTGAAACTGGATTTCTGGTTTTTTAAAGCAACGATAGGAATGGAATTTTACCAGCATAATCTTGGGTGATGACCCTGACCCATAAACTAATAAAAAAAAAAAACGTTGTCTGACTGAAAATCACAATTTCCTCCAATGTGTCTTCCGTCAAGGTCACAGCGTGTAACGATCCATATAAAATAACTGAGAAGATCTTTGTTCTTTTTTTTTGCATTTGCATATTCACTCATGGCCTCTTATACCTAACTCCACTCGAATGCGAACCAGACAGGACTGGTACGCACACAGATGCTCGACACTGAAAGCACCACTGAAAGAAAGAGAGAAAAGGTTTCGCAACAAGGAAACCGCCGGAATGTTAGCGGATTGCGTGGAAAAAAAAAAAGAAACGTAACTGAAGAATATCACGAGATGTATTTCTTTGTCTTTTCTTTTTTTTATCCATTGCGTAAATTGCTCTAGCGTCCCGCGGCGACGCTATTGAATAGTGGCATTGCAACACGGGCCTTAATGTCAGCAATTAAAAGTTAATTATTCGATCTTGGTAATGAATGAGCGCTAGTGGTGGCTACTAATTACATGTAATGTACGCCGCAGTTAGGAGCAAGTATATTGAAGAAACAGTCATCTTAGTGGTTAAGTCCATCTCTTCATGTTTTTGAAAATTTGTTTCCAATAATAATAATAATAATAATAATAATAATAATAATAATAATAATAATAATAATAATAATAATAATTGCTCGGTGTAAGTTGTGTCTGCCAAGTCCACCCTTATGTCGTAGTGTTGCAAATCGCGGTACAAAACACTCCGTCAGCTTACACTCGCACTCGCAACGACCAGATATTATTTCCTCTTCCGCTTTCCCCTCAGCCTTCCTCATGTCCTTTCCTTTCTTTTCTTCTTTTTTTTTTCAGTGTATTGCAGATTGTATAAAAGAATAACTTCCTTTTACGTGGTCGTAGAAATACGAAGTTTCTAAACCGGCGTGTACTCATGTATTCGCGGCTACGCGGGAGACTCACGCACTAACGAAGCGAGCGACACGAGGCGGAGGCCGGAAGCCTACCGATTCGACCGGCATACAGATTTTCTTTGCCGAGCTCATTATTTCGCCTTCACGCGGTCACGTTTTCGCGCTTCTCCCAGCACGCATTGTTTTCGCCCGGAAAGCAGAAAGCGAAGGAAAATGAACTTTTGACGCAGTGCGTTCGGGGCGGCAGGAGGTAAAAATTATCGATCGCGATGCTGGCAATACTCGGCGAGCGCGTATATTATTCTGGCCTCCGCTGACGGCGCATTCCAGCGCCGTGCGAGCCGAGGCGCAGTGCTCGCGGCCCACCCCCCCGGCGGCAGAGTGGTCCGGGCGGCCAAGATTTACGGCGCCTCATAATCCGCTGACCCCCGCGGAGAAAACGGCCTCTCGGGCGGCCGTTACAATTACAAACCGGGAGGCGGCGCTCGCTCCCCACAGCGTGCGCCCTCGGCGTTGCTTCGTTGCTCGGCTTCGATGACGCTGCTGCCCTCCTCTGGAAGGCGGCGCGCACACACACACCATACACAGAGCGCGACCGCCGCATTGGTGGTATTGTTTTGACCGGCAAGAAGGACCCGGCAGACAGGAGGCCCCTGGTATAGGGACGACGACGTCAACTCTGCATGCGACGCTTTAGTGCGACGTGGTGCAGGCCGCTTTCTTAGGCCTGTGTACCGAGCCGCTTACCAGACCGACGGTGAATGGATTCACAATGTGGCGTGAAAGCAAAAGAAGCCTGTCAATGCTTAAGCATGCATGAAAAAAGGCGCGCGCGCGCATGCACACAATCAGGCCGAAGGTCGAAGCTGAATCTTCGGTAAAGTTTTACTTTCTCGTGCAGATCCCCATAGAAGCTATAGAAGGACTGCCATTCAAATAATCATGCCATTAGTGTCACCGCAATGAAATCGGAACAATGGAAATGAACTAGTGTTATAAAAAATGAACGATTGCTCAATGTGCGGTTATATATGGGATAGTTGATCCTTGATCAAATCTGTGAAGTTGCGCGGACCAGTTGCGACAAGAGATATAAAACCCAGAAATGAACATGCAGATGGCGAAACGATAAGTAAGCATTTATCGACAACTAAATACATAGGAAACATGCTCACGTCACATTTTGCAAGAAAGACAGAAAGAACAGCGAACGCAACAACGACTCCAGCACTCCAGCCAAGTATCTGTATATAGAGAAGAAGAATTAATGAGAAGAAAGGTGGAGACGTTGGTCGGCGGAGCATACCTCTGGCTTTTTACTTCACGCAGCGGTAAAAGAGCAAAAACAGGATAGTGAACTAGAATGAGGAGTCATTGCTGAGCATGTGATAAGTGCCGGCTGTCCGATCAGTTGAAGTACACCACGGCTCTTGAGAAATGCCACAAGAAGCCACAGCCTAGTATCTATCTATCTATCTATCTATCTATCTATCTATCTATCTATCTATCTATCTATCTATCTATCTATCTATCTATCTATCTATCTATCTATCTATCTATCTATCTATCTATCTATCTATCTATCTATCTATCTATCTATCTATCTATCCGTCTGTCTGTCTGTCTGTCTGTCTGTCCGTCTGTCTGTCTGTCTGTCTGTCTGTCTGTCTGTCTGTCTGTCTGTCTGTCTGTCTGTCTGTCTGTCTGTCTGTCTGTCTGTCTGTCTGATAATGTTTCGCCGTGAGTCCTACATATAGGGTTGTGTGTATACACACAACACTATATTATACACATAACTATGTAAAATAATATATATACCTGAACCATCTACATTGATCACAGTTTCAATTCGTACAGATCCTAGCCGACCAAAGTCAGACATCACATCAATTCATAGCCACTTGTCGAGACTGGATTCACATACAAATTCTAAAATGTTCAGCGTTCGCTACTCGTAGCGCGCGGTAAGCAAGGTTGGGTGTTATAGCTCACACGTTTTGTCCCAGCAGAAATTAATAATCATCAATGAATAATAGTTACATAGTTACATAGTTTACATAGTTATGTGTATAATATAGTGTTGTGTGTATACACACAACTCTATATGTAGGACTCACGGCGAAACATTATCAGACAGACAGACAGACAGACAGACAGACAGACAGACAGACAGACAGACAGACAGACAGACAGACAGACAGACAGACAGACAGACAGACAGACAGACAGACAGGCGGATAGATAGACAGACAGACGGATAGATAGATAGATAGTTTACTTACTATTGAAGTACATTTGTCGTATACTCTAAAAGATTTGATTCCACAGCAACAAAAAGCATTTTCAGGATCATAATTACGTTCCAAAACCGTATCAAGAACAAGAAGTAGTAGTCCTTTTTAAGGGAATTCAGCAACTCGTTTTCTTACTCTCATACGTTTAACCTTACTTGTGGTCCCTGGTTTTTATTTGTATGCATGTGAAGGAGATGCCGTCAGCGTAAGATTCTGGCTACTTTTCAGTTCGCTGAACAAATTTGCACTGTTGTACTTGCTTTTGGTTCGTGTCTTTACGGTGGGTTGACTAGCATGCAGCATATGATTCGCTGCTTCATTGGAACATGTAGTCGACTTGTTGGCATCTTCTATTTCTGTTGCTCCCCCGCCGTGGTTGCTTAGTGGCTATGGTGTTGGGCTGCTACGCGCTAGGTCGCGGGATCAAATCCCGGCAAGGGCATTTCGATGGGGGCGAAATGCGAAAACGCCGTTGTATTTAGGTGCACCAGGGGATTCGAATTATTCCGGAGTCCCCCACTACGGCATGCCTCATAATCAGATCGTGGTTTTGGCACGTAAAGCCACATAAAAATTGTTCCCTGTTTCCGATTTACGTGCCTTCATTTCCCCTGCCTTTCGTGTCCCTCCTCTTCGAGTGAGATGGCCGTGCTGTGCCCTTCCAGGAGGTAGTTGCCGGCCTTTTTTGAATTCTTTTGTTCACACTTTTCGCTTTGAATAATAATTGTGATAATATACAGTAATGAGCGTTCAAAGAGCGGCAAGTATGTCATGCGCTTTGTGCACACTATGCTGGCACAGGTAGCCTACTTCGTTCAAGTGAACAAACGTACAAATATCGAATGAGCTGTATTGACCACAGATCGGATATAGATTACCCAGGAAAAATGATTTTTTCTTTGTATTCTTCTATGATGCGTATTCCTCAATGTGTGTGGCCTCGTTATGACTCTTTCTCTTCTTCTAGTAATTGTTCTGCTAAAAGCATTTTGTTCATCAGGAGACATGGCCGCATCAAGGCTCGGTCATACCTTCTTCTGCTTCCGCGGCAGAAATTTCTTTTTCCATATGCCCTGCGTGCATTTTCCCGTTACTTAACCCCATATTCAGAAATATGCCTGAACTTGAAGCTCATGCTTGACATCGTCAGTATAACGCCAGACGTGAACGCGTTCAAAGAAAGAAATGCATGTCTTGAGCCTGTTCTCGCCAGCGTTATTTTGGTCAAGTCAAACATGGGCTTCAAGTTACGTAGTATTTCTGAATACAGGGGATCGCATACCTACGGAGCGCTTAAGGTAAATTCTTACTGTTACCTATAACTGCTATAAAGGATGCCCGTGCGAAAGGAAGTCTATCACTGCACGTGGCTTGCTAGCGCCAAAATTATAGCTTAAGTTGCAGTAGTTGCGAACAACTTAGATAATCTGACATAAATTCTCTTTTCTTGGTTCGTGAAGTCTCTTGTATGAAGCCTCTCTAGTGTCATACGTGCTTCCGAGATGTCTATCAAATATAGACTTTACATGCGATAAAAAGTTATACTTAAGGTATTCACTTGTTGATGCCATCTAATTAAAGCCTCTTGCGTGTCCTGTCTACCCATTCAATAAAAAAAGAAAGCGGGAAGCAGCGCAATGGCATGCAATGTAATCTCGGAGGCAACAGCGGTCATTCGCGTAGTGTATGCATGCTAAATGGCGCCACAGCAAACGAAGAGGCTTCAGCGGGAGACGATTTTTTTTATTTCTTTGCTTTTGAAAACTCAAATTTGTCGACGTGCACTTGAAGTGGCGATGGACGATCAAGAGCACGTCACTGTGAGCAAGGAAGACTTGATCTTGCTTTCATAAGACATTTCAGTCGCATGTTTATGCGGCGAACAGCCTTTAGATTTTTTTCTTCGCGACACATGCGCAAAAGCAGTAGACCCTTGGGAGGCGTCAGTGGCGTAGCCACAATTTGTGGGCAGCGAAAGGGGTGAGGGAATGGGAGTAGGCAGGCTAACGCGGGTCCTCTTGAGATACAAACAAAGTCATTAATACACTCGTCATTGATGCAAAGTTGAGGCCCAGAGCAGCCCTGTGCCTAAGTGTCTATGTCTAGCGTATGAACCACAAGGGAGCGGTTGGCACCAGGTACTCGAAGCCGTTGGTTGTACGAGATTGTACGCGCGTATGCGAGTATAAAGATGGAAGCGTCTAACGACCTTGCGCCACTACAGTAATTTGTATAGATTTAACTGCCACATTGAGAGGAAAGCGAGAAAGTAATTCACCCGGGATGATAAAGCGCTAAGATAAGTCCACGTAATCAGCGTGCGATATAGGGCACTGTATACAACTGCCATAGCACGTAACGTGATACACTACCGCATAAACATGAGTTGGCGAATGCACTCCGGAAGCAACTGTGTCCCACAAGAATTTGTATAACCATCACCGAAATACGGGTGGTAAGATTGTCATATGTGGGAGGCGGTGCGTAAAATCTATCGCGAGATCCATTTGCAAGGAAGCGCAAGGGCACAGATAGTGTTTTTGTTTACGCGTTAAAGGCTCGGCACGATTGTGCCCTGCCTATTCGCTGAGCACAGCTGCTATCTGGAAAGTAATTCTTTGGACCACCCGGCGGCTGACTAACGTTTAGAGAGAACTCACACCAAAGCTAGACTACGGCGAGGAGAGCCACTCACGTATACACCTCTTGATCGAGACGAAATGAGTCAACGCGGCATTTCTTGGCCTTTCAGGGCGTTTACCCCACGACGGAAGGCAGGCGATCTTCCTAGAATCGAACTAAGCGTGGTGTCGCTTGGGCCATCATTTCGACAGCTTTATGGCTGAGCGTAATTCACTATCCGGTCGTCGTCGTTCACTTTCTATCCAGTCACACTTAGCACGACGGAAAGGCAGTGGATAAATCCTTGCTTTTTTTTTTTGCTCTCCCCCTTTCTCTGTCTCTCTCAGTGCTTGTGTAGCAGCATGTTAATTTCCTGACAAAACGAGCTCACGCGTTTGTATGCGCCCATAAATTGGCCCCCGCGAATGAACGGCGGTGTGCAACGACGCGTTTTAACGCACGCTCGGCTGCCATGCACAACTTGCGAGTGTGAAGCGAGCGCCGGCTACAGACAGGTGTCAATGTATGGCCACCGCCGGTTTCGGTGTGCTCGACTCTCTTCCAAGATGACCCCGCGTGAGCTGTTTTTGTTATAATGTGCTTAAGCCAGCCAGCGGCTATTTCTCATCGCCTAGAGGGGATTTTCTTCTTCTTTTCTTTTAGTTTTGATCCGAGGAAGTTACATAAACGCTGACAAAAGCACCTTGGGGCCAGGGTTGCGTATAGAGGGTTTCCTGAGTTATGCTCATAATTACGGTTCTATCTTAATTGGAAATCATCTTGCTAGTGGTGCCCCTCGTCTATGCTTCATTAGTGGCACCGACGATTCGCTCGCTACGGATTACAGCTGGGATTGGCTTGACTGAGCTTGCCGGTGCCCGCTGCTTAATGTGAAGTGGCCCAAAACGCCAGGAAAGAATGGGGGAGGAAGTCTGGGGGCACCAGATCTCGCTGGACTCCGTAGCACATAAATCCTTTCTTCGCGGCTGTAATGGAACTCGCCGACCCTCTAACATCTCTAACCTTCCGCTTTCTTCGTCTTTAGTTTCTCCCTTCTTTTGCTTAAAGCGCTCGATACTTTCTTGAAGGCCCAAGATGTTCTTCTCCTTTCTTTTGTTTTGGTTTTACCTCAAGGCTGTATATGAGGCACTCTATCTAATGACCGTATAAATATTGTTCACACGTTGTGGGGCGGTAGTAAAGAAGATACAAAAATAATAGTGAGGGGAAAAAAGTGAATGTGTGTGCGCGCGCAGTTGGTGGGTAAGGGGAGTGTAGTTTTCACTAACGATAATATAGAGAATATTATTACTTGAATAATTCATGTTATGTTTTTAGTGCACTTTTGTGTGAATTAACACATGGCTACAGAAAGCTGTGAACCTCCAAGCAGCAGGGTATGTTCATTCAGCACTAAACCGTGTTATTTTGACGGTTTTTCTAATTGAATATTTACAAGCTAAACCATCCTTGTATTTGAATATGAGTACGATATTTTTGTAACGGCGCACTGCAAGAAGCCAGACACGGACAAACGAGTGTCTCTCGAAGAAAGCTGGCGGAAGAAGTCAGCATTGCTAGGTAGCAGTCAGCACGGGGGTCAAAATTATAATTATGGCGTTCTTGCTTTTCTTTTTCCTCATTGCCAAGGCTGGTACATATTTGGAAACTTGACTAAATAAGTACAAACATTAGCGAAAGCGCATCACCAGTTCATCACGGAGATCTTTTAATTACGGCGTATGGCTTCATCTCACAGTATACCTCGTCAACCGTTACCCACGATCGTCATTTTCATTCGAAAACTTTTATGGTAACATTTAGCACAGTATGCGCAAAGAGCAAATACGCATGACCGTTCAGATCGCGGCCAACCATTGAAAGCTCCGTCATGGTTCTATACATTTTGCGCAACACAACTTTCTACAATGCGATCACGGCGCGCTAAACGGACCGTTTGCGTAAATATAATTCAATGCAAGCGGCCTTGACAGACTGCACAGCATACTGTGCTTTTATTTTCTTCTTATTATTTTTGTACGGCAGAATTCATGGTATCGGGATTCGCAGTCTATAGATTAATAATGAAAGCTTATATTACGCATTCTCAGGGTGACATCGAGCATACGTGACCTCTGCGCAAATGACCCGGGTTTGAAAGAAACAATAACGCAGACACAAAAACGATTGGTTCCTCTGCAGTAATTTGGTCAGGCGCGCCGCAATAAATGATATCGACTTCATTATACCCGGACTGAGGAGCTCGTTACAAAGTGGTTAGAGCGACACTGCTGCGTATAGGTGAAAACTAGCAGTATTTCATTACCTCGCGTTGCCGCCAAAACACCGCAGCCTGCCGAAGGAAAAGCGGAGAAATTAAAAGGCAGCGATAATCCTGCAAGAGTGCGACAAGGGCCGCCGCGTGTTTGCTCCTTTTTTCGGGAGCTTCTGTCTTTCGCAGCGGCGGAGCGCCGCCATTACGCACACGAGTTGAACGCACGCAGTTTTTCATAGCAGGGGCGACGCCAAGCAGGCAGAAAGGGGGGAGGAGGGCAGCAAGCGACGCATCGCAAATGACAGTTTTCACCGCGGTCACAGTTCGACAGAGTGCGGACAAGACAAGTGAGGTGGTCGGACGAGTGGAAAACGCCGCACCAAAATAAAGGCAAACTGGACGACAAGGGAAAGAAACGTCCGCTCAGTAAGTGCGGGCCTCCGCCGCCGATGGGGCGTCGCAGCGCGAGCGTTCATGTATGACCGTCGGGCGTTCAGGCCGACACAAAAGCGAATCCGCCCAGCATGGCCCAGTGTTGCGTCTCAGTGAGTCCCGCGCATTTCTGGCGGAAATGGATCATTTCCAGGGGCAACCTTGCGGAATGGTGGCTCCCCCACGCGCAGCTCGCCCAGGGAGAGAGACACCTTTAATGAGTGGCCGGCGAAATATGATATGCCCGCGCAGCTCCGAAGACTGCCAGGCGATGGAGCGTAAAGCGCCGGAGGACCGAACGCGTTCCATGCTTGGCTAGCTCAGAATGCGCGCGCTTGGCCCGCGCGAGACGGCGCAGAATGCACGCGCGGATATAGATAGGCCCGCGCCTTTGTCCGCGCCTTCCGTCTTGCTCTCGTTTGTGCATGTCGGACGGCGACTGTTCGTCCGCGGGTCCCTCGCTTGGCTTGGCGCGCGGCGCGTTCGTCTTTCCCCTGCGCGTGTCGTCCCTTCGCTGCTCAGCTGCCTCGCGGAGCCGTGGTCATAGACAGATAACAGATAAGACAGAACGGGCAGATAACCATTGAAAATAGGCTAGCATAGTTAAATGAGCAGACAGGACCGAGCGTTGGACATACTACAACCTTTAATCACGAAGGGCCTTTCATTGAAGAAGAAATGAAATATGCAGATGCACTTTGGGAAACTACGTTATGCGAAACATTATGCAGGTATGTGGCTACCTAGCATCGTTTGGGTATCTGTAAAGTGTCACCCGATGGACCGACGTGTTTGTGTAAGGCGAGCTATAGTGTACGTGACGCGAGCGTGCGTGTGATGACAGGAGCAAGGCGAAGACGCCGGCGATAGCACGACGACTGATTTATTGTGCTCCGGAGAAGAAACATCGCAACCTGCTCTGTTACGGCCTGGGCCGGCACCGAAGGCAGTACCATGTCACATTGCGTCTCATCATGCGAGCTGCCACCAGAAAAGGACTGAGGAAGCTGGGCCGATACCGGAATCGGGCACCGTGTGACTTCCATAGACTCTAGAAGGTCTAGATGCCACGAGCAAGGATGGGAAAAGCTGGCACGCTGTCTCCTTTAAAAAGCTGCCATGCTACCTGACGCACACGAAGGACAGAGATGAGGTTGACTATTATTCACGCGCTCCATTCTTGCGTCTGCAGCCCATATATATATATATATATATATATATATATATATATATATATATATATATATATATATATATATATATATATATATATATATACATATACATATATATATATATATATATATATATATATATATATATATATATATATATATATATATATATATATAATACACGTGACTTAGGCGCAAATTGTCTCAAAGTGCTAGTTGGCGTTGGCACGTGAGCGTGCGCCGGGAGCATGCATTCGCCTATAACTAATGGATAGAAAATCTGTCTTTTTTCGTTTTGTTCCAGAACACCCGGCGTGGTTCAAACATACAATCGGACGCGTATTATTATTATTTTTTTGTTGAACAGGGCCAAAACGAGGTACGACAACAACCTACTTACCTTCTACAACGTGCCCGGTATGAGGCAGAGAAAGCTTAGCACTTAAAAAAGAAAAAAAAAAAAAGAAAGAAACGAAACGTCAGCAGATTTCGGCCTTTCTTCCTGCTATAAACTAATTCGTGTGCTGCCACTATAGCAGTCTCTCGCAGCAGACATCACCATCTTCTCAAGAAGAACTTCTTCATTGACATGCACACAGCTTCGTCCTCGTCTGGTGCAGCATTGATGGTAGTAGCCTCGGAAATACATGCACTAATGCCACCACTCTGAGAGTACGTGAATGGTTCAAAACCGCACATAAATTATCAAGCGCCGCAGCTGTACGAAAGCGCGTTGTTGGCGAGTCCAATTCCCATCGGTTCATCGCCGCAGAGGCGTGAGACGGTGGCGCGATTACGACGCCGGCGTAATGGAAAGGACAGATGGATGGACGCTGCAAAAGCATTTTCAATCTCTTCGGCAGAAAAACTGCGCGCACGTAAAGCGATTTGGCCCGAAGAGACCCCTAAATACGGAACCCATTACCAGGCTAAGCTATTGCGCACATAAACTCTGTACTAAAATGAGCGGTGGCACACTCAGATATGATTCACAGCCTACTTTCCTGATGTGATGCGCTGCGACAATCTCTTCCTTGGGTTATGTTTTCCCATGTTACGCGAGCATAGAAACTGGGTTTCATCCGACAAAGGAGGAAATCTGTAGTTAATTAGATAAAATGTGGGTGCGCTCCGTCCTTCAACGAAGCTTTAATGTGATTCCGCTTTTCAGCGTTTACTTCTACTGTTCAAAGTACTTCGACTGCAATATAGCGGCGAACAAGAACTACTGCACGATTAATGTATCTTGTGTTTGTCTATGTTTTCCACTTCATTTGAACATTCCTTTCGGTAAATTCTGTATTCACCATTAACGCAGAACACTTACATCAAAAGCTTACTTCCTCTTCCTTTTATTTTGCATATTCTCATTCATTTCGCATTCATTTCAAGCAACAACAAAATAAATGAAGTATCTTGTGAACAAACTTTGCTTCTTGCACTTGAGTGAAGAAAAAGAAGAAACCCAAACCCATTTCCCCCCTGTACTGTCATTAAAAAGACATGTATTCACGACAGGTGTGTTTTTCTTATCTTGCTGGCGTTAAGCATCACAATTAGTTATAGCCACTCATACCAACCAATAATAGATTAGTCATCCCTCGTTAGCCTCACCGACATGTTACAGCGCTGTGAGAAATATGTAGCCGTTAGGACTTTTCAAGAAGCAACTGTTTTCCAAGAACATTTACGGTACTGAGTCGCCGTGAAAGACCATGTTGATACAAAGGGAGCTGAATTAACTAAAAGTAAATGTGCAAAATATGCATGTTCTGCTTGTATGTATGCTAGCGAACACAGGTTGCTTGTGGTTGTTTTACAGGAGGCCGTGAGAATTTAGAAGCGAGGAACAAGGACATGTACAATCTCATGCTTGCTGAAAATAGCCTAGGTGAATAATGGAACAGGTAATTCCCGCCTTTTGTCTTCTACGTATATAATGATTTCCAGCTTTCTGGTCTGACCTTTTGGGAGAAACGGCAGCTAAAGAACACAGTCCTAATGCTTTCGACACAATTGAATAAATTTTCCTGTTATGGCCATCATATGTTCCCATCATCATATGTGTTCCATGCCTATGTTTTATGTCTATGTGTGGCCTGACCTGATAATGGTTGCTGTTTTACAGGTCTCTTCTTTTGAATGGTGCTACATACGCGTTGTTTTTTTTTATTTCTTGACAGGGCTCTTCATGCACGAACTTTAAATCCAACGTTCATCGTCTTCACTTCGTCTCTTGCGTCTTTTCTGCGGTTGTATTTTTTTTCTTTTTTCGTAAGTATTCACTAACTCACCCAGCAAGAAACTATCCTGAGGCTCTTCTTAAGCCGGTACTCTGGTCAAATCAAATGTATAATACAAGCATACACAGGCCCTGTAACAATATATGTGATTACGTCTATGGTAAAACAGGTGTAGCTGCATATATATAAAGAACAAGGGAAACTGAGCAGTTTTTAAAATTCGACATTACCTGTTTTCTGAAAATAATCAGGAATTTACCACTGCACGAAATTCAACGCAATTGGACTTCCTGACTTGAGTTAACTGACTGCTGCCTTAATATCAGTGAAATTCTTATCTCAATATGACTCAACCTAACCAAGATGGTGGACCTCGGAATAGAATAGTAATTTAGGTGTCAACATACGGCCCAGTGACGTCATTCCCACCACCCTCCATTCATCCGGACCGTCCATGAGTTTCAAAACGCGTGTTTCAGATTTAACTGTGCTACTATAGCGGAAACGAAACGATTTTGGTTAGGTCAAGTTAGACTTGTGAGAAAGACTGCTTACGCAGTTCTGCATATCATCCATTCAAACGCACGTTTTTACCTCATTAGCCCACACTCTGTCTTTGACAAGCGCTGTGGCAGTGCGGTGGGTGGGCTCTGGGTTAACTGCTACCAGCTGAGGCTCTTTAAAGGGGTTGGGACACCAAATTTTGAGGCTATAAAAAGCATGTTGTAGGCTGCTTCCGTATGCAAGGACACCCAAAACGAGGTATTGGACGCTGCAAACATTTCCAAATAATTTTAATTCAGCTCCAAAAAGTCATTAAAAACTCCTTCTCGTAGACGAGACCCATCGCTAGCGCGGCAGTTATTACGTCACAGAGGAGGAACGAAAAGATTGACGTCATAGCACACTAGCACAAAAACGTGACGTATGATGAGTAGCAATGAAATGCCGATTACGGAGCCTGCTGAGCCGAGCGACCGAGCATAGCCTCCACTATGACCGAGCTACAGGCATATAGAAATCCTTTCTTAATGCAAAGAAGGCGTGCAGACACGGACACAAGAGGAGAGAAGTGGACAACACGAACGCCGCACGGCGGCCCGCGAACGGCAAACTGCGTGCGGCGAGGTGCCGTGCGGACGGGCCTTTACACGTTTGAGTGTAACACTAGCCGGCCGACTCCGAAAGGGACCAGGATATGCGGCGTTCGTGTTGCCCGCTTCTCTCCTCGCATAGTCGCATAGTTCGGCAGCTCGGAGCGGTCTCTCGTTCGCTTGGCCTTTCTCAATGTGAGGGCCCGTCTACGTTACCGGCACGGAAACTCGCCGCACGCCGTTTGCCGTTCGCGGGCAACCGTGCGACGGCGGTTTTGTTCGCGAACGGCGAGATTTCCTTGCCGTAGAGAGGACGGGCCCGGGGCCCATTTGTGCGGCAGCCGTACGGCGAAGCGGCCAATCAGCGACCGAGGAGTGGTCACTCTGACACCGACGGCAGCTTCACCGCCTCTGATCGTTCGGCGCCGCCGATATCGTCGCTAGGCCTTTTCCGGTTCACTCAAAGCTAAACGGCGCTTCGGAATGAATCACCGACTCTCACAAGCCTCAATATTTTCTTACTGTTGTTGTCGCTCTTCGCAATAATTATAATAATCGCGACATGCACTTCGAATCGCCAGTTGTTGACCTCTGCTAGCAGAGCACGCGTATGCGCGAGCAGACGACGCAGCATAGTTTTACGTCACTATTTTTTGTGGCCCACGTGACCAAGCCATGTTGCGTTTCCTCCTCTGTGACGTCATAGCACCCCCGGAGCCCAGAAACCGAAACCGAAATCGCTCGGTATAATAATGCTATTATAAAATTATTTATCGGATATATATGAATCCCGGTGTGTGTATCGTGCTCCCTGAAGCATGACGCAACGTTTGAATCAACAAACGCATGAACGAAAATTTTGATGTCTCCACCCCTTTAACATGCACGAAACAACTTGGGACACGACACGCAAGTGTTGGTGTTGTCAGCATGCGGCCCCGTCAGGATGCGGCCGCTCCTGCGCGAAATCGAAACTATAGACATCGTGCTCAAGTGCTTAACGCCGTAATGATGTGAGTTGAGAAATTTATCGGGCAAGCTTATTTGATGACAATGTCAGAGGGACTATAATTAGCTTTATAAACGTCAGAGAAAAAAAAAGTAACCAGTTATTTTTTGCACTTTCAAGGAACCAAATGAATAATCAACAAAATGCGGAACCGCTTTCTTCTAGGTTACGTTTACTTCGCCATTTAACTTATAGTTCCAGATTATGAATGAAGTGGTCCGACTTTTTCATCTGTCCTATTTACACGTGAACTTGTTTACCTTTTACGGGTGAGCGCTCTTCACCGTCTAACAAATGCTTTCATTCAGCGCAGGACGCGCCTGCATGTATCGGAAGTTTCTGGAATGTTATCGATGGTTCTATCCGCTGTCTGTTGTCGCCGAACCTTGTGTAATCTGATTGCATGTATGCGCGAAGCGTGGCGCGATTATACTCTGGAACGTTCGATGGCTCGTGTATAAAAGCTGACGCGCTTGACCCGCAGATCAGATTTCGACGACCGCCGACCGTGTTCGCCGCTATTGCTGTGCTTTGAGTGTAACTTGCTTTTGTCGGCACAAGATCGCCCAATAAAACGCTAGTTTCGCCATTCGCAGTTTTGCTTTCTTTACCGTCACTGCCACGTGACATCTAGTGGAGGTGCTGTCGTCGACTGTTGTCGTTGACAGAATTTCTTAGCAAGAATTTTCGGCGTTTTCTTAAATAGCGATCATCTGCAATATTCAAGAATATCTCGTTATACGCGCGCGATCTCCATGTTCCACGGTTTGCATTTCGTCACAGCTGGAAGGAACGGTGGTTTTCGCAAATTTTTTACTTCGTTCCCTATTGCAACAGTCTTTCCAAACTGCACCGGCCGCCTTGCCTGGCAAGTGCGGGCATGCTCGTAAGCAAGACTGTTTGGCAGCTCCGTTATCGTCCTCTCACGAAGGAAAAAAAAGAAGAAAAAAGCACGAACACTCTGGCAGAATTGTTTGCCGCCAATTTCACGGGTTCATTGGTACAGCGCCTGCTACATGTCGTTTGCTGAACACTGTAACCAAATAAGATAACTAGAAATGGAATAACGAAAAGATAAATATAAATATAAGCTCTCGCACTTCAGCAAACTATCTGCCAGTTACGAAAAAAAGAATCACGTGTCATGAATTACGAGTAATAATTCACTTGTAACGCTCGACGTGCACACCTGCGATGACGTCAACGCGAGCACAAAAAGACGACGGGGACGCCAGTCTGGCCAATCTCTGACGTCCCGCTATCTCCAAAGTAACGGAGTCGCAGGAGGCATATGTTGCTTCCAACTCCTCCATTATGGCCTTTTCTTCAGACCAATGCCAATTTTTTTCTGAATGTCAGAGCGGAGGCCCGACCGACACGCCCTGCAAGTGCCAACATCAGCAAGAACAGAAGGCCTCTGAATAATAACATCCGTATGTTCACAGCCCTAGACTACTTATTACAGCTGCTCTTGCCTATATAGAGACGTCGTTTCTCATTCGTAAAAAAAAGGTTTGACAAGCGTATTTTATGCCTTTTTTTTGGCATTTACTGTGTAACATTATGGTACGCCTTCAATTATGGCCGCCCTCATTGAAACACGCCAACACACAGGGTGTCCCAACTATCATGCACCAAACTTTAAGAATATGTAAATGCCACATATCTGGACAGAATCATGGTAATGTTGTTTGACGTCACTTCGAGATACTCAGATTATTTTTTGCATTCCACCTAATTAGGTAAGTATAGACTTCATTATTTAATCAACTTCTCAAATATTATGATAAGAAGTATCAATGAGAAACTTGTACGGCAACATTAAAAGCTCCCGATACAATATTCTGTTGCTCAATAGGTGCTACATAATAGTGTTTTTCCGAGCGTGAAAGAAGCCCACAAATATACGCAAAATTGCCGCGCGACTGACCGCTACAGGCACTCTACGTGTATACGCGGGTTTTTCCACGCTCGGAAAAACACTTTTACGTAGCGCGTATTGAGCAACAGAAAGCTGTATAGGGAATTTATCATGTTGCTCTACAATTTTCTCATTTATACTTTTCACCTAATTACAATGTTTGAGGAGTTGATTAATTAATTAAGACTAATTATGCAATTAGGCGGAATGCAAAAAATAATCTGAGTATGTTGAAGCGACGGCGAACAAGATTATACCTTGGTTCTGTCCAGCTACGTGGAATTCGCATATTCTTAGATCTTGGTGCATGATAGTTGGAACACCCGGTATATGACATGCTCGCATATCGTTTCGCTCTTTCTGGTACTGACTATTTTAACTCTGAAATGGATGTGATTCGGAAAGCTTTATGGGGCGCAGCGGCAATGCAACTTCGCGGCGCTTGCGAGAAGGCAAGATACTGTAGCTCGTGTGGCGTCAACTCCCTCGAGCAGTCACGCACGCTGCTATGCGCGGAATGTGTGTCCAGATGTCAGTGGGTCGCTTACTCGCGGCCATTTCGGGCTTGGCATGCATGCGCATTCACCCCTTCCCCATACCACGTGCTCTCATCAGCTAATTTCCGCTAGCGCGGCCGAAAATATTCGGAGGCAAGCTTGACCGCAGTATGGAGCTCTGAGCACAATGTTGAAGTGGAGGATAGGGTCAGGAACTTGTTGGTGAATGACAAAAAAAAAAAAGAAAGATATCCAGATGCCACGCACTGTTTAAATAGATGTTGTGCGAAGCATGTTGCAGACAGCTGACTATCCTTAATCATTTCTGTTTCTTCAAAAGGTTACCGGATAAATCAACGTCTTTGTGCAAAGGAAATAATTGTTTGTGTAACGCGAGCCTGTGTGTGACGACAGAGGCAAGACAGCGACGATGATAATGTGATGTCGACTGCGTGACGAAAGTTTTGTATTTGCTACTGCAAAGTAACCTATTCCATTACAACCTATTCCGTTACAACTTGAGCCAATCCCATCTACGAGGAAAGGACTGCGGAATGTGGGCCGATCAAAAGCCGGGGGATGCAGTCTAACACAGCGTCCCAAAGTGTTAGCAGTCACGAGGCAAGCATGGGAGCAACTGGCACGCGGCCGCTCGTGAAGCACGGCAAACGCTGGTCAGTCTGTGGCCGAATGAAAACTGGAGCGCACGCACGTGCTCTCATTCGCGCTATACGTGACGTGACGCACGCGCCAACGCGGTGGTTGTTCGAAAAAGTACAGAGAGTTAGTTACACTGCAGAAGCACTTGGGTGGTCTCCTTATTCCGGTCGTCTCACATATATAGTTGGCGTTGACACGAGAGAAATATGTGTGCGATCGTGGCCTAACATTTAAAGCATCGCGCTGCTGCGCTGGGAGGTTCGATCATCGCCATTAAACATTTCAATTTTCATTTTATGGAAGAATTCGAAAACGAGGCGAGACCTGAATCTACCTACCTACTGACCGAAAAGCGCCTGGCCGAAATGTGCAAAGGAAAAAAAAATTGTATACTGTTGGGATACTATACACTGTAATATAATTTACACCCTAAAAAGTGAAAAAGGGTGTAAATATGTCTATAACTCACACCTTTAGGGTATCCGTCATATAGGTAACACCCTAAGGGTGTGAGTTATAGACACATTTACACCCTTTTTCACTTTTTAGGCTGTAAATTATTTTACAGTGTAGGCCGATTTGGCGATCTGTGGTTGGAGTGATCTGGAAATCCGGACCATAGTCTGCATCAAAGGGTCGCGTCTCATTATAGCAGTCCTGATAGTACCTGGAAACCTAATTTAGGGTCCAGGGATGTTGCCGTGCGTTTCTGAAGTTGGGTCCGTTCCAATCAGCGAGTCTATTTTGGCATGCAAATATGCGAACTTTTCTTGCAGCATCCGTCCTTGAAAGCAGAATTGATACAGACTGGACTTCTCTGTGAGCTAATCGAGCCGCTTCGTCCACAAGTTTATCGACGATAATGCTACAATGACTCCGTAACTACTGAAAATAACGTTGTTAAGTGTTGTTAAGAGTGTAACCACGGACCCAGACGTCCGGTGTGTGAGGAGAACACTCTCAAAACGGGTAACTATCCGAGTACTATGCTCGCTCACTTATGCGCAGATCATACCAGAAGTAGATCTTATCTGCACATAAAGTATCTCGCGTGACGAGAAAGCTTCGAGCAACGTCACGAACGCCAATGTGGCGATCATCTTAGGTGGTAGGCAGCGACAGTAGGCCGTAGGTCGGTGTGGTCACAGCTGCAGCGGTATACGTAGTGGCAGGTGTTGCTAACTAGCTGCCGCCGCTGTGAAACGCAGTGCGAAAACGACAGGCGGTTGAACAACACTGCCGAAGTTCTTCGCTGGTGGTATTTGCAAGAGAGGGAGAGAGAGAGAGGAGAGGAGAGGAGAGGAGAGAAAGGATACATAGAAAGACAGGGAGGTTAACCAGATGTAGTTCCTGTTGGCTACCCTGCACGGGGTGAAGACGTAGGGACATTAAATGTGTGTGTGAGAGAGAGAGAGAGAGAGAGAGAGAGAGAGAGAGAGAGAGAGAGAGAGAGAGAGAGAGAGAGAGAGAGAGAGAGAGAGAGAGAGAGGCGATCCCAAAAAACCGCGTATACACTGCAGAACGGTAGGGGGCAGCGTTTCTAAATTCTATAGTGAAGGCCCGTAGACCGCAGGAATCTCAGTAGCGCGAATAAAGCCTTCTGTGCGGAGGCTCTTTGGGAGCACTGGCCCAAAGCTTTTAATTCTGATAGTGGACGATTATCCAATCCAAGCCACAAACGGCACAGCATGGCCTGTTTAGATCCTGGTAACCCCGGTGGCAGATGTATCTCTATATCCGGAGTCAACGGACACAAAGGAGACATGATAAAAATGTTCGTGCCCCACAGGAGTAACGCACATTCACAGGGCATCACTTGCAGCCCAGTAGCAGCATCTGTTTGTGAAAGCGGAATCAAAACGCATTGACCACTTTCATGCGCAGATCAAGCGGCTTCGACGGCTAAGTAATTACCACAGTTGATGTTGCCATGTCCTAGAAGCCATTGAACGAATATGCTGTGTCCCTTGTCATGGCTGCTATGATATATCTGTAACTTTCTGAGGCCAGTTGTTTATTGGGGCCGTGGCGCTTTGGGCTTTGTATGCACTGAAGGGCTGCCTTGAAATCACAAAAAACTGTCCATTGTTGCGGTGGTTCCTGATTAATGAAATCAAGTGCAACACGGAGCGCAGCAAGCTCTGCGCCCGTCGATATGTGGTCAGACATAAAGTTTTAACGTGATTTATTCAGATTTCGAAGGAATGATGACTGCTGCAACAGAGATCCTGAGTTTTACCGAACCATCTGTGTAGACAAGTTGCGTTCTCAACAGATTATTCCACCGGATACTGTGACCAGCATCCAGTCTTGACAGCGGCGGCTTCATCCTCCGACTGTTTGTCAAAGCTAGCTGTGTTTGTTGTTCCTACACATACCCGCCGTGGTAGCGCAGCGGCTATGGCGTTGCGCTACTAAGCCCTAGGGCACGGGATCGAATCCCGGCCATGACAGCCGTATTTCGATGTAAAATTGAATAGAATTCTCAACCCGCCGTGGTTGCTTAGTGGCTATGGTGTTGGGCTGCTAAGCACGAGGTCGCGGGATCGAATCCCCGTCACGGCGGCCGCATTTCGATGGAGGCGAAAACACCCGTGTAGGTTGATTTAGGTGCACGTTAAAGAACCCCAGGTGGTCTAAATTTACGGAGTCCCCCACTACGGCGTGCCTCGTAATCAGAAAGTGGTTTTGGCACATAAAATCCCATAATTAAAAAAAATTGAATTCTCGAGTTGTCCGTGCCAAGACCACGATTTGTTTATGAGGCACGCCGTAGAGGCGGACTCCAGATTAATTTTGACCACAAGGGGATACTTAACGTGCTCTCGATGCACGGGCATTTCGCCCCCATCGAAATCCGGGTGCCGCGTGCGGGATATGATCCCACGACCTCGTGCACGGCAGCGCAATATCATAGCCGTTAAGCTACCCTGACGGGTACAGTTCGATGGGGGTGAAATGTAGAAACGCCCGTGTACCGTGCATTGAGTGCACGTTAAAAAACCTCAGGTTGTCAAAATTAACCCACAGTCCCCCATGCACTATGGCGTGCTTCATAGTCAAATCGTAGTTTTGCTGCGTAAAACCCCAGTATATAATTTTTTGCTCCAACATATATGGTTCGTGCCCAATCTGTGGGTATAGAAAACAACAACAACAACAACAACAGGATTTAAGTGCCAGTAACAATGTTCTAGCAACAATGAAAAATGAGCACGACAAAAAAAATCTTAATAACATGCTGTAGGCAAACAATGACAAAAAGAAGCAAGAAAGAGTTCGGAGGCACAAATAAAAGAGTAAAACACACACACACACACACACACACACACACACACACACACACACACACACACACACACACACACACACACGTGCGCTCGCGCGCCATGAACGCATCATGGTTTCAGAGCCAGCATGCGCATAGGTGTATGTAACGCGAAGGTGAGCTTTCTGGTTCTTTTCTTTTAATTCCCCCGCATGGCCGCCGCCGCCACTGTCGCGGTGATGATGAGGATTCGAAAATTTATTGGCATCCATTTTTAAACGGGGTGGTGAGAAACAGTCACCCAGCCTGCTCAAGTTACTCAGATATGCTATACATGCTTTTCATTCTAGCATTTTTGTATACACCTCTTTAATCTTTTATCTCTTCCTCAAAGCTTCTCTATCTACCTCGTACCGCCACCGATGCCTGTAACGGATCCGATGGTAGCAATATCTTCCCTGCTTTGTTTCCACCAATATTGTAAGCGTCTTTTGCTTATCTAGACTGATGACCGGTTGATGCTTCTGTCCACTTTAAATCCAAGCGCTTCTGGAAGGTGTACGTTACCTATGGGTCACATTGGGTGAATCCCTTCGCATTCCATTAAGATGTGCTGAGTAGTCTCCGGATTTTTACTGTAGCATACACATGCCTCATCTAGTCTAGAATATTTGCTCCGGTATGTTTTTGTCATTAGGCAACCAGCTCGAGCCTCAAATGGCAAGGCACTGCCCTTCGTGTTACCGTACAGATTTTCCCCACTAATTTCTTCATATTCTTGTAAATCTCCATGGTACTTTTTGTTTCCATTCATTGCATCCAATGCACTGCATCTGTTTCTCTCACTTTATGATGCTTCCTGGTTGTCTATTTACGCTTTCAATTGTACGCTGTACTTGGTTACCAACTTTCTTGTCCTTTTTCTCCATTCTGTGTCCGCGAATTTCAGGTACACATACTTGCGCACTTTAGCCGCCCATTTATTTTGATACCTGTTTCTGAGTCTTTCTCCAAAACTAATTTTGCTCCGCGCTTTTCTGACTTCAAAAGAGGCCCAACGCATGTCACCCTGCACTGCCTCACTTTTGGTTTTACCGTGGGCTCCCAAAGCCAACCGGCATACCGATCTTTGGTTAACTTCCAGCCTAGACAAATGCATCCGATTTGAAGCACAGAATGACATTTGCGAGCGTCAGCGCGGAAACAATCACTACATTCCAGATTTCACGCACCGCTTCATACTTATTGTGTCCTCAAAGTGCTCTATGTTTCATTATTGCTGCATTCCGCTTCCTCTCTATTTTCAGGTTATCTTGGTGGGTGCTTGAGTAAGTCTCTCCTTCGTTTATGTATACGCTGAGGTATTTATATTGCTTGACTATGCGTATGATTTGCTGTTGAATTGAGACCGCGTAATTACTCGTCTCTTCATCAAAGATCATAATTCCCGATTTCTCTGGGCTAAACTTGAGTCTTAGATTTGTCGCTGCGTGGCCACACATATTCGTAAGTGTCTGTAAATATCTTGCATTGTCCGCTGGTAGCACTATGTCGTCCGCATACATCAGTCCGGAGACCTTCTGTTGCACCATTTGTCCATTACGCACGTAGGATGAATCCCTCGCCTGCGCGCTCGCCTGTGCGCTCGCCTGTGCGCTCGCCTGTGCGCTCGCCTTCGCGGATGGATGCCTGTTGCGGACATGTTTACTTTTCCACTGCTCCCGCTGAACCCAAGGGCTTCAAGGAGGCCAGTGGTGCCTAAATCGACCGCTGGGCAGATAGATACCTTCCCATTATAATAAAACATGCTCCATAGTCTCCCTAGCTTTACCGCAGCAAGCACATGCTTCTTCTTCCGTCTTGTAACTCGCTTTATAGGTGCGTGTTCTAAGGCATCCCGATCTCGCTTCGAAAAGTAACGAGTTTCCTTTTGAGTTATCATAAATTGTTTCTTTCCCGATTTCGTTTTTTCCTCTTAAGTAGTCACTCATGGTAGGTTTCTTTTCCATTGCCGCAACCCATGAGATTATTTCAGCCTCTCTGACTTTCCGCTTGACCTTCTTTGTTGCTGTGTTGCCCACCCTACAGGCCGCATACTTGCTGGTAAGCTTCCTAGTCCTTTTCCTCCACTGTGAATCAATGTTTTTCCTGTACAGATACCTCAATGCTCTCCCAGCCCATTTACATTCTTCCATATTCCTCACTCACTCTTCATAATCAATTTTACTGCGAGCTTCCCTCACTTCAAAACTAGTCCAGCGCATATCACCCTGCAGAGCTTCATTTGTAGTCTTCCCGTGAGCGCCCAATGCGAGGCGACCCACTGACTTTTGGTTCCCATCGAGTCCTGATTGTACCCCTGATTTAAAGCAAACAACCGCATTTCCAAAAGTAAGGCCTGGGACCATTACACTTTTCCACATACCTCGGAGGACCTCGTACGTATTGCATCCCCATAGCGCTCTGTGCTTCAATATGGCTGCATTTCTCTTCCCCTTCACTGTTTTTCATTGTATCCTCTTCACTCCGCGGATGGATGGATGGATGGATGGATGGATGGATGGGTGTTATGAACGTCCCCTTTGGAACGGGGCGGTGGGTTGCACAACCAAGCTCTTGCTATTATACTGCCTAATGTCCTACCTAAGTTAAACAATAAAAAATAAAAAAAATAAACACCATGAACTCCCACACCCTAATTTTCTGATCCCCCATTGCTAACTGTGCTTTTGTACGTTTCCCTTTTTTGTCGTTTCCCTACATTTCGTCCACCAATCCTCTAATCGCCTCTTACTAATGCCGGATGCGCGGAGTCGAGCACCATCTGGCGGCGGTTAGAGGGTCCCAATGACGCGCGCGCTCCGCTGTGATTGGTTGACATATTCGGCAAGAGAACAGCCATGCTGCAGCCACAGTCTCGAAACCCGTTGAGTGTCGCAAAAAAAAGTTTGACTTTTTAAAAAAAAACTACAGGCCAACCGGTGAGGGGGGACATATAAGGAAACGCTGGACGATGCCGCAAGCATCTCTTCCAATTCCAAGAAAAGTAAGTTCTCACATGTTGAGGCCAAATCTGCTGAAAGGAAAAAAAAAAGCTCTTCTTTTAATAAGCAGTGAAGCAGCGGCAAGAAAAAAAAAACAAAAACAAATGATCAGTCGTCTATCGTCATTACAGAAAAAACACAGAGAGAAGGGAACTACAAAATTTCAGAAAGGGAAGTTGGCAGTTCAATTACATGAGCGTTACTCCACGTCTGTTGGCACATTATTGTGGGACTCGGTACTCAGTAAAAGGCACGTTTTTTTCTTCCTCTGGTTCTCGCCGTCGTTTTCACAAGCTGTAGTTCCTCCTAATATATGACGCTACAGATGACCATAGCCGGTGCAGTGCTATAGTCTCCAAATCAATATGTCGATGGTTTGATGCGGCTGTAGATCAGGGGTGTGCAAAATGTGTGCGCCTCACATTGCTTTACTGTGCTTTAGAAATTTATCGGAATTTACCCATGTCGAATGATATTTGGTTAGACTGAAATTATGTAGATAAACTTCAGGAACAGGCGAAGACATGACATGACAAGAACTTTATTTGAGTCCTGAGGGACTGAGATTTTGGGGAGCTAAAACCAAAGGCTCCCGAAGATCAAGTCGGTGGCGCCACCCACGATGGGACCGGGGGATGAAGTTCCGCCGCAATGTCGTGGGCCCTCTGGACAGCCTGGAGTTGCATGTGGAGATTGCTGCTCTTGAGAGATTCCTGCCATTGTTCTTTCGTGATGAGTGGAGAGGCGTTAAGGGCTGGGCACAGCCAGAGCATGTGTTCAAAAGAGCATGAGTCATGACCACATTTGGGGCACGACTGTGAGTGGGCAGGATCTATCCTGTTAAGAGACCGAGGAGTGGGTTACGAACGGGTTTGCAGAAGTCTGAGTGTGCTAGCCTGAGGTTTGTTCAAATTAGGGTGAGGGGGTGGAAATGTCCTCCTGCCCAGTCGATAATGGGAAACAATTTCGTGGAAAGTACATAACGGATCTTTGTGGATGTTGACCTCGTTACGAGCCTGGCTACCCGCGACAGCGCGGTACGTGAAATCACGCGCTCTCCGGTGGGCCTGCTCGTTAGGATTACATCCAAGCGGGTTAACTGAGCCATCTAGATGGGCTGGGAACCACGAGATGTGATATCCTTCGCTGCTCGCCCTAGTCCCTTGAAGTGCTTTAAGCAAAATACTGTTCGCCTGTTCAGATACGAGAGCGGACGAGAAGGATCTAACCGCCGTGCGCGAGTCCGAGAAGATGATAGCGGGAACTTTTGAGCTGTGAAAAGCCAGAGCGATCGCCGCTTCCTCCGCCACATGGGCAAACTTCGTATAAACAGAGGCTGCATTGACCAGGTTGCCTGCCGCGTCTACCACCGAGACAGCGAACTTATCCCCATTGTCATATCTGGCAGCATCGACAAAGAGGGTATCTAGTTTCTGCTGATTTATCTTTTTAAAGATGGACTTGGCTCTCGCTAATCTCCTACCCTCGTTATGCACTGGGTGGATGTTTCGCGGAACGGGCTCAACCATGATGCGAGTTCTGGTTTGCCGGATCAAGCTGACTTTGGTCGCCGGTTCATGTATTGGTTGGATTCCCGCTTCTTCTAAAATCTTGATCCCTGGCTTAGTGGATGAAAGTCTCATTATTTGACCCGCTGTGTGAGCTTCTATTAGCTCATCGATGGTGTTATGGAGTCCTAGCCCCGGCAGCTTCTCAGTGATCGTGGACTGCGGAAGGCCGAGCACGCGCTTGAGGCAGGTTCTGATTAGGGAGTCGAGCTTGGCCTTTTCCGCTTTACCCCAATTAAGGTACGGCGCGATGTAGATAACATGGCTCAGGAAGAATGCTTGATAGGCTCTGAGCAAATTGTCCTCTTTGAGACCGCCTCTTCGATTTGAGACGCGGGCTACAAGTCTTAGGACATTACTAGCCTGTCCAGTGAGCCTGTTGAGGGCTGTCGAGTTACAGCCCTTGGCATCAATGAGGAGACCTAGAATTTTGACCGAGTCCATCCTCGGTATAGGATGCCCATTTTTAGCTCGAATTACTATCGGCAGAGTTTCCAGAGGCGCAAGGTTTCTGACCCCCTGTCTGGACTGGCGGTATAACAATAGCTCTGATTTAGCGGGTGAGAGTTCAAGGCCCGTGTTTGAAAGAAAGTCTTCAGTAGCCTCCAACGCGCTCTGTAACGAGTATTCGAGCATGGCTAGCGATCCGCCCGGTGCCCAGATCGTGATATCAGCCGCATAAATGGCGTGACCAACGTTTGGGATTGCAGCGAGGCGAGTGGAGAGCTTGTGCATGGCTATATTAAATAAGAGTGCGGACAGGACCGAGCCCTGCGGGGTGCCGCAGGTGCCTAGTTCGTAGGGTCCTCCTGTGACCATGCCTAATCGGAGGTGTGCCTTGCGATCCGCGAGGAAAGATCTGGTGTAATCATGAAACCAGTGGCCCAGGTTGAGAGACGAAATCTCCGTCAGTATGTGTTTATGCGTGACCCTGTCGAAGGCCTTGAAGAGGTCCAGTGCGAGGATCCCTCTCACGTCGCGGGTAGGGTTATCAAAGATTGCTTTCTTAAGCAAAAGCATAGCGTCCTGTGTGGACAACGCCTGTCTAAAGCCAATTAGGTTGTGTCTAAAGAGCTCCTTGTTTTCAATATGTTCAGTTATCCTGTTATGTATCGCGTGCTCCGCAACCTTGGCGATGCATGATGTAAGGGAAATAGGCCGCAGATTATTTATATGTCGGGGTTTTCCTGGTTTGGGTATGAGTACCACTTTTGCGGTACGCCATTCTATCGGGACCTGTCCACTTTTCCATACCTCATTTATTTTGCCCGTGACTATCTCGATTGTCCTATCATCTAGGTTCCTGAGGAGTTTGTTCGTGATTCCATCAGGTCCCGGGGCTGACTTCCCGTTTAGATTGAAGAGAACGTGTCTGATCTCTGACACGGTGAAAGGTTAGTCTAGATCAGGTGCCGAGAATCCCATGTAGTTCACACGCTCTACCGGGCGATCCGCGTCTTTAGCGAGGGGAGATAAGTATGAGCTAAGTTGTTGGCTAATTCGATGTCGGTGAGACCGATTGCAATTTGCTTCTTAATGAGCCTATCCGTTGCAAGGTTAAGGGTGTCCTTAGACTGTTTATCGTTGAGGAGACTTTTCAATAAGCTCCATTTGCTACCTCTTCGCATACTTCGCATTCGCATACTTACATGAGCTTTCATGAGACGAAGGGTGTATCATTAAGGAGAGAGAAAGAGCTTGGCTTGTCAAAAGAATGTAAATGATGGTTACTTCGACGTAGATAGAGATTGTAAAACGGGGAGAAAAGTCAAGTACAGGGCCGACCGGAACGGAGAGCGTTGTTGTTGAAACGTTTATTGAAATTAAATCAACAATAAAACGAAGTTTACACCTACAAAAATCTATGAACGAGGGCGGAGGAACGGAGAACGTGTTTCGCGAATTGCAGCAGCGGCTCTATGAAGGTATAGAGCAGCTTGTAAGATGTAGTAAACCAAAAGGCTTTGTTTATTGACACAATTAATATGCGAGCCCGATCAACTACAGAGCAGTCGCATTAACAATGTTTCAAGCTTGAAGACACCTTCAGCAGAGTGCCTTGCATGCCTTATATATCAGTCTAACACGCAGTGCACTTTCTTGTGGAAGTGTTTCCGGGTGCTCTGGCACTCAAACCAGTAATGTCGGAAAGCCCTTTAGGCTGGCAGCTGGGGAGGCAAAACGCATCACCCACTTCGAGGTCGACGAGGTGGCCGTGGTACGCAGAGACGCGGGCTCCGGAGGGAACCAGAATCGGCCGCTGCCACCCATCCGGCCGTGTCCGGCGACCCGCGTCACCCTGTGCGCTTCTGGTGACCGTCGCCAGTGCGGCAGCCCTCACTTCTCCAGCGGAGGCTGCGGCTTCGGCCCGGGGCCTGCCCTCTCCGTGACCGATTTTCCGCAGCTGCGTGCGTGTATTCTCGAGACAAACAAGACAGACGTTCACGTCGGCGGCGTTTCAAAACGCGCCGGTATGGCGCGCGCGCGCGTGTGTGTGTATATCTGGAGGAGACCCGGACGAGAGGCATCGTTGGCTCTCGCTCAAAGCGCGCCGAGGGACGTTGGGCGAATATTTTGGGTTCGTGGAACCCTGCCCACCACAGCATCTGTCGGCGGCGAAACAAAAGAACGCCAGCAGCGGCGTCGAAGCCACGTGGAGAACAATGCGCGCGCTCGGGGCTGGCCCCGTGGCGTGTATAAATAACGCGCCGCGCGCTGCCACGGATCCCCCCGGAAGACTCGGCGCGACTCATCTCGGCAGCCAGCGCCGCCGCCGTCGCCGAGTCGGCACGCTCGAAATGCCCGGAACAAGAATCGCCTCGCCACGCTCTTTCGCGGGTCCACGTAGGCGGGCACATCAAGTTTAGCAATTTGTGTGGGCATCGCTCGAGTACCGGTGTCTCGCCCCACTGCTGCCCGGGCTAATAATTCGTGCCAGAATCTCTGCAAACAGCAGGCTCACATCTATAGGGTCACCCGGAGCTTGGCGTCGCGCGACGCTTTGCGCCAGTGATTCCCCGACCTTCCCCTGCGTCTCCCGCTGCGCGCGCTCAGGCGCGAGCGCTCCAAACGACGCGTGTCCCTTCCGCTCCTGCAATGGCGGTTGCTGTGGAGCGCTGCAAACAATAGTACGAGCTAAAAGCGACCGAGAGTTGAGCATTTTGAGTTTACGGGCGAACAGGGTTTGAGACAATTATTTACCCCTATATTGGCACTCGTCATTTCCGTGTCACGGCTGTAGTTTTCTCGACCACTTGTCTTTGCATTCGACATCAGTACGCATAGGGCAGTCACTTTGTGTCTACATTGATTTACGTTTGTTTATTAAAACGAATACAGCAGCCGGCTCTAAATCTGCGGCAAGAGCTTCATGGAGGTGCCGGCCATGCGGACCTTTTGACTTCGGAATATAAAACGAACGAAGCGATGGTAGGACATTTCCAAGCTCCTGTTTAGGCATAAATTTTCTGAAAGCTTACTTAATCACCCATACGAACATATGTCGTCTAGCTAAGCTACGCTAGAACTTCAGAACTCACAGTGACGCAAATGTCAACAGCATGACGTTCGCTTCTGTCCGCGCAAGACGTTCTCACCCAAGGAGGCACTTGGCAAGCTCTTAAATGTTCAGCAAGTTTCCGGCCTTTTGTGTCATGAAAACAGTTGAGTAAATAACTTCTTCAGCGTCTTTCCTCTATGTACCTGGCTAACCTGCACACACACACACACACACACACACACACACACACACACACACACACACACACACACACACACACACACACACACACACACACACACACACACACACACACACACACACATATATATATATATATATATATATATATATATATATATATATATATATATATATATATACATGCAGTATCAGCCAATTTTTATTGCGATTTGAACCGTCAGAACAATGATGGCGTCATTTCCAACGATCATGTGGACAACATACTGCTAGATTATTCTGACTTCAGCATCTTTGAAAACACAGAATTTGCGCATCATCGGAGTGAAAATGTATATACGGTAGTGGACGCAAATAAGCGATATTTTGAATTTTGTCCTGTGAGCTAAACTGCTCAAAATGTTGGCGTTGTGTTATGCCATACCGCTAGCCTAGGGTAATAGTCTTTTGAACACGTGTTGCCATGTTACACCATTCACACAGCATAGCCTACCCACCGCGCACACAACTTGCGTATTCCAAGAACGTATCACAAGGAAACCCTATAACATCTTCAAGGTATACGCGTGCTGGCGAGATAAACGTTAATGATAGGCGGCGAGGTTAGCCAAGCGAAAGGCTTCGCATGCTACTACAGGTTTAAGCAAACAATTTTTTTAACTGCGCCAATAAATGATCACGGAGAGAGCACACAAGGACCGGCGCAGTCCTTGTGTGGTCTCTCTGTGATCGTTTATTCGTGAAGTTAAAGAAATGTTTGTTGATATGCACCAACTCGCCCTACAACAAGTTCTCCTAAGTTACATGTTTTTAACAACAGACCTGAGGACGAGTGAAAAAAGATATACGCGCACGCATCCACTCGCAGAAAACTCTGAAAAGAGCAGCAGTGAGCACTATGAAATGAACCAAGTGAGAAATGGAGCTTTATGGCACCGTCAATAAACATAATGTTATCCATCTTTGAGGTGGATAACATTTTGGCAACGGTGGATCATCACCATATAGACAACAACAATATAAAGAAAGGAAAGGGAAAAAAAAAGAACATGGTAGACTCTCCGGCTGTGCAAACAGCCGAGCCTTGCGCTTCCCGCATGTGAGGCGAATGCTCGTCCACTAGGCCAGTTAGACCTCTCTGTGAGCCGCTCATTAATATCATGATTACATCTGTTGTACGCATTTGGGAAACGGTACCGTCTATTCAACTTCAAAACATGTTTTAGCTCCTCTCGAGAAAGAGACAAAGAGATAGATAAAGGCACTGAGGTTAACTGGAAGGCAAACATCCGGCTTCGTAGCGCATCCTGAAAGGCATGAATTGTGCATCACGGAGCATACTACACTGCCCTAGTGGTCCGTGCATGTGAATGTGTATGACTGTATGCGCTGTTAAGTGTTTACCACTGTATATGTCATGATCATCGCCAAGCACCTGGAGTAGCACGTAAGGCGTAAAGCCAGGTTAACATCTCCAACATATCATTAAAGCTTCCAGATATATATCCCTCTCCGTCACTGCAATGCAAGAAATTGCACATTGTGGACTCTGCAGCTGGAAGGCGCGTTGTTCTGGTTAGTTAACACTGTAGTCGAATCCTCTACGTATCGCTTAAACATCGTAAGCATATTCAGAAGCACGAAGAAGTGGCTATATATATATATATATATATATATATATATATATATATATATATATATATATATATATATATATATATATATATATATATATATATATATATATATATATAGAGAGAGAGAGAGAGAGAGAGAGAAGTATAGATTCGCTCTGTCCCTTCCCCAAGTCTTCCACCAACTGCCGCGTGATAATCGTGTGCGTGGATCATTTAAATCGTTATACTGAAACAATGACACGTACTTGTCTCAGGTACAGCATTCGATGTTTCGGAGTTTCTTCTGCATTCGATTATCCTCCGCCACGGAGCTCCTCGTGCGGTGATAAGTGATCGCGGCTGGTAGTTCACCGCTGACGTCGTGGAAGAGTTGCTACGCCTTTGTGGAACTCAATATCGCCACTCCAGCGTCTTACCATCCACAAACCAATGGTCTAACCAAGCGCACCAATCGTACCCTCGTCAACATGCTGTTAATGTATTCCTCAGCTGATCATAAGAACTGGGATCCCGTATTATTGTTCATCACGTATGCCTTCAACACAGCCAAACATGAAGTCACGGTATACGCACCTTTCTTTCTCCTCTACGCTCGCCATCCTCAAAGCTTTCTCGACACCGTACTTCCTTTTTCATCTAACGACGATGCTTCCGTCGCGCAGATATTGTGTTGAGCCGAAGAAGCACGTTGACTTGCCCGGCTCAGGACGCTATAGTCGCATGTTCATGCTAAGGCTCGCTATGCCGCACAACATTTGCCCGTCAGATTCACCACCGGTGACTTCTTGTGGCTGTGGACACCGGTTCGGAAAAGGGGACTTTGCCAAAAGCTTCTCTCCAAGTATTCGGGCCCGTTCGTCATTCTCGAATGCTTGGATGAAGTGACCTATGTCATCACTAAAGTGACGGCTGATAACCGCCGTTCACGCAAGACGCAAGTTGTGCACGTTGCACGATTAAAACCGTACCATCAACGCGCACTCCGACTCGCTCGGTGAGCTTCGTCTGCCCCGGAGGAAAATGTGACGCCGCACCGGAGGAGCGTGGAAGAGGAAGAAGCGGCGCGAGGTTTTTGGGTGATCGGCTTTTTCGGACCGTCCCATGTCTTCTCTGCTCTTTTCACTGCAAATGAATCCATTCTACATCCGTAACAAGATATATATATATATATATATATATATATATATATATATATATATATATATATATATATATATATATATATATATATATATATATATATATATATATATATATATATATATATATGCGTACTTTTCGTATATGCGTACTTGCGTATATGCGTACTTGCGTACTTTCGTATGCGTATATGCGTACTTTTCTTGTTATGGCAGGGCATATTTCGCCCCTGAACTGATAATTCTGCTATAATATGCGGTTCATTTCTTTCATAAACAACCATACACCACCTTACTTTCGGGGAAGTGTGCAGACAATCGTTTTAATATTAGTTTAATTACAGTGTGTGAATACTTAACGGCTGAATATTGGAATGCAGAAACCATCTTAAAAAAATAGAAATCGGGTGCGTGAGCTGGGAGTATAGAGCTTCTGGTGAAACGTCGTAGCAGTTGTTGAAAACGACTTCGTGCAAGGATTAAAAGGGGTGCGATGGGCGCGCGCGTACGATTCGTATGCCAGGGAAAGGGAAAGCTTGTTCTGGGGGCAGCGGGGCGTGAAGCAAAGGGCAGCGCGTGCTCTGAACAGAGCTTCGGTGGTCAACTGCGCCAGCCGTACAGTCCGTAATTAAGTTTCAAACGATAGACGCTGCGCGCGCGGGCCATCGGCATTTTGAGTGCACTTTGGAGGGAATTAGTACAAGCTTGGAGTCGGAAATAGTTTCGGGCAACACGAGTTTACGGGTTCATTAATCGACCGATTGGTCCCGGCCAACTTGGCCGGCCCGGAGCGCCGAATGGGAGGCAGGCCGACAGTGAGCACTTAATTCCCGCAGCGTAAAAAGGAGGGGCGCGCATCCTTGGCTACGTGGCCTTCCGCCCCCGGCATGCCGCGCGGTGCCACAGTTTAGCGCTGGAGTTGGTCGACGCGCTGCGGATGCCGCGCAAGGCGCCGCGCGCTTGGTCGCTGGGATTCTTCTGGAGCAAGTGCGCGGCTGGGATTGGTGGAGGCCTTGCGCATTGGCTGTGTACCAAAGCGGCAGCGCGCTGAATTGAATAGATATTTAACCTAATTGAATACTCACGCTTTCGACTTTCCATTTTGTTTGTTTATTTATTTTTTTGCGTTCAGTGAAAGTCCTAGACCTCGAAACCCTTAAAAAAAGAAGAAAAATGGAAAATATACTGCCAAGCCTCAGAGCACACTGAATAACTTACTATAACAGCTTTTCTATGAATGAGTTTTGGTTAGGCTTCGGAGGAAGTGTACGTGTCGTGACGTCATGACACAGTCATGACGTCATGAACACTCGCTCCGGCTCGCTTGGTCATCAGCTGTGCTACTCTTTGCGTGACCCCGATGTAGCACCAGCACTCCTTTAGAACCACATTTTGTAACCTCTAGAGACGTTCAGATGAATCTTCTTTTAGGAAAGTGAGACACATGGACGAAAGGTCGGGAAGTTTACTTGAAGACAAGCCTGGGCAGCGATAACTTATTTACTTTATTTCAAATATTTTATTTTTCGCGCTTCGTCTCTGGACCAAGCGGTTCTCCGACTGTATTATTACCAGGATCGGCCGGTCGTGAACGATGAATAGTAAGTGACAGGAATCACTACATTATGCCGCTCCTGGCCTCCGGTTCCATTTAGATGAGAATGAAACCTGGAAATGCAAGAAGAAGCAAAGTGGGAAGTCATGCTGGCTTCAAAATATGACAAACGGTCAGGTAATCCATGTCATATCTAAAAAGCACACTACAGCTTTTAAAGAGCCTGCTGTATGTATAGATATCCGTCGTGGCCATGGCAGCCTAGAACCCTTCATTGAGAAACCGAAATGCTGTCATGCAAATTCAAGGCGGCGGAAAAAAGCGTCTGTGTGTGCACCGAACACTAAGGCATTTCACTGAGATTTCTGCAATCGTCTCTTGCAAACCACATGTTTCACAAATCCTGTTGTCAGCCCGGCCAATGAGAAACGCGTATGCGTTTCTGAGTGCTAGGGCGAGCTACGGATAGCGAATGAGCGTTGATCCCAGCTCTATAGCAGAAGACTGTTAAAGGAAAAATGGAATATAGACAGAGGCCGAGGGAATGTCAACTGGGTGTATTCCTAAAACGATTCGAGCGCCGATACGTCAAGCATGGCTAGAAAGGCGTGGCGCAATAATGCAACAGAGGTACGTGCTTCGAGATAGACGGCTCGTATGTTCAGCTACGATACAGTACGCCTGGCGCACTGCATCGACGGGTATAGGGAAGGATAGTGAGATTTTTCAGGAAGTCAATTTCTCCAGTCACCACCGAGGCGCGCGTACGGTGGCCTGGTACAGGACAAATGAGATATACTGTCTTTGGGCATATGTGTCACAACTCGCAGCTACATTCGTGTGAGCATTGATCCGCTAGAGCATCAGCGTGACGAGATGAACGCTGGCCGAAGTAGATATCCGCACCGAAGAAAGCCCAAATCGGAAACGCAGCTTGTTTGAACACAGCCCGAAAGAAGCGCAGTATTTCATTAAAAAATAACAATATAGTAACGTGGCTCGTTCAAATTAAATACAACAATGTGTATTACGCTTGCCTAAATATTTCGGCTGAATTTCTTGAAATATTTTGTTGTAGATCCGGGCGACATGCAACTTGGAGCCCTGCAGTGCAAATATGAAACAATCGGAGCAAATTTTTGTTCGTAATTGTCAGAACCGACTGTCAGGCCCCATTTTAGCGAAGTTTTGTTAGCGGATATGATTTTGTTTTCTGAAGAATGAACATAGTGTTATGCATATATGGAGGCAAGTATATTGAGGTAGTTAATTATGAACAGGATGATTGATTGTGATACTTACGAAGGGCAACACGATGAGAATTTTTAATATTTGGGCTATTCGCCCACCCAAATATATGCGCATGCGATGTATACACTACGAGAATTTCTCAATGAATATGTTCTAAGCACAAGCAATTTGCGACTCACCAAGATGGCTGGACTAGGCTGTGAGGGGTGCGTTCTGTACTCGAGTGTACAACAAATACTAAGTTAGATCAATTCAGTATGCGGTCATGCACATAGAACTAATACCAAAGGAAAACTGCTCGCTTCAAAACGCCCACAGCTTCTTCACTAAAGGCTGACAACCCTTGCGAATAAACAGCACACTGCACTTTTTCATTTTATTACCTTAAAGACCCCATTCGGGGTATTACGTAAGGGGTGGTTAACATGTATACACAAGAAAAGGCAGGTGTTACGTTGAAATACAAGTTTGAACAGTTTCCAGAAATTCTTAATGACATGTGATGGCAGCGACATTGAACGGTAGGTCGTTCCAGCCTTTGGCAGCTCGAGGAAAAAATGAAGCCTGAAAAGTGGCAGTTCGTGTTTTAGGACGAGAAACTTGGTATTGATGGCTGGTGCGCTGTGACATGCGAGAAAATGATGGCGTGATGTAAGGTGGGCGGCTTAGCAAGCTGTAAAAACATTTGTGATAAAGAGAGAGCGTGGCGATTGCATGATTGTTGCCCCGGAAGAGTGAGCTCTAGATATAGTCCTTACGCATGCCTTATTTTCGCGCTCACAGCACCTTTCTGGGGATGCTACTCGACCCTGATATCCTTCAATAACAGTTCTCATCTGGCAAACTTGCATAGGACTCGAATTTATATACTCATTTTCTTCCAGTGCTTGAGTAGACATCAAGAGAGTAGAAATGCATTGGTTTTCTATGCTAATCTACGAAGGAAAGCGCTGGTCATTAAGTCGCTTTGTTTCTTGCAAGCTTGTTAGCACTATATAGGATGGAATCTTTATTTTACTGTGCTGTCTTCATGTAAGCGAGATTTGTCAGCGACTCACGGAATCAGCATGCGGCCTTCTCACACCCTTATACTTCGCTTTTCTTTTGTCCTGCAAATTAAGCTGGCATGGTAACGGCGATCAGCTTGCGTCAGTTTCTACAGAAGGCAGAGTTATTACCCTGGCTGCCTCTGTTGCTATCCGTGTACCGGGCACAATATAGGAAAAAAAAATTTAGCGGTCGCTCATTGTATCACGCAAGCCCTGCTGCCAACGTTCCTACGTCACTACACAGTTTCGGGGATAGGGTTTCCTCCGAGGTTGCGCGAATATTGTGACGCGGATTGCCTCCCGCGCTCAGGGAGTCGCAAATTAGGCAGCGCTAGATGACGTAATCTGCACCAGACTTTCCTCGCGATAGATGCGTGCGCGCGAAGCAATACAAACCGTGCGTAAGACCAGTGGCAATCTTAATTGCCTTTCCTTTTTCTTTTGTCCCCTTGTTTCCACAGTTATTTTGTCTCATCGTCCTGCGCCATCAGAATGGGGGACGCGCGTAATATCAAGCGTTTGGTCGCCGGATTAGGCGAGAAACTGGCCGTCTGCACAGGCGCCATAATCTGAAGCGGGCCTGAACTCAACCCTGCCGCGGGGATTTGCACCGCGCACAGAAGTACCAGGATCTGGCGAGGTGGCCAAAGGATTAAGTGCCGCGCCCTCTCCCTATTCGCCCTCCTGTTGGAGCGGTCCGTTCCCTTCGGCTGGCTGATTGACCACGAGAATTGTTCTCCTCCGCGAAACTATCACACGTGGTCGCTTCCTGCTGCATCCCCGTCGTCCGGCGGTGATAGAAGGACGCTAAGAAGATCACCGTGTTTATCTCGAGTACCGCAGCGAGGTTGTGTCAGCTTTCGCGGTGCGCGCCCTGCGTGTGCCTGCACGGGAGCGTTTGTTGCCGCGGGGCGAGCATCGTTCTTCCGGTGTTTCACTGTCAAGTCGGCCTTTTTCGACAATCCAAAGGGCGCGTGGGCTAGGCCTGTATCGCGGGGTACATGCATTGTAAGCACACACGTAGAAAGAGCCCGAAAAAGAAAAAAAAAATGCGGCGCACCTGCTCGAACTGGTGGAAAACGAAATAAATGTGGTTTAATTGGCGCGGTAGACTTTGCCGACAATCACCTGCGCCACTGTTACTTGGCCAAAATGATAGCAACTCTCTGGCTGCCGCAAGTGCGAAAGAAAGATGTCTATGAATAGGGGGAAAAAATGGAGCGCATGATAAGTGCGGAGACAAGGAAGATGACTCGAATGAGTGCTCACTCGCAACTTGGGCTTTATTCTGGAAGGCACATCGATGTACACGACATTGTCACTGAGAAATGCGCAGATGCAATAGGTGCCAGTACACGTGGAATTTAGATTGTCTACTACTCAAATGTATTAGAGATTAACGCACGAGTCACTAATACGTTGTGGACGACTTCGCTGAATTTGCTACAAAATTAAACCAAATTCTGGGGTTTCATGTACCACATAGTCAAAATCTGATTATGAGGCACACCTTAATGGACGACTTCGGAGTAATTTTGACCACTGTAGTTCTTTAACGTGCACCTAAGTCTAAGTATACGAGCGTTTTTTTTTTTTTTTTTGCAGTTAGCTCTCATCGGAATCCAGCCGCCACTGCCGGTATCGAACCTGCGACCTCGAGGTCGGTAGCGTAATGGCATAACTACTAAGCTACCGCGGCGGGTTTCTTCGAATATATATATATATATATATATGTGTGAGAGGAAGATTTGAACTTTGATCAGTGACTATTCACTGACTAAAGTCGAGTGTCGTAGTCGCTTTGGTCTTGTGCTGCTAAGCCCGCGGACGCCGGATCAAATCACGGCCGCGTCAGGCGCATTTCGATGGGGGCGAAATGCAAAAACGCACGTCATCTGTACATTGGGTGTGCATTAAACAATGGCAGGTGTTCAAAATTAATCTACAGTCCCCCACTGCAGCTTGCCTCATAATCATATCGTGGTTTTAGTACATAAAACCCGACAATTTAATTAATTCTCTTTTGCAGAATTCTAACCTTTGAACTGAATTGAATTCTGAGGCTTTACGTGCCAAAACCACGATTTGATTATGTGGCACGGAGTAGTAGGGGACTCCGGATTAATTTTGACCACCAGGGATCCCCTGGTGGTCAAACGTCACCCCCCATGCACAATGCGGCCGTCGAGGCCGGGATTTGATCCCGCGACCTCGTGCTTACCAGCGCAACACCATAGCCGCTAAGCCACCACGGCGGGTAACATTTCAACTAGAGTACTCGATGAGGTGGGCACTACTTCCACAAGCAGTAAAACGCATGTGACTAATTAACAACATTTCAGGAATTAAGTTGTTTAATAATTAATTTACACAACATATCGCAATTTACAAATTGTTGCTAGGGGATATTCAAGGCATGTAGACTTTGAATGAATGCTAAGGATGAATTCGGTTTGGAGATATGTGTCGTCAAGCTTGTGGCAAAAATAAACCGTTGTTCCACTTACTTTTTAAAGAAAATAGCGTTTTATGCACAAAAGCACAAAAGTAGCTGAAGGACCAATGTATTTCGAACACATATTGAAAATAAAAAATTTGGAGGACGCCTAAGCTTCGCCTTTAAGAGTAGAACGCGATAGCATTCAACCATCCCTGACTGCTTCTCCCGTTTCCCGGCAAGTGAAGCATATGTAACCGTAATGTTTACCGGGAGACGTTCGAGGCGAATGCTATGCACGAAGGCGGGCTTTGTGGTAGAAACGCGGCCTCTCGCATGGGCTGCGATGGGTGGATGGATGGATGGATGCTATGAGCGCCCCCTTTGGAACGGGGTGGTTGCGCCACCAAGCTCTTGTTAGTATATTGCCTAATGTCCTACCTATGTTAAAAATAAATAAAGGAAAAAAAACACGATGAATTCCCATAACCGAACTTTCTGAACCCCTATTGTGAACTTTGTTTTTGCACGCCTCCGTTGTTGGCCGTTTCCCTACTTTCCTTCCACCAATCTTCCAATCGCAGCTTACTAATCTCTACTGCGTACATGTTTACTTGCCCCAAGCTCTCGCTGAAACCAAGGGCTTCAAGGAGGGCAGAGATGCCTAAATCGAACGCTGGGCAGGCATCTTCACATTCTAATAAGGCATGCCCCATCGTTTCCCTAGCTTTACCGCAGCAAGCACATGCTTCTTCCTCCTCTTACCTTGCTCTATAAGTACATGTTCTCAGGCATGCCGATATCGCTTCGAAAAGTAATGAGCTTCCTTTTGAGTTATCATAAAGTGTTTATTTCCTGATTTCGTTTTTTCCTCTTAAGTAGTTACTCATGGCAGGTTTCTTTTCCATTGCCGCCACCCGTGAGCTTATTTAGGCCTGTCTGACTTTCCGCTTGACGTTCTTTGTTGCTGTGCTGTCCACCCTACAGGCCGCATTCTTACACCGCATACTCCACTGCATACTTGCACCGCGGAAGAGGCGAGCGCCATCTGGAAGTGTTTCAAGGAAGCGAGCGCGCCGCTCCGTGGACTCCGAGATATTTACGCGGCGGCGTGCGCAAATGGCGGATGCCGTCTCCAGTCTATGCATTGTAGAAACGCTGGAAAGAGGTTTCTTTGAGTTTTCGGCTAACATAATTATGTTTTATCGAGTATTCAAATTGCAATCCCAGAGCTATCATATCTGTAGGTTGTGTGTAAGTTGTAGTTTACGATATGCATGTATTTTATTTCCATGTAATTAGTTCAGTCAATTCCTTGCGTCACGTGGAAGGCTTGGGTATGTGTGGTTCTAAAATATTTTTGCCGTAACGACGTGCGACGCCGGACGTGTTAATATCACGAAGCTAGTGTCACCCCGGAAATCATTCCGAGTGGACACACTTTGGGAACTCATCGGCTAAAATTCGTAAATTCCAATACGCGCCGTAAACTAAGCAATTAAAAAGTCATTAAGGGGATTTTTGTAAATTTGTGAATTGTCCATTTTGATTTCTCGTAGAAGTAATGTCCGCCTCATCGAGTAACCTACGTAGTTCCAAGGGTTAGAATTAGAACGTGCCACAGGCGATTTTTAAAGCACTTAGTGCAGCTAAAATATGAAACAACGAATAACCACCTGGTATTTATTAACTTGTCGTAAAATACTTTCATGAAAAGCCAACAAAGACGCCAAGGACAACATAGGGAATATTACTTGTACTTACTAATTGGATTAAAGAAATTATAAATTAATGGCAATGAAAGTAGATGAAAAACAACGCCTTCGCATTACGCGCGCGATGCTCTAACCAATTGAGCTACCGCAGCACCGTTTCCCCCTCGGCTTTCTTGCTTATTTATGTTTTACTACTAAACAAACCTTGGGTGTATTAGCAAGCGCCACCACTCACAAACCTTCGCGGATGTGGAACATCCTTTCTGCCGCAGGCGTCACGAGTACGTGATCTTTTTGAATGAAGGCAACTAGCCATACAAAGTGGATGGGGAAACGGCGCCGCAGTAGTTTAATTGGTTAGAGCATCCCACGCGTATTGCGATGACGTGGTATCGTTTCCCACCTGCGGCAAGTTGTTTTTCCGTCCACTTTCATTACCATTAATCTATCATTTCTTTAATCTAATTAGCAAGCACAAGTAATTTCCCCTATGTTGTCCACGGCGTCTTTGTTGGCTTCTCATGATATGATTAATAAAAATCAGGCCCCTCTGTTAACGCCCTTTCTTCTCGCAAAATACTTTGTGATTTCTGCGATGGTCACCGGTGGTCATTTCAACTTCTATAGGAGAGTTGAGTTCATAGCAGCTATTGCTGTAAATGGACTTCTCCAAACTCTCAAGGCCATCAGCGACAAAGGAGGAGCGTTTGCCTTGGTCCTTGCAGCGCACTTGGCGCCAGGCTGCCGGCGGCCTGTCATAATAACGCAATACGCGGGGCTTGCCCATTCAGCGTCTGTGCCCGCGGATCGCTGTGGAGCGATACTGTTTGCGAAGCGAGTCATATTAACTTCTTGCAGGTTGGAGTATACAAGGTGAGATGGATGGAAACATTGTGTAGTGTAAAAGCAGACACCATGCCAACTCCGATGAAACCAAAACTTAAGGACAAAGTATCGATTAAGTAGTAATTTTATAGCGGTCGGCGTAGCGCCAGTTATTAACCATTCACCTTCTGCTGTTTATGTAGTTCATTTCCTTGTCAGGCAGCAGGTTGCCTTTCGCAACATTTATTTCTTGCGGTGAGTCGAACGGGCGTTATGATCGCTTATGTCATTTCTGTACAGCGACATTAGTCACCTTTTGTGGCTATGCCCAGGTATACACAGGGTATATTAGGCACAAGATACTTAAGGAGGCCAAACTAAAGCCGAATGTTCCAGATGAGAGAGAGAGAGAGAGAGAGAGAGAGAAGACAGGAAAGACAGGGAAGTTGACCAGACGCGCGTCCGGTTTGCTACCCTGCACTGGGGAAGGGGTATAAGGATGAAAAGAGGGAGATAGAAGACATAGAGAGAGCACACTTTCGCGCACTTTCTTAAGGTTCGCACCGAGTCCACGTACGGTCGCTAAGACCTGTCTACTTGGGGTAGTGCAACGACACTTTCGTGGCTTTCTGTGCCATCGACGCGTACAGTCATGGTCCAAGGTTCTTACTCTGCGAAAATAGTCTAGAGTCCAGCCGGTTCAACGGTTTCTGGAGAGCTTGACGCTCTACCTTGACGTACTGGGGACCGAGACATAGGATGAGTTCAATCTTTTCTATAGTTCCATAAGAGCCGCACATGGGTGTGACGAGCATGTGACGCCCCCTCGGCATAATCTTTGTTGGCCCGCCAGGCTCGGTTGCGCACATCCAAAGTGTTTCGAGCGGTCAGTGGCGCGGCAATTTCGCGTGTATTCTCGGGCTTCTTTCACGCTCTGAAAACACTTTTATGCAGTACGTATGGATCAACACAAACCTGCATCGCGAGTTTCTCATGCTTCTCTACAATTTTCTCATTGTAATTATCATATTTGAGAAGTTAATTAATTAATTAAAGCTTACTATATAATGAGGCGGAACGCAAAACATAATCTGCAAGCGACTGCAAACAACATTACATTGCGTCTGTCCAGCAACGTGGCATATGCATATCTTTAAATCTTGGTGCATGATATTTGGGACACAATTTATAATTGAGGAGTTCGAAGCGAGAGCCTTTCTTTTTCTTCTTCTTATTACATGTTGGGGCTTTCGGCAGAAGGATTTTTCTTTTTCAAATTTAGCAGTGGGTATTTTTACTCCTGACGTCCATATTTCTCTTTTTATTTGACACTTAGAGCGCATGGGCTTATTACGGGACATGGACACGGCAGATATATGCCTAACGCTCAGCAATGGACGAGGTATTACGACATCTTCATCGTACATCTTCACTGTCCCCCCTCCCCCTACCTTCGCTCTTACAGTCGCCCCCCTCTCATCACCTTTCGCTAAGAAACGGGAAACAAGGGGCATTCTCGATTCTACCTACTTTTGTTCTCTCTCGCTCGCCTACTGTATTTCGACTATCTTGCGCTAGCTCTCTAGCAAGCTGTAGCAGCAGCCCACCCGGCGAATGGCACGCACTCTATGGGAAAGGGGTACGCGTTGCCCTGGCACTGCGGGCTGCCAAGTGGCAGGACAGGTCGGGCGCGCGTCTCAATGCGCGGCGGCGCGGCGCAATAGGCGGCCCGGGGAGCTCGCGCACGGCCGCGCGGCTGACAGGCGCCTATTAATTGACAAATGGGCCTTCGCGGCGATTCCGCAGCGAGCTCGGCTGTCTGTCGGGGGCCACGTGCCGCCCTCTGGCGCGAACCCCGCGCTGCCAATCAAATCAGCCCCTTCGGCAGAACTCATCCGCGTGGCTTTCTGGTGGGATTGCGGACGCGCTGGCACCGAGGCATGCGGTCGATGAGTAGCCGCGTTTCTGATGCCCGCCCTTCGTTTCCCGGGAGCCGGAGGGGGGACGATAGGTGCAGAGTTGCGGAGCCTATATATATGACCCCGCCAACGGTTTGCCGGCGCCTGGCGAGCAAGGTAGTCGGCGTAGTGCCAAGCAGAGAAAAACACCTTTGTTGTTCTTCGCCAGGGGCCAGCGGCCGGATTGACGCAGCCGTTCGTTCGCTAAAGACAATTCGAAAGAAAGGGCGCGCCCCTCAATGGAAAGCAAGTACCGAGGAGATATTACGCGCGTACGTTTCTAGGAATCTGGGTCCAGAATCCTGAAACTCAGTGTGCGCAGACGACAGCAGGACAGTCGTGATGTCTAACCGGCACAGCATACGAAGGTGGTGAATGCGTCATGCAACTGTGCGCTCGCGTTCGTTTCAGAAGTGTAGCGGTGCTACGATCGTGTGTGTGTGTGTGTGTGTGTGTGTGTGTGTGTGTGACAGAGAGAGAGAGAGAGAGAGAGAGAGAGAGAGAGAGAGAGAGAGAGAGACGTATTCATGGAATGTTACAGCAGGTAATGGGAATCAAGTAAAGATGCTGTTTTCTCTTAGATAGTTAAAATGGGGGGAAATGTTAGCTTTTCCACGGCTTAATTATATTATATTGATTGCTTTGGGAAATAATAATCAATGAATTGTTTGTTTAACGTGCCCTGGAACAACCTTGAGATCTGAATGTTGACGCAGTGGCACAGTAGCAAAAATTAATAATAATAAAGGTACAACAGGATGAAGTAAAAGGGAACACATTAAATAACGAAAGACAGCCTTGATAAAAACAGTTTAATAATAATAATAATAATAATAATAATAATAATAATAATAATAATAATAATAATAATAATAATAATAATAATAATAATAATATGGTGAGCAAAAGTACCCCCCCAAAAAAAAACAGACGCCGCTCTGACGCGCCGCTATCCCTCTACTTTCTTTTTTTATTTCTGTTTTTTCGTGCAGCTGGCGCCGAACTGATTACTGGGCAAAAGGGAGCAAAATCATGAAACGGTCATTCATGGTGTCGAGACGCGGTGTTACTGCCATCGTAATTGCGCAGTCACTACGCATTTTTATGCTTTTCACTGGAAGGATATGTTTGATACAAGTTACTACGCAAAGACTCGGCGAAACAGATTTGAAATTTCGCCAGCTTTTTTTTAATATCGTAAATGGTTCTGCGCCTACAGTGGATATCCTTTCGTTCGTGTTTCCCTATTCTTTCTGTCCTTATTCGCCCGCCATCTTTTTTCCTTCGTATGTTTTTTCCTCTCCCACAGCGAACCCGGCGTTCAATTTTTCCATCTATTCTCCGCTTTTCAACCAAAACGGAGGGAAGAACTGTGTGTGTTTATTTTCTCACAAAGATCAGGCCGCTTATCTCTGTGTCTGCTTTACAACTATCGTTTCTTTTTCCTTTACGAATGCGATTTTGCTTGCACAGGAAGAACGTTTCATATATAAGAGTGACTTTTGTATACTTTACAGGGAAAAAGAAAGAAAAGATTCATATTTTTCCCTGATTGCGGAAAACTGTGAATGGTGACGGACGGCATGATTCGAGAATAATAATGGTTCCGGTGCTTTCTTACAGCCAGTGGTGGGTCATGTCGCTTTTCATTTGTATTCGAGGGTAGTTTTATTTTTGTATCTTAATTTTCCCCCCAACTTTGCGTAGGCGCCAAAAGGGGAGGGCCGCGAACTTAAACACGGCAATGGCAGCACTGCAGTGCCGCGCATTTAGTGTATTTCTTCGTATGCTTCCATATTTCACAGTATGCTCTCCAACATGCATGTTAACTTACTGCGTCATACTTTTTACAAGGCTTAAGAAATTCATTGTGAATTTGTTGTGAAGTGCTCGTGCACAATACCAGCTGTTCTACGGGGGACCAGGACCTATTGAGGCTCTTGCCTTTTGTCTTGGTGCCCCCTTTTCGTACAAAAGAAATAAACTTTCACTTTCACTTTCAAACTTTCAATGTCGCCCGGCAAGTCATACGTCCGCCGAAGTTCGGGTAAAAAAGAAACGCAGAAATCCTTGTCCATGATGGCGGAAATTTGCTGAAGTGTGTATTAGGGTCGGAAGCTAAACGTTCATGGAGAGCAATTGGCCATGGAGCTAAGGCGTTGCCGGCAGGGTGTGTGGGACTGAGACCCCATTCATGCGAGATGCGCGGACGGTGTCAAATGTGATATGAAATTTCTGATCGCTCAGTGTTTCGCTCAAGAGAGACGACAGGCTTACGAGAATAATAGGAGAAATGCAGAGTTGTAAATACAGTAGAATCTGGAAAAAGGCAAACGCTTAAACGAGATTATCGCTTAAACGGAACCAAAGATACTTTCGAGAACCAAACTGAGTGGTTAATGTCGCTGGCATAGCAATACGAATCCCTGTTGGCTCCTTTTATGCCTTTTCGGTATTTCTCCCCATTTCTCCACGTTCTCGCAAAGGTTAGGACACCCTAATGAAGCGGCTCTTGATAAATTTTCTTGGTGTGGTGGTTAGTGTGGCTGGCTATTCATGGTTTCTTTGTGTTGACAATGTCGGTGATCTGTGGGTTTGCTGAGCGTTTGCGATGGCGGCACAGAAACGCATGCACAATGCGCTCAAGCGGGAGACGAGGATCAAAGTTATTGATGACTTCGAGAGCAGTTCATTCGCTAAAACGGGGGCTGTTTTTTTTTTAATAAACGAGTCTTCTTGTAGTTATGTTTCGTGCCGGTAGCTCTAGGCGTCGGCTGTCCGCGCAAGTAGAAACTTTATAACAAACTTTGTAAGTAGATCTGCTGCACCTTTTATCTGCATATGACAATAAAGCATCTGCCCCTCTCAAAAGAGCATCTTCTGTTCACTTGAGCTCAATCTCTTGGTCTGAGTGCTGGCGCACACATACATAAAGATAAATGTGGCATGCGAACATAAGTAAAAGAAACAGTGAATAAAAAGACCAATCTTGAAAAGAAGACTGTACATACAACAAAACGCAAGGTGAATACAAAAGAAAGAGGAGCAGAAGGCCAATTGAACAATGTGTGAAACTATAACACGATGACGCAAAGTTCGGAAAAGAACACTAACAGCTAGTTATCAAAAATATCAAGATCATGAAAATAAGCATTATAAAGACTCAGTATTCTGTGAACGGTGGCGTGTTGGTGATGGCAGGTAGGAACATGGAAATGTCTATGTTCACTGGTGATCTTGCGTGGAATACGAAACATGATACAACTGAGGGGTTTGGGGCAGGTTATGATACTGTGAAGAAGCTTGAAACCGTTTGACCGTGCAGAAGGTCCGCGCGATTACCTCGGCAGCGAAGTAAGGGCAATGACAATATTGCAGCTGTGCTACAGCAAGGTTAGCAAGGTACATGTTAGCAACGCGGTGATGATATATGCTTAGAAATTTTTTCCGCGGCCGATCTATAATGCCACTGTTGGACCTTTCAAGACGACCAACGCGTATTAAAGTTGAGGAAGAAAGATTATTAAGTACATCTTCCGGAGCGGTGTAGTAGAACTGAATTCCCTCGGTTGTCTGCAAACAGAGCCCAGAGGGCGCATACCCCGCATTGCAACGCGTTCAGTGTGAGCAGAAAAATGTAAGGCTGTATCAAAAAGTACACATCTGACAGACCTTACACAATGGGACAGAATCTGCAGAATAAGAAAAAGAAGTGCTTGCTGTTTAGCGAGTCAAAGTCATGACCTTGGTCTTAGCATCATTCAAGGTGAGGTTATTATCTTTGCACCACTTATACAAAGAAAACAGGTCAGACAGCAGGGTGCGACAGTCAACAGTATGATATTTATTGCTACAACAATTGTATGGGCACTCTATAGGCACATTTATGCCGTCGCCGTGATGTTTCGTGTAAAGTCCAACGGCGATAACACCGTCACCGCGCGCCGTATGCTGTATGTGCGAGTGAAAGCACGCGAGAGGCTCCGGCGACCGCGGCTCAATCTGGCGCGCGCGAGGGACGAAGGTTCTAAAGAGCAAACGCGCCGTCCTCCGCCGCGGGAAAGGCCGTGGACGGATGGGAGAAAGAAAGGGAGGGAGGGGGGGCGGCGTCGGGCTCCGGCAACAACTGCGTATTTCACGACCGGGCGCAAGGGGAACTGACGATCGAGGCTCAATCTCGCGCGCGAAACCGAGGACAGTGGGGAGGCAGCGCGGGAGGGAGGTGAGCGGGGGGTAGGTGTCCTATTCTATTCCGCCAAGCAACTGAGTACTTGAAACAGTGTCTTCTAAGCGATCTGCCGACGGCTCATTCCTTTGTGCGTACTGTTTTCTCACCGCTGTTGCGTTGAAGCTATAGACAGTGCGAAGATCACTTCGCTCGCTGCTGCTGCCGCGCTTGTTCACGCCAGCGTTTTGACAGCCAGTTTCTGCGGTCATCGAGTGTGAGGAAGGAAGGAAAAAGTAGAGAAGGAAAGGCAGGGAGGTTAACCAGTTTAGCTTAACTGTTTTGCTACCCGACACATGGGAGCGGGATGGGGGGGATGAAAGATGGGGAGGAGAGAGAGAGAGCACATAACACAGCACACACATCGTTAGTTACAGTCCGTCACTCTTGCGCGGTACGTGACATCACTGTCACAGCTGCTTGTGCAAGCTCGTCTCTTTCATAACCGAAGTAGTCCCTTCGTCGCCTTTAGCTGCGATGTCTTCTGTCGGCGATATGTGAAAATAGTTGCAACTGACAATGGCATCCGTTCTACCGCACCTTGACAATGGTCTATTGTCAAGGTGCGGTAGAACGGACGCCAGGGACTGTCTTTGAACATTACATTCAGGACAGTCGCACAGAATGTCTTCTAGCGTCTCCTCGCAAAGACAGGCATTGCAGAGATCGTTGTCGGCCATTCCAATGCGAAATGAGTAAGATTTCATGAAGGTCACCCCTAGCCATAAGCGATAAAGCAGAGTGGCCTCACTTCAGCGGAGTCCAGTTGTCATACAGAGATGCATCAAAAGGGCACGTCGTATTGACGATTGCTCCGGTTGGTCTGGCTGCTTGGTGTGCACCATAGAGAAGAGCGTGATCTCCCGTGCAAGCACTCGAAGTCTGCTGGTTGCGTCGGACCGTGAAAGTGGTATGGCCTCTTCCTGTGTGTCTTCAAGAGCTGCCCGAGCGGCTTTATCGGCGTCTTCGTTTCCTATGACGCCGCAGTGACTTGGCAGCCACTGAAACGTCACGTGATGTCCTTTCTCATATGATGTATGGAGTAGGCATCTAATATCAAGCACGAGCTGTTAGAATGGCCCGCGACGCAGAGCTGATAGCACAGATTGTGCGGCTGCCTTTGAGTCACTGAAGATTGACCATTGTCGAGGTGGTTCCCAATTGACAAAACAAAGTGCAGCGCGAAGAGCAGCTAGTTCCGCAGATGTCGATGTCGTTGGGTGGTCAGTCCTAAAGCTGATGGTAATAGCTCTTGCTGGGACAACCACAGCACCGGACGAACACTGGATGCTGGTTCAACCATCAGTATAAATATGTACACTGTCCGCGTACCTCTCGTGCAGAAGAAGCTCAGACTTTTTCCAGATATCTGGTATTCACTGAGATGGACTGTGGAGCTGATAAGACACCAAGGGGGTATCGATAATTTAGATGCAGCGGTGAAGCTCGAGGGAAGTTTGTCGTTGTACTTGACAATAGTTTTAGAGAATGATGCTTGGTGCCTGTCTTAAGGTAGTGTTGCAAGGTGGTGATAGGGGGCACATGCAAAATGTCTGATGTGCGTTCTCAGGGCTTCCAGCGTAAGGTGAGTTTGCATTGGATGGTCCCGAGGAATGGCAATAGTTGCCGCCGTTGATGTGCATCTGGTCAAACCAAGGCAAACTCTGAATGCTTGAGCGTGTGCTGCCTACAGAACACGAATATTTGTCTTGCAGGTGTTGTTCAGTACAGTTAGACTATACCTTAAATAAAAAACCGAGAAAGAGAGCTCTGCAGAGTTTCAGCATTGCGTCTACTGACATCCCCCACGTCTTTCCTGTCAAGTATTTAAACAACTGGGAGGTTGCTGTCAGGCGCCGTTTCATGTAGGCCATGTGTAGGCTCCAACAGAGGTCTCGGTCGATAATTACGCCAAGAAATCTGTGGGTTCTGACATAGAAAATGGTCCGCCCATTGAGTGAGAGGACATAAGGCGTCATTGGTTTGCGAGTAAATGCGCACTTTTCTGGTGATATGCTGAGACCTTGTTTACACAAGTAGCTCGCTGTCAAAGTAGCCGCTCTTTGAAGCCGCGCACGTATCTGAGGACGTGTGACTGCCGAAGTCGAGACACAGATGTCGTCTGCTTATATTGAAATTGTGATGGTAGTTGCAAGTATTCAGCAAGTCCAATAAGAGCGAGGTTGAATAGCGAGGTTAACACCGCCTTGAGGAACGCCCCTGCCGGTATAGCGTCGCGTAGTTGGGCCATCGTCAGTTAACACATAGAATGATCTTGCAGATAGGTAACTTGGAAGCCACAAGAAGTTTCGACCACCTAGGCCAACCGTCACAAGAGCGTCGAGAATGGCCTCATGGAATACGTTATCGTATGCCCCTTTCACATATAAGAATAAAGCTGCAGATAAACGCTTACGGGACCTTTCGTGCTGGACATATGAAACGAGATCAACTACATTGTCGATGGAAGCGCGGTCACGTCGGAAACCAGCCATGGAAATCGGATAAATCTTGTAGTGTTCAAGGTACCATTCCAGGCGGCCAAGGATCATGCGTTCCATTATTTTTCCTACGCAGCTGACCAGCGCTATCGGGCGGTAACAGGTGAGCTCTAGCGGGGATTTGCCCTGCTTCAAGAGTGGCACCAGGCGGCTTACTTTCCATTCGTCAGGAACATTTCGCTCCTGCCATGAGGTGTTGTAAAGAATCAACAATTATATCCGTGCGGATTCTCTGAGATAGCACAAGGCTCGGTATGACATATCATCTGGACCTGGAGGTGATGAGCGCCTGCAGAGAGCTAGTGCCGCCTTGAGCTCCTCCATTATAAAAGGAAGGTCCATGCGGCAGTCACGGGAATGGGGGACGTCATCTCGGGCTGGATGATATGGACGAGTCGCTTGGTCTGCGATCCGCGCACAAAAGTATTCTGCCACATCGATGTCTTGCTGTCCTTGGAAAAGCGCGAGCGCCTTGAATGGAAAACGCTGTTCCGGAAGGCAACGCAGACCTTGCACCGTTTTCCAAATGTGTTTCCAATGGAAGAAACTCATCGTTCCGCCCCTCATAATTCATCTTAAGCTGAAGCTAGAAGCAGAGTAGAAACAGCATATATTCTACAAGGATTTACCACTGCATGCCGTCGGATGCCTACACCCGAAAGGCTACTGTCTAGAACACAGATGGTGTTTTATTCTAGAATACATTTGTAAGCAGTACCACTGCTTATGTTTGTTGGGTAAGAGTTCACGCTGTATATGCAAACTATCAAAGTACAAAAAGACGAGAATAATGTTAATTTATTGTTTTAGTTATTAACATTTTTAATAGTTATTAAGGGGTATATCCTGTTTTAATAAATATGCCTGAAGAAACCTAGATGAAAAATACAATGACTTCAGCAACAACGTGTCCATGAAGGCAAATGCATGCAGTCAAACTGCTTTTAGTGGTGATGTTTGAGGTGGGGGGGGGGGGGGTAGGATGTCAGAAAGGTGATAGATGTCTTAAGCATAACAATGCGGCAACTATTCTAGCGCAGCAGGACACATTAACTGGAGCTCTCCTCCACTTGCACACCGATGCAAGCGCAGCCACACAGCACAGTTGGAAAGGCAGTTGCTCTTCGTGCTTGTGATGGCAACCTGGTTCCTGCATAGAGAAGGGGTTGGTAATAAATATACAATGATGTTAAAAAAGGCCCCTGAAAACTAGCTTAGGTACTGTATTCGTTTTCTTTAATTTGCATTTCGTACTAATTACACTCGTTTAAGACTTCTTTTGTTTTAGAGAATGATTTTTTACACTAATAAGCTGATACTGTTTTTATTTATATTTGCAAAGAAACATTTTTCAGCTGGTCTGGCGCTTGCGCAGCCAGACCGACATACAGCGATCTAACACTAACATAATGAACCCTCTAGAGAGCTGGAATGTTCGCAACAAAAATATGTGAGATATATCTGCTATAACTTGCTAGCAATGTCTGTATTAGGAGCTGTCACTGCACTGCTACAACCTTCTTTATCGCAATCAAAAATTATGTACAAAAACTCTGCTCTGTTGTATTGTTATTCTGTCTCTTTCATTCAAACAAAATATGACATTCGCCTGCATATACATGCAGGTATAATTCTGAATGTCATTTCATGGTTGGTCACTTCCTCGTTGGGCTCGAATCTTCATAGGGATGATAAGCTAATTAAACTGAACGTTTTGAAGCAAGGATCACGTAATTATTGCTTATGACAAAATTCCACCAACTGCACACGCTCCACGCAAAATTACAGTACATTTCTTATTTTACCTAGCGCTACTAGCTGCATTCTAAAATTAAAGTGAACGCACCTGCTCGTTTATGGAGATGCTCGCTTTGCTGCGGCGTGCTCCGCCGTCATTGGATTAGCGTAGTCAGTGACGATCTACCCGAGTACAAACAGCACGGACGGGGCGACTGCCGGCGCTTGCGCAAGCAATACACGCACACAGGCAATACATGCCCTAATGACAGGAATCTTCGTAGTTATTTTCTTTTCATAAGTTCGAAGTCCGTCGCAATTATGTATCGCGCTGTGGCTTGAACTGATGCGGCTTTGTATGATGTTTACTATCTTCCTGCGCTCGCTCAACCTAAGGGCTCCAAGGAGGCCAGAGATGCCTAAATCGACCACTGGGCAGGAATCTTCACATTCTAATAAAACATTATTAAAACATTAATAATAATAATAAATAATAATAAAACATTAATAAAACATGCTCCATCGTTTCCCTAGCTTGACCGCAGCAAACACATGCTTCTTCTTTCTTCTTATATCTCGCGTTTTAAATGCGTGTTTTAAGGCAACCTGATCTACCTTCAAAAAGTGATGAGCTTCCCTTTGAGTTATCATATATTGTTTCTTTCCTGGTTTCGTTTTTCCTCTTAAGTAGTTACTCATAGCATGTTTCTTTTCCATTGCCTCCACCGATGAGATTATTTCAGCCTCTCTGACTTTCCCCTTGATGTTCTTTGTCGCCATGTTGCTCACCATACAGGTCGCATACTTGCTGGTAAGCTTCCTAGTTCTTTTATTCCACTGTGAATTAATGTTTTTCCTCTACAAATACCTGGTAACTTTCCCAGCCTATTTACTTTCTTCCATATTCCTCAGTCACATTTCATAATCAATCTTATTGTGAGCTACTTTTACCGCTCGTCTCCTCCGCGATGCGGCGGAGGCGAGCGCCATTTGGAAGTGTTTCAAGGAAGAGAGGGCGCCGCTCAGTGGACTCCGAAATGTTTACGTGCCGGCGTGCGCAAATGGCGGACGCCGTCTCCGTTCTATGCATTGTAGAAACGCTGGAAAAGGGGTTTGTTTGAGTTTTCGGGTAATAGAATTATGTTTTCTCGTATATTCAATTTACAATCGGGGAGGTATCATATCGGTGGGTTGTGTGTAAGTCGTAGTTTACGATTTATCCATGTATTTTAGCTTGAGAAATTCAATTATTTCAGTGAATTTCTTGCGTCGCATGGAAGGCCTGGGTATATGTGGTTCGAAATTTGTTTTTTTTTTCGTAACAACGTGCGACGCCGGAAGCGTTAGTATCCCGAAACTAGTGTCACCCTGGAAGTCATTCCGAGTGGACACACTTTGGGAACTCATCGGCTAAAATTCGTAAATTCCAATACGCGCCGTAAACTAAGCAATTAAAAAGTTATTAACTGGATTTTTGTTAATTAGTGAATTGTCCATTTTGATTTCTCGTAGAAGCAATGTCCGCCTCATCGAGTAACCTACGTAGTTCCAAGGGTTAGAATTAGAACGTGCCGCAGACGATTTTTACAGAACTTGGTGCAGCTAAAAAAAAAAAAAAAAACGGAAAACCACCTGATATCTATAAACTCGTCGCAAAATACTTTCATGAGAAGTCAACAAACAACCACGCCAAGGACAACATAGGGGAAATTACTTGTACTTACTAATTGGATTAAAGAAATGATAAATTAATGCCAGTGACTGTGAATGAAAAAAACAACTTCGAAGACCCCTGTGTTGCGCCGTGCTTGAACTGATGCGGCTTTGTACGATCAGCCGCGAGAAACACGTGAAAGCACTGGCGCCAATAGTAGTTTTGGAGCACTCGCACGTAGAATACCCGTGTGCTGGTCAACAAATGGCTCATGCACGGAGTAAGACGACGGTCGCTGCACTAGCTCGCTGTCTTCTTGACGGGACGGCCGATCTGTCTTGGTGCCGCAGTGGAATAATTCCGTTGCCGAAGCGCTCCAGAGGACTGCACCGGTCCCTAAAACGAAGTCCTTGAAAATGCGCAGCATCGTTAACTAAGAAAAAGCTACGGAGGCAAGTGGTGTCCATCGGAAAAAGCTGACGAGGCGAGCGACAGATCCCAAGGCAGCTATGTTTACGTACTAACTTCGCTCGAGGAGCGATTCAATGTAGCTGCGGGGCTACCTTTAGATTCTCGAGCAAAACGCTCGAGCTGTTGTTCACTCAAGGCGCGTTTCGAGTGGAGGGCGAAGTTGAGGTGCGTTTGTGAATACGGGGATTAGCGTCCGAACGTCGCACAGCGTCTTTGAGAGACGCTGTCGTGGACGCCTTTTGATTTTGACATACCTGCTTCGTTAAGGTGCGCCAAATTATTTTCCAAGCAATATTCCTACAGCTGCAAACGGAGAAAAGATGTGCTTAAATTTAAGATCGACGTATGAGCAAATTGGTTTTGTACATTAAGGCAAAAGGCACGACACAAGAATTGTGCAAATTGTGTATGTGTCGTCGTCCGATAGAATGCTATGGCCGAAGCTACTCACAACAGTACGTCACATTCAGTGGCCGCCGGGCCAGGTACACCTTGGGGTATGACATATACATTACTTGCAGCTAGTTGTCAAAATACTCTCACGTCACTGTTATCCCTGTGCGTGAAAGAAAACCGCTAAATAAGATGATTGTGCAGCAATACACGCGGGATTTGTCTGTTTTCCATATTATCTGCCATGCTGCCGTTCCACCTTTTCTAATGTAGGCTGTCAGATATTAAAAGGCAAGAAGGCTGTCCACATACTCAAAAAGGTCGTGCACAACCCCTCATATTTACTTGAATTCGAGAGTTGTGCGATTTTCCAGGACATCATTAAGAAATGTTGCCAGTTCGAGAAACGTGAGAGTCGGCACAGGAGACAATTTATCCGCATCCTCATCACGCGAAGATCAGTACCAGCCTTCGAAGAATGGCACCATAAGTGCATTGTCTCTGATGTGATTGAGTTCGCGTCCCTAATTTCAGTCCCGACTCATCCTGTAACGACTGACGACCAGGCAGCTCGCTTATATCGACAGTTGCCCGACTGTTTCCGGCCGCTGGCGTCGGTCACAGGAGCGACAGGGCCTCAGTTCATAGCTTGCCGACATTCTCGCCTCATTTGGCACCATCGGGTTTCAGCTGAACTCTTTCTACAGCCAATTCGTTTGTCCCATTTTTAGGCCACTCTGTCAACGTTATGGCTTTTTTATCTTTATGTTAACTTCTATATTTAAATTAGTGGTTTCCTGAGATTTCTAGCGGTTTCAGCTTTCCCGTGGTGCCCGGAGTTTTGTCAGCCTCTGTTCATATTTTGGGGCTGTTTGATAGGCGTTGCAACCATGTCACGCCCCCTGACCATACTGCTCAAAAGTCCTTTTATTTTCCTGAAGCTTTCTGCAAGGTTCTGAACTCTTGCCGCTCATTAGCCTTCTGAATTCACTACCGATTATAGCACATTTTGACGACCACGATCCCACGGAAGTCGGATTGAAGTCGTTTAAATCAACTTTACTGTGGACACGACAGCCACCTTATTCCCCTTCGAATGAAACTATTCCATTCATGAGCGACATTCTTAAGCATGTAAATTCGCAGTCTAAAAAAAATATTTGTTTGTTAGCTAAAAGCCGCATGTCATCCTGGCGTCATCGCGTCATTTGCGGTATCTCATCACTGCGAGACCCAAATGGCCGACTAGCCTTTCTGCCTTCAGAAGTAACCTTATTCTGTTGTCAAGACGCCAATAGCCTATCGGGTTCACTCCGCACATACAAGACTGTGTGTTATTTTGAGCCTGCTCATTATTTGCGTCCTCCACATTTATACTGTGAAGGTGCTTCCTTTTTGCTACACTGTACTATTAAGTAAACTTTATTTCGAATTCTATTCATTTAATAAAGCTGTATTCTTGCTATCATTGTCTCGCGTACTCGGGCACCGCAAATGAAATGCGTTCGCTTTTTACCTGAACACACCCACCTTTGTGATGCAAACAAACATACCTTGCACGGATTTTCTCGGAACTAAATGCCGAATAAAACGCTGAAGTCATCCTGAACAACATCAACAAGGGCCGTAGTACCCAATCTTCTGACGCCTCTATTCGCAAGCTTACTCTTTTCAGGATGTCATCTTGTGCCGTAGAAACGTGCCCCTGATGCCTCTGATGTGCCAGTTATTATTCTCGAGCTCCCAATATAAACCGCCGTCGCGCAACTCCATGATGCCCTGGAGGCAGGCCACCATAGCGTGTCACGCAAGTATGACCACGCTGATTTATTTGGGATGGCATATACCATTTTTCGCGTCATTATGTCTCCATATATGAACTCCGTCAGAGCTTGAAAAGCTGTCCATCTTACCTGATTGTGTTTTTCAGTCTTTTGATGTCCAATATCAGAGTGCTTTCATTAATTTATTTTTCAACTACCTCGACCTTTTCCTTATATTTATTTTCGCAATGTATGTGTCTATCGCTGTGGTTACCAAATACGTCCAACGATAAGCTACCGCTCAAGCCTTCCCGGCCACCTGCGTAGCTGATGTCGCAGGTTTTCTTCAACTCGGCGTTGATGTTCAGTATAGTGATCGTCAAGTATTTTTCATGGGCTTAGCTCACCGATTTCTCTCCAGTGCCATCGCTGATACTACTCGCTCGTACTAGACCCAACACCAAACATGCAATGACCTTAAATCACACGCTAGTCGACATTCTGTCGATGTACATTTCTGCTGATCACCGGAATAGGAACGTGGCCCTGTCTTTGGAGACATTTCCGTTTAACTCCTCGCTTTACAACACCACTAGTTAGTGATCATCTTTTATTTCTGTCGACATGAGCATACAGTAATTCCTCTGAATTTAATTTCGACTTTAGATGCCACCCCTGAGAAGAATTTTGATGTTCGTGGTGATGCGCTCTGACTAATCACACAAGCAAACTCGCTCGTACCCGCTTATCCGCTTAACCGCAGGACCAAAGGGGAAGGAAGCAGGAATAGACAGAAAGACAGCAAGGTTAGAACAGCAGGACCAAACATTTTTATGCGGTAGGCACACTGGACTGCGCTTCGCTTCTCTTGGCACCCATTATGTAACCCTAATGGCCCACCGGTTATCTAACCTACGCATTACATGACCTGCCCAGCTCCATTTCTTTCTCTTAATGTCAATTAGAATATTGGCTATCCCTGTTTGCTCTCTGATCCACACCACTCTCTTCCTGTCTCTCAACGTTACGCCTAACATTCTTCGTTCCATCGCTCTTTGCGCGATCCTTAACTTGTTTTCGAGCTTCTTTGTCAGTCTCCAAGTTTCTGTCCCATATGTTAGCACCGGTAGAATGTATCGATTGTACACCTTTCTTTTCAATGATCATGGTAAGCTTCCAGTCAGGATCTGACAATGTCAGCCGAATGTGCTCCAACCCATTTTTATTCTTCTGTAAATATCCTTCTTATGCTCAGAGTCGCCTGTGAGTAATTGACCTAGGCAAACGTACTCCTTCACAGATTCTAGAGGCTGCTGCGATACCGAACTCTTGTTTTCTTGCCCGGCTATTGATCATTATCTTTGTCTTCTGCATATAAATCTTCAATCCCACTCTTATACTCTCTCTTTCTTAAGGTCCTCAATCATTTGTTATTACTCGTCCCCAGTGTTGCTAAACAGGACAATGTCATCTGCAAACCGAAGGTTTGCAGATGACATTGTCCTGTTCATTGCTACTTCGAATGGAGGTTCCACGGTTGGTCTGGGTACTGTACAGGTCAGTATAGAACTATTCTGCAGATTTTACTATATCATCAAAATTGCTGGTGATATTACCGTGCTTATCTTTGACTGCATACATCTTGTCTTGTCCTATGCCACGTTTTCTTCTCACTGATTTCATCCTGCGTCCATTTTTTGCAGCTTCCTCAGTCTTTCTTACGTTATAATTTCGAATATCCCTTACTCTCTCCTTGTTGATCAGTTTCTACAGTTCCACGAATTCGATCTAATTTCTTGAGTTGGACAGTTTCGTTCTTTGTCGTTTCTTTATTAGGTCTTTCGTTACTTGGGGGCGCTTGTCTACTGGTTGCCTTGATGCCTTACCTCCTACTTCAGTTGCTGCTTCTGAAGCCAGTCTAGTTACGGTTTCATTCATTACCTCTATATCATCTTCATCTCACTGTTCTAAGGCTGCATATTTGTTTGCAAGTGTCGACCTTAATTGGTCTGCTTTTACTCTTACTGCGTCAAGGTCGGCCTGTTTCCTCTTGAGCAATTTTCCTCTTTCTCTCTTCAAATTTAGGTGAATCCTAGCCCGCTCTAGCCTATGATCATTGCACTTTACCCTACCTATCACTTCTACATCCTGCACTATGCTGGGATTGGCGGAAAGTATGAAATCAATTCATTTCTTGTCTCACCATTAGGGCTTTTCCAGGTCCACTTTTTGTCCAAACGCTTCCTGAAGAAGGTGTTCATTACTCGCAGCTTATTCCGTTCCGCAATTTCTACCACTATCTCTCCTCGAGTGTTCCTAGAATCCACGCCGTAGTTGCCATTTGCTTGTTCGCCAGCCTGCTTTTCCTCACTATTATTCTGCGCTCATTCTGTTACGCTGACAGCTACCGGTGTCTTCAGGCTGCCCACCCCGTTCTGGGCTTTACCATAACCAGAGGGCACAAAAAGCTTTCTTCCCAACCACCACCACCGGGATTCGAACCGATGTAACTACAGGTTTGTGCATTTGGGAGCTGGGCGAGGGAACCACTAACAGCCGCAGACAGGCCTTGACTCATGCATCGCTTTGTTCCATACCCAGTTGAAAACGACAACAGAAATTTCTGCCGCAACTACAGCAATTTTTGTCGTGTGACAGAAGTTCCTGACATTTCTGTAGTTCCGACAGAGATTTCAGTCGTTACGACAGAAATTGTGACGTCGCAACATAAACATTCTGTCGCGATGACCATGAGTTCGGAAGTCGAAACAGAAACGTTCTGTCGCGACAACAAGAGTTCTGAAGCCGCAACAACAACTTTCTGTAGCGACAGCGATTCAGACGTCGCCACAGGATGTCTCTGTCGTGGCGTTAGAAATGTGCCACTTTATATCTCAACAACACAAGTTCTTACGCCGCAACAGAAGCGCTTTCCGTCGCGACGCCTTAAACTTGTTCCAGACTCGCACACCTCCTGGAGGCCAAGAACGTGCTAAGAGAAAGATGGAAACAGCAGAAGCTAAACAGGAGGCTGACGTCTAAATTAACGAAAATCAACAAAGAGATCGAAGAACACTCCAGAAAGTTGAACGCGCAGCAATGGGACGAAGTGTGTAATGAGGCGGACGGTAAAATGAGAAGGGGCAGCAAGTGGAGCCTTCTTAAGAACCTATTCGCCGACGACAACAAACCGACCAAGAGTTATGCCCGACTAACCCGACAATAGATCATATTCACACTATCAATCAGGTGATAGAGAAATGTGCGGAATGTAACCAACCCTTATATATAGCTTTCATTGATTACGAGAAAGCGTTTGATTCTGTCGAAACCTCAGCAGTCATAGAGGCATTTACGGAATCAGGGTGTAGACGAGCCGTAAGTAAAAATACTGAAAGATATCTATAGCGGCTCCACAGCCACCGTAGTCCTCCATAAAGCAAGCAACAAAATCCCAATAAAGAAAGGCGTCAGGCAGGGAGATACGATATCTCCAATGCTATTCACAGCGTGTTTACAGGAGGTATTCAGGGACCTGGATTGGGAAGAATTGGGGATAAAAGTTAATGGAGAATACCTTAGTAACTTGCGATTCGCTGATGATATTGCCTTGCTTAGTAACTCAGGGGACCAATTGCAATGCATGTTCACTGACCTGGAGAGGCAAAGCAGAAGAGTGGGTCTAAAAATTAATCTGCAGAAAACTAAACTAATGCTTAACAGTCTCGGAAGAGAACAGCAATTTACAATAGGCAGCGAGGCACTGGAAGTCGTAAGGGAATACATCTACTTAGGGCAAGTAGTGACGGCGGATCCGGATCATGAGACGGAAATAATCAGAAGAATAAGAATGGGCTGGGGTGCGTTTGGCAGGCATTCTCAGATCATGAACAGCAGGTTGCCATTATCGAAAGGCTCGTTTATCTTCACACGAAAGAAGGCACGAGTCCGCGGGACTTTGCTGACGCCCTGGCAGACACCTACCTACCAGTAGAGCGCAAATCTGTCCCGTGGGACGACCCGACACGCGAGTATAAGGCGACACCTCAACTATCGCTGGATCGTCCTTCCGAAGTTTCGGAGATTGTGCACGCCCTTCATGAACTAAACGGACGCTCGGCTACCGGCCCAGACGGACTAACAAACAAACTACTCAGAAATCTAGATGACAAAGCCATACAAATCATTACGAGCAAAATTAACGACGTATGGGCTGAAGGCCGGGTGCTGGACGAATGGCGAACTGTCAATGTAGTCCTCATCCCCAAACCCGGAAAACAGCTTCATGCAGAGAATCTGAGACCCATCTCCCTTACGTCGTGCCTCGGGAAGGTCGCAGAACATGCCATCGACAATAGAATTGGAGAGCACATTTAAGAAAACGGCCTATTCCGCCACAATCTCATAGGCTTCAGAAAATCACTATCCACACATGACGCCATGCTACTCATCAGGAACGCCGTCATAGACAACAAATCCAGGGATGTAAAAGGCATCCTGGCGCTCGACCTAACCAAGGCCTTCAACACGGTCAGGCACGAGCACATTCTCAACGAAATATACACTTTAGATCTCGGAGTAAATTTCCACAATTTCGTAAGAACGTTTTTGGATAACCGGACGGCCACCATAAACGTCGGACAAATCCGAAGCAGAAAGCACATGCTAGGTAACATCGGTACCTCGCAAGGGTCAGTGCTTTCGCCGCTTCGTTTAAACATTGCAATGCATGATCTCGCAAACAAACTCTCGAAAGTCCCGGGGGTAGGGCACGCGATTTACGCCGACGACATCACCATTTGGCCCACGAGCGGCCTGCTAGGCACTCTGGAGCAGAACCTACAGCAAGTGCTGGACACCACGGAAGCTTTTCTTGCAAACACGGGACTGAAGCGCTCCCCCGGCAAATCGGAGCTCCTTCTGTGCAAACAAGGACCCAGGCTGAGACAGCCCCTTAGCTTCCTCCCCATTCACCTACACACCAGGGACGGAGGAAACATCCCCAGGTGTAACACAATCAAGGTCCTGGGCATGGCTATTGGGGCTTACAGGAATGACAACGCAGAGGCACTAAAACGCATCACAAAGAGCACCCTCAACTTCCCCAGGGTCATATCACGAGTCGCCAGCAAAAGGGACGGACTGAAAGAGGACAACCTCATGAAAGCATTTCACGCCTTCCTCATCAGCCACGTAACCTACGCCACCCTCTTCCTCAACTGGAAGAAGACGGAGCTGAATAAAATTAATACACTAACCAGAACGGGATTCAAAAAGGTCCTAAGCCTCCCTAGAAACACTAGCACGGAACGACTCCACCAATCGGGGCTCCATAACACGGCAACCGAACTCTGAGGACAGCAAAATTCCCAAATTAGTCGGCTCTCACTCACAAGGACGGGCATCGAGATCTTACTAGAAGCAGGCATACAGCCCCTGTTCATGCCACCAAAGAAGTGGCAACTATGCGCAAACGCCAAGAGATCAATAACCGTTGATCCCATCTCACGAAACATATCCCCCCCCCCCCCCCCCACAACGAAGGGCGGAGAAAAGCGAGAGCGAAGGCAATCCTTGACAACATCAAACGTAACGAAACGCAAGTCCTCTTCGTTGACGCGGCCAGATATTGGAATCGAGGCGCCTACGCGGTCTCTGTGGTGGACGCCCATGGCTCTCGTCAACGCAGCCACGGTAGTTACCAATTTCACTCACGAAGCAGAAGAAATGGCCATCGCGGTGGCCCTTCGAAGCTGCAAAGGAGCGTCAGTCATTTACGCGGACTCAAGAACAGCTGTTAGAACCATCTCGTCGGCCCTCGTCTCTAGGAAAGCAGCTACGGTTATCAACACCATCTTCTTCCAAGAAACGGGAGGAGACAACCTCACGTCCCCACACATCACATGGTTCCCTGCCCACATGGGCAACATTTCCGGACCTCCTGACTGTAATCCGAACAAGCGGGCACACCAACTGGCGCGAGAGCTCACATTCCGCGTCTGCGGTCCGCCCTCTCGCTTCAACCCTGCCTGGAGGGACCTAGACAACAAAGACCCGATCGTATCATACTACGAAATCACTTAAAATCATAGGTTATCACGAAGAATTTTTCCTCCTCCTCATCCAAAGCTCAAAAAAGCACAGGCCGTCACTTACATACAGTTGCAGACTAGGACATACATCACACCAACAACACTAAGCAGGATCAATCCTGACCTTCCTACTGAATGCCCACACTGCGGCCACGAATACAACAACTTCGAACACATGCTCTGGCCGTGCCCTGCCAACGCGAGCACGGACTTTCCCGACCATTCTTCCTGGGACTCAGCGCTCAGAAGCACAGAGCTCATCGCTCAGCTCAAGGCTGTCCAGAGGGCCCGGGCCGTCGTCGAAGGGCTCTGTCTACCGGCCTCGACCTGGGTGGAGCCGCCGGATTGATTTCCCCTCAGGACCTAAATAAAGTTCTAACTCTCTCACTCGTCAGTTTTGCAACAGTGGTGTACAGTGTACTTTTCTCTATGGGGTATTCAATGGTGTGTTGTCTGAATCCGACAATGCTGATAGCACCGACACCTGTAATAAAGTCGACGTGGCTAATTGTCGTAATTGTACTAGCCACAAGCTATCTCACTACCAGCTTGCTCAAAATCTGCCGCTGACCGAAAATATCGCATCTGCAGGAGCGGCTGCGTATCTCTTTTGTTTTATTTTGTAAGATGAGGCAGATAGACCTGTGGAATTACACGTGTTGTTACGCTGGCACAGTTGTTAATTTACCAGAAATATTGCATTAGCTTTTGCCAATTAGAAAATAAGTTTTTGGCTGTTTCGCAAAGTTGCGTGAAAGTCTGTCTCACTCGGGTGTCAGTATTCTGGCACAGGCGCTGCCGTGGGAAACCGGTACGCTGTCTAAATGAGCACTTACCCACGAACGCTTATGTAGCTATCTTGCACTGAACACACAAATTGTACGCGAGCTCAAAATTGTAAAGAGGGAGAGACAGCTGTAGAAATTATAAGCAACAACCCTAACGGCCTCTCCAATCACCGTTGTCTGTTTCTGAATTTCTTAACTGATATAGATATTGTAGGGCAAAACGATGTTCTAGAACTTCACGCAGTACTTGTCGATGATAACAACACCTGTGCTCTTCTAGAGGGGCGCCAGTTGACGGGGCGGAGTGAAAGCGTACCTTAGCTCTCAACATATAGATGTAAACATCAGCGCCGACTTACTGTTGACATGGTCAAAATGTACAAGTGCAACCCCGTTCGGCATGGTGCAGCGGTAAGATACCGGGTTCAGGTCGCAACTTCGAATCCCCGGCTTCAATACTTTTTTTACTTTTCCCTTCTTAATTCTTTGCACTAACAAATTTATATAGCCCTAAAGAGCTCTCTTTCCATTTTTATTTAAATATTTACAAAGAACTCCAGAACGTCAGACTACAGACAATAGAACGGCAGACGACATAATGTCCCAAAATACGAGTCTGAAATTTCCCGTTGTGTTTTTTCAACTGGGTACAGACGACGCGCGCTACTCTGGCGTCATCTCATAGCCATCGTCGCCGCACAGCTAGTCTTGCGCGGCTCTACGTTTTTATTCTCACACTTTCGCGGTACCCTCCTCCTCCGCTTTCCACCTCACGGTTGCGCTGCACCTTCTTTCGCCGCTTCCCTCTCGCGCTCTCTTCGCTATCGCGGTCTTTCGCCACACACTGCGCTCCGCGTTCGCTTTCATTCTTTGCTGGGATCGTTCACTCGGGTTACGAGGTACGACGCTCGCCGCAAGAACAGCCGCCTAAGAGCTGTGCTCTAAAATCATGTAAAGATTGCTTGAGCCACTAGATGACACGTGGCCTTAACTTGGTCAGGTTACTCTCGTCGGGGGGCATGTGAACTTGCGGTTGCGTGCAGATTGTCGCCTTACCTTTATTGTAAATTTGCGGTAAAAAGCGGTTACAATTGAATCGCTTGACAAAATGAGACATACCATTTGAGGCATAATTTTTTAAAGATTGCCTGTGGCAGATAGCTCAATTGTAGTTTGTGAGCCTGTCTACTCGAAGCGGCGGACACCACTTGCACAAAAATTGATAAGAAGTCACTAATTAACTGTTAGTTAACTATCTTATGACCCATATTGCAATTTACAAATTCTAGCAGTTGAATACGCAAGGCGGATCCACTTGGAGCGAATTCTCAGGACGACACCATTTTCGCGATATAAATTCCCGAACATTGCAGAGACATGCATTGGCGTTCCAGTTACTTGTGTGCTTCATTGCATGAAACGACGTTTTGTTAACAAATTAACTGGAACGACAATGCATTTCTCCGCAACATAATTTGCGGCTATAATTTGTAAATTGCAATACGGGCCTAATGTAATTAGTTGAAAACTTAATTAGTGAATTTTTATTAATTCTTTGATTTTGCATCTCAATTTTGCGGGGACAGGCATCTCGACATTGCGGAGACATGCATTGGAGTTCCAGTTACTTGTGTGCTTCATTGCATGAAACAACGTTTTGTTGACAAATTAACTGGAACGACAATGCATTTCTCCGCAAAGTTCGGGAATTTATATCTCGAAACTGGTGTCATCTCGAAAATTCGTTCCAAGTGGATCCGCCTTGCGAAATCCACGGCTATAATTTGTAAATTGCAATACGGGCCTAATGTAATTAGTTGAAAACTTAATTAGTGAATTTTTATTAATTCGTCGATTTTGCATCTCAATTTTTTGTGCAAGTATTGTCCGCCTCTTCGAGTAGACCAGCTCACGAACTAGAATTGTGATATCTGCCACAGGCAACTTTTAAAGATTTTTGAAAGTGTTCGCTGAAACACCCTGTATATGCTGTTTCACAGGCCAAGTGAAACCCTTCAATAAACTTACTTTAAGCAGCACATACGAATTTGTCACATACGTTTGAGACGTCAGCTGCGAAGACAGAGCGTTGGCACAATTACGCCTCTGCCCCACATGTATTTGTGCTTCCTCCTATAAATGTTATCGGCGATAAAAGACTAAATCGTGGACTTCACTGATCCTAAATGCATTTTTTAAATATCACATTATTTGTCATTAGAACATACCATGACTAGTTGGAAGCGAAAAGTGAATAACTCACAGAAGTAATAAAATCTCTATAACTGTGTAACGATCTTCAATAATGGTACTCTTTAGAGTAACTAAAAGCAGTGATATTTTGGATTTACAGAGGTCTCTACGCGAAAGCCTTCGGAGAGATGCCGTCCTGCTTTTAATCTCCTGTGATTACTCTCCTGCCTGTTCCTGCTCCGCGATGATATTCTCTAACATCGCGATGCTTTAACTACGACGGTCCCCAACTTCTGCTCGTACTACCTACAACAACTGTTCTCCACCAGCTTCACGATCAGCCAGCAACTGGATACCTCGGAGTACTCCACATTTACACCAAATTGTGGCGACGATAGGGTAGGCGAAAATAAGAGGAAATGTTTTCAGAACGTAGAGCAAGAAGGTACTGCCAAAATAACGCGTCGGCAACGAATATAACGCCTTTTCGACCATCGTCTTTGTCATCTCGGTGAGCTCCTTCACTATAGGAAGGGCCTGTAACAGTGTTGTTGCCTACATAATGTGCTGTCAAAATGCAATTGTTGTAATGCAAATGATACTTTGACGCAGTTTCGTATGGTCGAGTAGTAGATTCATGTGAGAAGGAAAAGAAAGGACACCGACCAAAAAGGTTTTTTTAATAAGTATTAGACGTTTTGGCATGTGTGCGCAAGCCTTGTTCACTTCTCGCTAGGCATTTCGCCAGCGTTTTATGCTGTAGGTTTGAGAACAAAAAGAAGGCTAGCCTAAGACTGTAGAAATCGCAAGACTGATGCCAACAGTAGGTAGCTCTACCAGCGTACGTTGGGAGTCAAATAAAATGGTTATCGCCTCCCATTTATATCAGAAAAAGCACAATACTCATGCCTGTGTTCTGGAAATATGCTTATGTTTGTCCGAAATTCTTTTTTTTTTAATACCGTTAGTATTATTAAGTGGCTGGTTCCAGTCACAATAGGGTCGGGCTTTTTTGCACGCTAGTTACGCTAAAGGATCTAAGAGCTTTATATACGTGCTTTTTATTACGTTAAGAGCGTGTTTTTAAAACACCCCTCGCACGTAAAGCAATTCGACTTTTTGAGCTACACTGCTCTCTAAGGTGGACATTTTTTTGCACGAGAATTCAAAAATGAATATTTGGTAAATTCACGCTTTCCCTAATTAAGTTTATTCACGCTTTCCCTAATTAGGTTTTCCCTAATCAAATTACTTACTGGTGCATATTTCAATCTATAAACTGTACCTGGTTATTTCGAAATTGATATCCACTTGCAACAAATTGCGATGATGACACTAATTTCGAGATATGCGTTATTGACTAAACGTTTCCGACAAAATGCATCGGTTTTGCAGTAAATTTTGAGCTTCAGTGCATAAAAACTTGAAAACTCGTTTCGTTAAAATAGTGAGTAGAACAGTAGGGCATTTTTACCGGAAGTTGGGCAGCGCTTATCTCAAAACTGGTGTTGGGTTGAAAATTTGTTCGAAGTGGGAGTGTGGCTTGTGAAATCACGGGCATTAATTAGTATATTGCAATACTTGAGCTAAAGTAATTAGTTTAAAAGTTGAATAGTGAATATTTTCTAGCTAGACAAGTATGCATTTTGATTTACACTGTAATAATGACCACCTTTTAGAGTAAACCACCTCACCCAGTAGTTCTGTGCTATATGCCACGGGCTAGTTTTAAAAATTTTTTGTTAACGCTTAAAAAAAGAAGAAGAAAGCACCCGCTATATTACGGCCAGTGGACCATAATAGCGTTTCCCGATACGAATACGAAGTCCAACACAAACAAGCGCAACCGAAAGTCGCAAAGTAAGCAGGTAGTGACGTTTTGACGATGTGCTTGCTGAACCACCGGCGTTATCTACAAGTACTATAATCAATTCGAGGCCTGTTTTCATTCCGCGGCTGACATTGCACGGGACAGAAAAAAAAGAAGAAAAGAAAAGGAGAAAACGCATACGTAACCTTGCAAGATTACAACGAAAATTCCAGTGCCGGTGTTTTTTTTTATGAGTTGTATTAGCAATTTTCTAAATTCTGCGATAAACCACACATTTAAAAAAAGATTGTCCGTATACGACCCATAGCATGTCTCTCTTTTTGTGCATATTCAAACTTGCTGTCACATTCCGTTCTTAATGAATAGCGGCAAAACATGTGTACGACGCGTGTAGTGCTTTCCAGAGGTAGAATAAGTAATTCACTTAAAACGCTGCAATTAAGCTAAACAGTTAAAAAAATGACAACCATTCCCCTATGTAATGATGGAATGGCAGCGAAAGCTGACAACAGTCAAAGCTCTCAAACAAAAAACAAAGTGCTTTCGCTGCCATTCCATATTCACAGACAGGAATGGCTGTCATTTTTTGCGTTGCGAGTGCGGCGTCGTTGCTCGTTCGGAGGTATACACGGGCTCGCGATGCTCGTTTTCGTTCAGCATCGCGGGAACGTTCTTCGTCGGTGGTTTTGTTCGCGCCGGCGCCGTTTACATTCTCGTTGCTGTCCCCTCCGGCGCTCCTCGTGCGCATGTGTACGAACTATTCGTGTCCGCCCCATCGATAACACAGCTGTTTTTAGCGCCGATACCAAGGTATAAGTAAACTGGTAGCAAAGCTTCCCTAGAGGCCCACGTGTCAAGAAAATGGCGGCTCGTTGAAACCGTCGCCATCCACGTATCGTGGGGACAACTAACAGCAAGCAAAAAATAAAAAATAAAGAGTGACGTCCCAACCGGAAATCGCAATAACCTCAAGATCGTATGCTGCTTGGTGCGAATGTTTGAATTTCTTTAGCGTCCGGCATTTTGACGGCTACGCCAGCAGTTATTTTTCTATTTAGGCTGACGCGAGCTTGCGACTCGCCTCAGCTAAAATGTCAGCGTGTCCTTTAATAAACTATAGAAGTGGCGTATGTCTTAATATGAACATAATTAGGCTGTAATTGAAGGCATTTGCCCCAGTACCTTTGCCCCAGTAGCCCAGAAGGCATTTGCCCCTAGCAGACAGTCGTAATGAATAACAAGATATGCGGATAGTTTTCACAGAATCATTTGTAAGTCCTTGCGACACCATGTATTCATATGCAACAGTTATCAGACAAAACAACATTGCCTCACATTATCATTTAGAAAACATTCAACTTACTAATTCTGCTGCCCGTTGGACACTCAGAGCCTGTGTTACAGAAACGAACATACCGCGACGTTTCGTCGCGGAGCGTTCCGCATTTATCGTCATGACGAGACAAGCGCGTCGTATTCCGCAGCGTGAACTTGCAAAATAACAAGTAATCTGCACTCACATCTTTCGCCAATGAATGCCGTCCGCTAGACCACGCAAAATTTGAAGTGAAGCGCACACCACACTTTGAACAAACACGCAAGGAAAAAAAAAAGCTCGGATGAAACCGCCGCTTTGTCTGTTTGTTTGTCGCTTTGTCTGTTTGTCTGTTTGAAACCGCCGCTTTCTTTGGGACAAAGCCGGCAATATCATTACTAACATGGATGAGATAGTTCAAGTGGCTGAGGAGTTCTATAGAGATTTATACAGTACCAGTGGCATCCACGACCGACGATAATGGAAGAGAGAATAGTCTAGAGGAATTCGAAATCCCACAGGTAACGCCGGAAGAAGTAAAGAAAGCCTTGGGAGCTATGCAAAAGGGGAAGGCAGCTGGGGAGGATCAGGTAACAGCAGATTTGTTGAAGGATGGTGTACAGATTGTTCTAGAAAAACTGGCCACTCTGTATACGCAATGCCTCATGACCTCGAGCGTACCGGAATCTTGGAAAAACGCTAATATAATCCTAATCCATAAGAAAGGGGACGCCAAAGACTTGAAAAATTATAGACCGATCAGCTTACTGTCCGTTGCCTACAAAGTATTTACTAAGGTAATTGCAAATAGAATCAGGAACACCTTAGACTTCCGTCAACCCAAGGAGCAGTCAGGATTCCGTAAAGGCTACTCAACAATAGACCATATTCACACTATCAATCAGGTGATAGAAAAATGTGCGGAGTATAACCAACCTTTATATATAGCTTTCATTGATTACGAGAAAGCGTTTGATTCAGTCGAAACCTCAGTAGTCATGGAGGCATTGCGGAATCAGGGTGTAAACGCGCCGTATGTAAAAATACTGAAAGATATCTATAGCGGCTCCACAGCTACCGTAGTCCTCCATAAAGAAAGCAACAAAATCCCAATAAAGAAAGGCGTCAGGCAGGGAGGTACGATCTCTCCAATGCTATTCACAGCGTGTTTACAGGAGGTATTCAGAGACCTTGATTGGGAAGAATTGGGGATAAGAGTTAATGGAGAATACCTTAGTAACTTGCCATTCGCTGATGATATTGCCTTGCTTATTAACTCAGGGGACCAACTGCACTGCATGCTCACTGACCTGGAGAGGCAAAGCCGAAGGGTGGGTCTAAAAATTAATCTGCATAAAACTAAAGTAATGTTTAACAGTCTCGGAAGAGAACAGCAGTTTACGATAGGTAGTGTGGCACTGGAAGTGGTAAGGGAATACATCTACTTAGGACAGATAGTGACTGCGGATCCGGATCATGAGACTGAAATAATCAGAAGAATAAGAATGGGCTGGGGGTGCGTTTGGCAGGCCCCCCCCCCCCCCCCCCCCCGCCCCTCACCTAGTCGCGCTTCAATTGTGCACCATTAACTTATATCTTTGGCGATAGGTTTTGGCAGGCTTTTCTTTACAAGCTTGGCGACCTATTTAGATGGACCTTGCCGATACGGCCAATACCTCTCTTGCTTATATACAGCGATAACCTTGACGTCACACTATTGTTCACGGCGAGCGTTCTAATCTGTTCCCCATATTGACATCTGCGCTGCCGCACTGCACCCGTATGAGTTAGTTAGAAATCGCTGAGTCCGTTTCTGTTGCTGTACGCGAAAAGAACTACGGAAGGTTAGTCATATACAGCTTTCGCTGTAAGAATTGTCCATATGCCCTGCAACGTCGCCCCTATTTTAGAGAACTTCAAACTTGGTGCTACATTTGGCTCTCTTACGGCACGGAATAATCGTCCGTATAACGTTTTCAAACGCTTGTACGAAACTTTACAGCATAGAACAAGTCGCCGAAGCGGCGCTGGACTACTTTTCAGAACTTTGATACTGCAAGCCAGAATTACGTGTTTTGTTTGCATGTATTCAGGCAAAATGTGCTCTTGCCAGCAATAAGCTTGATTTATTTGCCATATCAATAAATGTGGTGCTCTCAACCTTACTGATACCATTGTGATAGGCTTTAGATTTGTCTTCTCTTGGGACTGATAGGAAGTTGGACTCAAGATAGATGAAATCAGCTTCGGCCGTATTGGATATTACACAAATAAATTTTCCTACTAGAAAACACAGTCATTCACCGCAGTTATCCCCCTTCGCCGCCAATTATGGTTTCCTTTCTTCGGAGCCGTGGTGTATGTGGCGGCGGACATCAGGTGTAGGACAAGGCGTGCTAATTGCAGAGCTCATAAACTATAGTCAGCTGATTAATTTTTTAGCAAATTCGTTTAATATGCGAGTCACAAGAAATAAATTGAAGTCACCGGTTTTTGTACATGCATTCAATTGAATTCTGGGGTTTTACGTTGGTGTTGGGCTGCTGAGCACGAGGTCGCGGGATCGAATCCCGGCCACGGCGGCCGCATTTCGATGGGGGCGAAATGCGAAAACACCCGTGTGCTTGGATTTAGGTGCACGTTAAAGAACCCCAGGTGGTCAAAATTTCCGGAGTCCTCCACTACGGCATGCCTCATAATCAGAAAGTGGTTTTGGCACGTAAAACCCCAAATATTATTATTGGGGTTTTACGTGCCAAAACTACGATTTTATCATGAGGCACGCCGTAGTGGGGGGACTCCGAATTAATTTTGACAACCAGGGGGTCTCTAACGTGCCCCAATGCACGGTACATGGGCGTTTTTGCATTTCGCCCCCGTCGAAATGCGGCCGCCGCGGTCTGGATTTGATGCCGCGACCTCGTGGTTAGCTGTGCCACACTATAGCCGCTAAGCCACCGCGGCGGGTCGAGTTTGTTCATGCAAAATTGCGATCCACCGCGCCTGGTTAGCGCGAAGAATCTTCATATCCGTGCGAAACCGAAACTCATACGCTGATGGGCGCATGCAGCCGCGCCTTCAAAGAGACGTCACTGATTCTGTGCACAAGTTGCGTTATAATAACGCTATACAGCGTCACACAGCTAGACTGATAAACAAGGGTAATGGAAATTAAATAAAATGCTAGGAGTAATAAAACACATTTGTTCCAACGGAAACGTAGCCATTTCTCTTTTTATCAGCTGGATGACAGAAGTCGAGGACAAAACTAAATTGGTCAACGGGTTTTTGGGACAATACGATGATGTCCTGGGAACGCTAGAAGCGTGGTTGCTTCACCACATGACGGCTTCAATTCGACTGATCAGTGTTTTGGGGTGCAGTCATATGTGATAGCCCCAAATAAACGCGTGTATAAATAAAAATTAGAGTGTTACAACATGAACTGCATCTAATTAGCAAGACGCTCTGAATAAACGCACGGAAGCGCCAACCTACAATCAAAGTGCGAAGGGAAAGACTCAAAGAATGAAATTGTGAGTTTGAATATTAGGTTGCACTTCTGCGCTAATCATATTTTGTTCACTTGTCTTAGCGAAAGCACCACTCGTAGGTAAATTCTCGCGGCACTCGCGTGGGAACGTTCCGCTGCAATATCTGGGATTCCGCCAAACTTTTGCTTCGAGCAAACACCATGGCAGGGCTCGTAATAACGGAAACGATAATGGCTTGACAATTCTATAGTGGCTGACGGGCGGCGTTTAGTCGGCGTTTCGTTGTATCATAGGTGCTACGAATGAAATAATATGCGTTGCATTGAAAAGGGGAGAGAAAATTGTGCAGATCCAACTCGTGCTGCGCAAAGCATAACATTTACAATTATTGGGCTCATGTAACTCTGCGTATGTGATTCTATTGGTAGAGCATCAGGATACGAGCTGAAAAAAAGCTGTCTCTAATCTCACCTCTGTAAAAAAAAAGAATGTATATATTGGAGAGGTCCCAACCCAGGCGAGACAGGAAGCTACCAACTATAGTGTTGCGCAAAGTGGCAAATAATGGTTGGCATTAGAACTCATTTGCCTATAACCGCCCCAACACTGACTGGTGTTCGCGCAACCGAAAAAAAAATATGATGGTGTTAGCATGCGACGTCAGACAGCGCGCGAGTGTTAGTGTAGCTATATCAGTACCCCTCGTGGGCTCCACGCAGGACACTCACGGCCGCGCAATTTTGTGCAGCAATGCTGGCAATGCCTACCGCTCGATTCTGTGCCACTCTTGTCCTCCGCCGTTCACGGCCAGCTGCTCCCCTTGATAACGCGTGCAGAGCGTCGCTGCTACGCAAGAAGTGTAAAAAGCGATTTTACCGCGACAACATTGCAGCCAAGATACCCCACTTGCCCATTCCTGTGGGCGAAAAGGACTAAATGGATCCACGTCATACGGCCGCCCGCAAATTGTTACTCCGTCTTTAGCCATAGCAAACGCTCCCGGAATCGACAAGGAGGATGATGTCTCGCAGGCCTTTCCACGGGGTCGAGCTTGGTTAGTACATCCGGTGATCTAGGTTATTGACACGTGCCACGCAACAGCTTAAATGCATAGTGGCTGCTCACCGTCATGTAAACCACCTACAAAAAAAAATAATAAACCAATGCGCCGTACTAGGGACACCTTATAAGGTGTCCCTAGTACGGCGCATTGGTTTTTTTTTTGTAGGTGGTTTACATGACGGTGAGCAGCCACTATGTATTTAAGCTGTTGCGTGGCACGTATATATGTTGATCCTAAATTGCAATGGCAAGCCAAACTATGCTTCTATCTGCATGGAGAGAGACAAACGCAGCACGGGACATTTATTCAAACGCCTTTTTTTTTTATCGCCACACCTACGCATTCATACTACATGACTGCAGGCAACATCTTAACAGTGGCAATAAATCCAGACGCTGTACCTCTTTGCCTAGTTGATACGTTCCTTATTTGGAAGAATCTTCACCTCAGAAAGGATTAGGGTTCGGGGCAGGCATTCAGGGCAGGGCAGTACAGTTCTCCAGTGCATGAGTAGTCACCTACTTCCTCTGTACATGCAACTTAACTCTGTCATATATCCCCAAATCTTTACCAGGTTTCATGAGTGAACGCATACAGCGACTTAGCCTCGCAGATTTTCAGTTACGCATCCAGCATCATTGTGCACCCAGAGTAACCGAAGTGAAAGAACAAAAACCTATAAACGGCTCTTTGCTGCACTGTTCCCTTATGTCAAAGGTACATGCGAGGACGTCACTACCGGTGTTATTGTCAACATGCTGAGGCAGTCCGCCTTGGTGGCCGATATTTCGTGATGTCGACAGCTATGTGTACAGCGTATCCTGTGTGTGCATTGACGACAGCCGAAAGCCGAAGAAAACGCGCCGTCCGGATAAACGCAATACGAATAGCCATGTTGATCTCCTAGGTGGCATAGTAAATTTTATGCAGGAAGTTTCCCAAGCTCATTAGTCGTGAGAGTAGCCACGAAACCCAGTTCAGTGTTCTGTGCCCGCCTAAGGATATCTACATCTGGGTGCCTGCGGAAAACACAGCTGTCTAATGTGTGCGCAGCTCTAGACAGCTGTAACTCGCACTCCGTCCTGTACTACGTGTCGAGGTCGCTTCGAAGTATTGAAAACCAAGTGGCAGTTTATATCCCATTTAGAGCCCAGCTGCAACGAAATTTCACTTCGGCTAGGTTGGTTATATTACCAGGCGAATATTACCAGCCAATATTACCAGCACATATGCGGAGCTGGCGTAATTGTTTGAGTTTATTCTTTATTACAGCCCGCAAGTATCACTTAAGAAGACGGTGCATGCACACCGTAGTTAGCGGGTATGATGCAAGCCCAAACGTATTCTTCTGAGCTAGTTAATTCTCAATGTTTTGAATTCCGTGCATTTCTGCGAACGAGTGGCGTTTTTGTCAGTGTTGGTGTCGATAACGTTTACATTTTTAGCTTATCCTAGCACCTCCTTGTGCTTCAAGCATAATTATTTTGCACGAAGGTCGTTCTTGCCTCTGCTGTCTGTAATTAAGCCCCTTTTTATGCCCGTAATTTTGATGCAGTTGGTCCTCAACGAAATGGAAAATAATTGAAGCGGTAAGGCAGAATAAAGTTTTATTTATTTTTTTTGTCTGTAAGACAGTCATCCTTTTTTGAACTCCAGTGAGTCCTGTAGAGAAAGCAAAGCGAAAGTACAGCACTAATTTGTCATTTCTGCACGCTGTTTCTCTTTGGCCCATTACCCCATTACACCTCTTCTACTCAAAAATGGAAGGGCTGATGGCGCCGAGTGCAATGCCTGCGGTGTCGAGGAGTCTATAGGAAGGAATGAGGGAAAAAGTGGAGAAGGAAAGGCAGGGAGGTTAACCAGTTTCGCTCAACCGGTTTGCTACCCTACACATGGTAGTGGGATGGGGGGATGAAGAATGGGGAAGGGAGAGAGAGCCCATAGCACAGCTCACACATGGTCAGTTAGAGTCCATCACTCTTGCGTGGTACGTGACATCACTGTCACAGCGGCTTATCCAATCCTGTCTCTTTCAAAAACCGAAGCAGTCCCTTCGTCGCCTTCAGCTGCGATGTCTTCTGTCGGCGAACATCTACTGTGCTACTGGCCATCTTTTGAAAATAAAAGACATGACCTCTGCACAGCTCTAAATCAGTTAGATAGAAAACCGTTAACCTTGAACAATATATCGGGACCATAGCTTCGCATATCGAAGCTACAAAAGGCCACAAAAGCGCTGTTGCGATATTTGAAAACTACCGGATTGAGTCACCCTCTGTCATCCGGACTGAGTGACTGAACGATATCTCCAATGGACTTTTTCTTCTGCTTTTAATCTTTCCCTCCCCTTTTCCCTTTCCCCAGTGTAGGGTAGCCAACCGGGCTCAGTCGTGGTTGACCTCCCTGCCTTTCATTTATCATCTGCTCTCTTTCTCTACTCAAAAAAGAAAAAATAAAGAAAAAAAGGGCACCTAGGTTGTTTTTTTTCCATTTCTCTGCCGCAATTAGAGAGGCCTCTATAAGTAGGATTAGATCACTATATGTTGCTTGCTTTCAGGGACCTGCCAAAACTGCGTTTTAGGTGCATTCCATGCTTGATGGCTCGAAATATTTTTTTACGTAACACAAAGACATGCACAGGCTTGTAATTATGTTGTCCTAGGAATAAAATCTTATTATAAAAGCTGAAACTTAACAAATGAACGACACATTGTTATGTTTTAGGATGGAAATATAGAAAATGTAATATTTGACGAGCATCACGGAAAAACCGAAATCAAATCTTGAGTTTTCTGTTCCTGCCCTTTGGTAAGAGACTGCGAAACTAAGTCCTGTGTAGGTTTTAAAAAATATAAGCGAGCACGCTATTTACCCGCTGCCAACATGAAGCGGGAGGATAGGTGCGTGCGATAAAACTACTCTCCCTCGGCCTCGTACGTTTCCCAGATGATACACTTCGGTTTAGCAAGATGCCAGGTGAATCTGCGCGACTGTGTTTCAGAAATCGCTTTTGGGAACACTCTTACGCCGTGCGTGCAGAGTCGATATAGGCATCAATCGAAAGCTGAGTCTGCGGACTACGTACTATACAGCGACTATTACGATAGCAGCCGCCGTTTTATCACAGTGAAGGTTTTTACATCGAAACTGTTAAGGGCTAGTTTCCCCAGGATCGTCTCCGTGTGTCGACACACAATTCGAGCCTTCTCCTCCGGCGTCCGCATCAGACGCCACCTGTGTTCGTGCCGTCGAGTACGCGCCATGATTGACTCGGTCCTACTTGAATAAAACGTCATTATATCACCAACCAATCGTGCGTGTGTGGTGCGTTCCGTGATGTCGAGATTGCGCCAGAGCTCTTATCCGTTGCCCTTTGGACTCACGACGGCTCGGCCGCGTGCCGTTCGTTCTCAGGAAGAGCGGGGACGCAAGGAGCGGCGACTTGCCCATTCGCGGAACCGACCAGCGGCGGAGGTGAACCAGGCGTTAAGCACTCTATACGTGGGCCGATCCCGAAGATAGTGCAATACCGGGCCGACCCGCGGCGGAGGAGCAGTTCGCCATTAAGGGGCCCACATACATAGCTTCGCTGGTCATCCTTCTTCACAGAGTGGAAGTGCAATGATTGCTTTGTTGTTTTTGCTTTTTTTAAAGTTCTGCTGGCACATATTGTTGTCGACGGGCTCGCTAACGTAGCAGGCTTTGATCACCTGCTTGTCCCTCATGAGTGAGCTGGCAGGAAACCTCCTTGTGATTCCGAGGCCTGCTTTCACGCAGGAGACTAAAGACTTGGTCGCCGATGATTAGACAGTTTTAGTACTGCGTACGTAACGTACGCAACGGCGTTGCGTACGTAAGATCGCTATGTTCTGCAAAGTGCGCATGTGCAGAACGCAACACGAACGGTGCGTGATGCGTACGCGGCCGCTGCGTACGCACGCATCCGATTCTTGCGTGCGTACATAGGGAGCCTTGCATGCTGCGCTCGTGGTTGTTGTTTGTTCGGGAGAGTGCGAGACAAAGGAGTTTCTCAAAATGGCAGCGTCAAAGGCGACCAGCCGTAGGCTGTGCTTTTCAATGGCCTACGATTTGGCTTTGTTGCGTGAAGTGAACGCGCAGAAGCCATTCCCGGAACCTGCACGGTGGGAATGCATAGCAAAAATAGGAAATTTGTTTTTGAGAAAGCGTTCAGTGTGTGCTGTTTGCGCGAAAGGCTCGACCTGCTTTTGGTGCAGTTCGTCGCAAATGACCGTGCCAGCCTCAGAAAGTAAGAACTCGGTTTTTATTTTTCTCGATATGATTCGTGTATTTCATCCTTATTAAAAGTAGAGTCTCCTAAAGGCCTAAATATAGTTCGACGAAGCGGGAACACGCCCACACGTTATATCACGTTATCGAGATCAACAGCGTCTTGTTCGACCGACGGTTCGACGTACTGGCGGACGCAGTCAATGCGCTCCGACGCGCCCGGCGTCTAACGCTCGCCCTCTTACGTACGTAGGTATTTCGCAGTACTAAAAGCCCTAACGCGACGCGCACTCCTACGTTCCGCAAAGCACTTGCATGCTGCGTACGTATGGTCGTGACGCAGTACTAAAGCTGTCTATTGAAACGCTCTCTAGACGGCGAACCTGGTACTGGCCTGCGTTGTCGTCGTGTTGGTTAAGTCGTTTCTGGGTTGAAATTAGAAGAGGAATGATGATGATGACGCCATGTGTAAACGCGCGGCTTTGTTTCATGGGTCTTGGCATTAATGTTATTTCTTCCTTGCCGTTACTTGCATGCGTGCGATGCACGTTGGGTTTGAGAGGAGCCGTGGCCTTGAAGAAACTTCAACCGTCGGTATGTACTGGGGTCGTCGTAATCGCTGTCGCGAAGGCTGCAGGCTTCTGGGGCGGCGCGGGCGGCTCGTCGCGAAAAGATTGCGTGCCTGTGAGATTTTTATCGTGGTATGCAGCACTGACGTCCGTGCTTTTGTGCTTGATGCACCCTTCGTACTCGCCTTTCTTCCAAGCCACGCCATCTCTGAGTGGAACATCCATAGTTGCTTTCCTTTTTACGCTTTCTTCGTTGTTATTTTCTTTTTGTCCGCGCCTTGATTTTCGGTGTCGTCGACGTCTGCGCCATTGCTGCGTGGTGAAAGAAATTCTGCAGCGCTCGTCGAAGGCCACATGCACCGTCTCGTCCTGCCCTTTCTTGCACACTATACTATGGTCCTGGCCTTCAGTCTTGTCTGGTTACCAAACGCCCCTTTGTTCGTTATGCATGGTCATCTGCGTCTTAGGAATAGTCTGCTCAGACTGACGTCAACTGGAACATAATTCATTCCCTTCCTTGACGTCAATTCATGAAGCATCTCTTCAAACCTAGTTTGTTGCCGTCGCTGAAATTCTTCCAGTGCACCCTTTATTGCGCTCACCACATCGTACTTCGCTCCCTCCATTCATTTGTTCCCCCCGCTCCCACCATATATAACGAAGACACCACGCCGACTCAAACGCTACATTTTAATATAGCACTAGTTGCCATCTTCTATTTTCTGGCACTTCGCCTTCCTATAATTTTCTGCAGAAAGCTTCTTCATGTCATCCCCCCCCCCATTCAGGCCATAACAATATATAAAATAATAATAATATATTGTAAAGTTACTTATGCCTCTAAAGATCATGGCTCCATCTCTTCCTTGCTTTTTTTTTCACCGATGCTCTGAACACACTAGACCTAACATGCCATACCATCGTCTCTGACTCCCGCTCCGCCGTTATCAACTATATCAACGGCCGTATCTCACACCAAGCCTTGCGCATCTTGCAACAAGCACCACGCTCAACCGACCATCAGGTTACACTCGTCTGGTTCACGGCTCATGCAGGCACCGTCCACCCGCACCTCCCAAACCTCAACGAGGTTACCCACTGCCTAGCGCGAAGGCTAGTTAACCGCGCGGGAGACAGGGAGGCTGCCCCCACGGGTAGTGCTCACCTGACGCGCTACAATGATCTTGTGAAATCCTTCTACTTAGAGCGTAGAACCTTCCCCGGCCCACACAACAAACTATACCGAGCGCAGGCTACAACTTTCCGCCTGCTACAAACCAATATTTACCCCTCGTTACACCATTACAAGAAGATCTACCCAGACATTTACCCCAATCCCACGTGCCATGTCTGCAAGACACAGCCAGCCACACTTCCACACATGCTTTGGGACTGTACACAACACTACCCCGACACTAATCCCACGACCCTCTCATCGAGATGGCCCGCTGCCCTGCGTAGCTCCAACCTAGACGAACAACTCTGGGCGACCCAGCAAGCTTGCAAGGCGGTGAAGAGGCAACACTTCGACGTCCCCACTTGGGAGGCCTAGGCCCAGCCACCACCCCTTGCTGGTTTCAATAAAGTTTATTCACTCAGTGAGTCAGCCATGCTCTGAATGTATCTTGCTTATTTTGACCTCTGAACAGTTAACGCTCGCGTCAGCTTTGAATTACAACGCTTCTGTAAGGTGAACGTTTCCTATATATACGGTCCTGTCTGGATGAATATCTTGGCATGTCATTCCATTACAACGTGCTGAGCCGTCTCCGGGCTTTTGTTGCTCCAAAATATCCATCGTGCCAGCGCCATCCAGGGCATTTTGAAAAGACTGGCGCGTGCGGCAGGTTGCATAGTAACAATTCGCTTTAAAAAGCGAGAGCACTTGTGCGCGGGCCAGTTGCCATTAGGCCACAGACGTAGGAATGGAACGCGTCAACATTACTGATGTCTTTCGCGTCGTGGCAGGTATAACTTCGAAATGCCCTTCGGGATCGGCCCCCATTTCCCAGTCCATTCCTCGTAGCAGCTAGCGCTACGTAGACAGTATGTGACATCGCATTGTCTTCGGGATCGCCGCCGGAAGCAACGAAGATGCTGTAACGCTTCTTCGCCGGAGTGCAAATCAGTCGTCATGTCATCGCCGACGTCGTCGCCCTGCTGCCTTCGTCACACACGCCCTCCCAAAAACGCTCACCTTACACAAACACGTTGGTCCTCCTTGTAACGCCTTGCAGAACCCCAAACACGCGAAATGCTTCGCATAACACCGATTACCACAGTGCGTGGGATCGGAATCAATTTGTTGTTTTGTTGCCATTTGTTTTAAGGTTTTTCGGCTTCCTTTATCCCGCAGGTAATGGTATATCGCTTCTTATAAATGTTCGAAATGCGGCCCACAATTCAAAGTACGTGTTCGTTTGTGCCAGCTTCTTATTGAAAAGCCGGAAAAGTGTGACTGGTGCTACGTTGGTCTGTAAGTAGAAATGGTTAAGTACTACACAAGTCAGAGTTGTTGATTGTGAATACTTGCAGCGTTTACTTACTTTTCTTTTCATGCGAAGCTTACAAACAATGGTATGCAGTGTGGTGTAGAGCATATAACTTAAGTATACGGCAAATCTTATTATGACGGTGAAATTTGTCTGCACGCTCAGTGCTTTCTTCTCCTATTACACGTGGTCTTTCTTGCATGGCATTCCCGTTGCATGGAAAGGCGAATTTAGCCAACAAACTGCAACAGGAAATGTTTTATCGCAACGACAGGAATGCCTGTCGTATTTTGAGGCGTATCCTCCAGTGGCCACAGAAACTCTTGTCGTAGCGGCATAAACTTTTATATTACATCACGACGTTCTGTCGTCACAAAAAAGCTGGTTTCATCGTATATATAGTTACTGCAATTTATTATCTAGGTCGGAGGTCCTGTCACGGAGGCCAATCCCCTTCTTTCGACCGTTACGTCAGAAAACTTCCTTGTCACCACAGGCATACGACACAATTTTGCTCGCATTTCGGTACATATCCCTGATTTTGAGCTGGAATTGCGTGAACTTCAAAGGCAAGTGAACAGTGCTCTGGATGCGCTTGTGCGCGACGTGTGCCCCCTTGCAAAACATAGCCCAGCAAACCAGACACTATATTCTGTTTGGCCTACGTTTCTAGTTTCATATACTTCATTTTTAAACAATTGGTATTCAAGTTGCCGAACCGGAACAGCACCTGGCTGACATGAGACACCACGTCATTTTTCAGTGGCTACCAAGCTATTTTGTCATTATCGCACCCGCCGTGGTTGCTCAGTGGCTATGGTGTTGGGCTGCTGAGCACGAGGTCGCGGGATCGAATCCCGGCCACGGCGACCGCATTTCGATGGGGGCGAAATGCGAAAACACCCGTGTGCTTAGATTTAGGTGCACGTTAAAGAACCCCAGGTGGTCAAAATTTCCGGAGTCCTCCACTACGGCGTGCCTCATAATCAGAAAGTGGTTTTGGCACGTAAAACCCCAAATATTATTATTATTGTCATTATCGAGAATGAACGTGCAGAGGCGCTCACTAACACTGTGCTCAAGTTTCACAGCCAACCTCTGTCGAAAGCGATAATCCTCCCACACACGACGTTGCTGTCGGGTTCTCGTTGATTGCGTGATTTTAATGTTAAAATACTGTTGCGTCTTCGTCCGCAGGATAAGTGGCTCGTAACAATGTGAACCTACTTGCCCAGCAGCGTGCGTTGTTAAAGTAAGGGGCTGCTGGCACCTTTCGATGCAAGACGTTTACGAACGCGCCACAAGTTCTGCGCCTTGATCAAGGAAAGAAAGAAATTTCGACAAGGAGAAAATTAGATGCTGGCGGATTGTTCTGCAGATGACACCCTTGCACTTTCTAAACCAGCACGTCATTCTCGAATAAATTCGTCAGCTTAAAGGGGCTCAGCGCGTACAACGGAGAAGCAAATCAAGAGCGGCGGCTCCTGCGCACTGCCTTCGTGGCCGCAAAAAAGAGCGCCGAAGATGGGGGGTGAGGAAGGAGTGCCCGGCGAGGGAGATAGCGCAGGAGCGAAAGCCACGTGACGGAGCCGAGGCTGCGTGCCATACAGGCTGGCGATAATCATAAATAACGGGTAACCCGCCGCCGCCTCCGGGCTGTGCGACGCGAAAGCGGCGGCGGCCGGGTTTCGTCGCAGAGCCATCCATCTCTCGTGCCACGAGCGCTGCTGACTGCGGGTAGAAGGTGCGGGCGGGGGAGAATCGCGATCGGTGCGCCATCTCTCGACCGGCGAGGAGGACGGCATCCTTTTGTCTGGATCCTTGATGGATGACGAGAACACGCTTTTTTTTTAGCGCATTGTTCGCCGAGTGCTAGCCCGGACGGCATCCTGTCAGCGGCGACAGAACTGCTGAGCCTTTTAAGTTGATCAGCCGAACACGACGCCCTCTCTCGGGCGCCGTGCTCGCCGGCACGCTGATGAACCAATCGCCAGAGGCGGCGGGGAAGCGACAGAGAATAATTATTGCTCACCCCTGCAGCACCCAGGGCGCGTCGGCGTTGCAATGCGAAAAACCCCAACGGAGGGTGCCGCGCAGCCGAAGAAAGCTCTACGCTGATAGTTCACAGGACCCGTAAGCGTTGAACATGTCGCCCGTTTCCAACATGATGGTTGCTTTCGGCATCGGGAGAAAACAACAATAGCACTGTTTCCACTATCAATTTGCTGCCACGCATAATGGCCGCATCTGTTCATTTGTCGCCTCGCGCGCACACAAAGAGTGGTACACAGAGTAGCGCTTTCTGTGAAGTCTGTATACGTCATGTACACGGCAAGCGCTTCAAGTGCTTTGTCCAGTGTTCGCAGTATTAGCAGCTCTTTGAGCTCCAGCAATAATTTTTTTATATTTCTTATACCCCTGACAGACAGGCACTCCAAAGGTCTTTGGACTAGGTAACTAACATCTGCACGAAAGGCGTTCCCGCAGCGTTTATCCTTTTTGGTAAGGGTCCGTTGCGGAAAGCGAGGTATGCGAACTCCAGTACAGGTCTAAAAGGGTGACCTCGAACGCAGCGCTTCAACAACAGAAAACTTGAAAAAACAAAATGTCCCTTAATTATCATTTTAGTGCTTGCAAAAACAACTTCATAATTAGTAGCGGCACCAGTTGTCGGACAGTGAACTTTTATTGCAGCGATACTGTCACACTGTCGTGGCCCTCGCTACAATATACAATCGTCTCCGTCGCGTCATATTGCCAGCCTTGTCACTCTATGGCACTGTCCGGATCCGACTTAACACGGGGCAACGTAAATCGCCTGGCTCTAGTTTTGTCAGGGTTTGGAAGCAAGTACCGGCCAGCCGTGGTTGCTTAGTGGCTTCGGTGTTGCACTGCTTAACACGAGGTCGCGGGATCAAATCCCGGTCGCGGCGGCAAAGCGAAGTGCGAAGTGCAAAACACCCGTATTCTTAGATTTAGGTACACGTTAACGAACCTCAGGTGGGCAAAATTAAACCAGAGTCCCCCACTACGGCATGCCTCATAATCAGATCATGATTTTGGCTCGTAGAACCCCATAATTTAATTATTTATTTAAAAGCACGTAATAAACGTCGAGCTAAAAAGCTCGACGTTTATTGGCCGTTCAGACTCGCGCATCCTGACAACTTGAACACACTGCGGGAACCCCAGTGCGCATTCGCACAACGCTCATCCCGGTACCATAAGGAAACAGCCGTTGAGAAAAACAGCTGTCCTCGATACTCTGCCGAGCCGATTGAGTCTTTGCGATTAAGTTGACCACGTGCCGTTGGCGTGTTAGGGAAGTGCTTATAGAAATGCGAAATAAAGTGCGCGATGCCTGAACGAGCGAAATGTGAGCGGACCGTCCGTGCGCAGACGCCATGCTCACCTCTTATGACTATATGATGCTGTGACAAGACTACAATTGCTTCAGCCTTTTATATTTTTAATTTGCAATTGACCCGACGCACTATCTTTCACTGTTTTGTCAGTCCCATTTTAATGAACCAGCGCCATATGTTTTGTTGCGTCGCTTACTGAAAAATACAAATACTGCGGAAACCGCGCTGCACCGTGTGTTCGCGACGGAACTCCTTTTGGTAAGGGTTCCTTCAGTTTACCAGAAAGGGGCTTGTACTCCGAAGGTTTTTGGTTCGGCCGCGTGTCAGGGGGCTATTAGTTAAAGCCCCGGTGTGGGCAGCACGATAACCCCTATCAACTGCACATTCAATCATTACGTGAACATGTTGGTAGTGTGTTACCACCTTGCCCGATTCCTCGTCCGCCAAATTGAAATATTCCCCGTCGATGAGGTAGTTCGCATATGAAAGCTAACAGCTCCTTTCTCATTGTATTTACATATCTCACATTTTTTTACATATTGATACGATATGGGAACGAGTTTAAAGAAGTACCGGCATAATTTCTGTATGTCTTTTTTGCTGGATAGCTGCCGACACAGTAACAATGATAAGAAGCCGCAATTCATTGCAGTAAATAAAATGATCATATGCACTATAATTTGATCCACAAACTGAAAACGCACGTCAAGTGACATGTCAAAGAATTTGAGACATTGCCTCTTGGAAAGTTTGTGTGAGCTTCACCGCAGCGCACCAGCGTAACTCAGTGGGCAACATTATCAAAAATTATATTCAAGCAGATTGGCCCAGTTTTTCAACAAGTTTCATTTAGCGACGTTTCATTTAGCATTTAGGTACTTCCTTCTGATAACGTACTCATTTACGGCACTTATCCTGACTTCGTTTTTCGCTTTATAGCAGTGTTCTGGTTCGAATCAAAACACTGCTATAACGCAGCACTAAATGTGGACTAAGTTTCATAAATGCATATGTTATTAAAACAAAGTACCCTCTCGACGTTGCGAACAAAAACTTGTTGAAACTAGGTCGATCCTTTGAAATAGAACTTTTGAAAATTCTTCTCATTGAATTACGCTGGTGTGTTGCAGCGAAGTTCAGCAGATCGCCCAATGGGAAATGTCCAAAATTCCTGGGTATGAGCGCGACTTGAGACCATGCACCGCAGCTGTGACAGACAGACAGACAGACAGACAGACAGACAGACAGACAGACAGACAGACAGACAGACAGACAGACAGACAGACAGACAGACAGACAGACAGACAGACAGACACAGGGACGGGCGTACCAGACAGACCAGACAGACAGAAGGACGGGCGGACCAGACAGACAGACAGACAGACAGACAGACAGACAGACAGACAGACAGACAGACAGACAGACAGACAGACACAGGGACGGGCGTACCAGACAGACCAGACAGACAGAAGGACGGGCGGACCAGACAGACAGACAGACAGACAGACAGACAGACAGACAGACAGACAGACAGACAGACAGACAGACAGACAGACAGACAGACAGACAGACAGACAGACACAGGGACGGGCGTACCAGACAGACAGACCAGACAGACAGAAGGACGGGCGGACCAGACAGACAGACAGACAGGCAGACAGACAGACAGACAGACAGACAGACACAGGGACGGGCGTACCAGACAGACAGACCAGACAGACAGAAGGACGGGCGGACCAGACAGACAGACAGACAGACAGACAGACAGACAGACACAGGGACGGGCGTACCAGACAGACAGACCAGACAGACAGAAGGACGGGCGGACCAGACAGACAGACAGACAGGCAGGCAGGCAGACAGACAGACAGACAGACAGACAGACAGACAGACAGACAGACAGACAGACAGACAGACAGACAGACAGACACAGGGACGGGCGTACCAGACAGACAGACCAGACAGACAGAAGGACGGGCGGACCAGACAGACAGACAGACAGACAGGCAGACAGACAGACAGACAGACAGACAGACAGACAGACAGACAGACAGACAGACAGACAGACAGACAGACAGACAGACAGACAGACAGACACAGGGACGGGCGTACCAGACAGACAGACCAGACAGACAGAAGGACGGGCGGACCAGACAGACAGACAGACAGACAGACAGACAGACAGACAGACAGACAGACAGACAGACAGACAGACAGACAGACAGACAGAGGGACGGGCGGACCAACACAGACAGACGGACGGACGGACCAGACAGACAGACCAGACAGACAGAAGGACGGGCGGACCAGACAGACAGACAGACAGACAGACAGACACAGGGACGGGCGTACCAGACAGACAGACCAGACAGACAGAAGGACGGGCGGACCAGACAGACAGACAGACAGACAGACAGACAGACAGACAGACAGACAGACAGACAGACAGACAGACAGACAGACAGACCTCCAATTTCACTACACCAGAGAGGTCCTTCAGCACTGAAAGACTGATATTACTGGCAGTATGCAAATAGCACGCACACAGAGAGAGGAGCAAAGGGAAAAGGAGGGAGGTTAACTAAATGGCAATGTCGGACTTGCTTTCCTCCAGTGGAGGAGGGGAAAAAGCAAGAGTGAAATTCAGAAAGAGACAGCAAATGCATCACCAGGGTGGGCACCATACAGGCGCGAAATGTCGCCTTGCACTGGGGCTCCGAGTGCGCGTAAAGTCCTACGTGAACACACCGACGCTGCCTTTCCACTCCTGGATGACAGCTGTCGTTGGCCTAAAAGGAGAAGAAAATGACATATTAAAGCACATATGACAAAATGACACATTCACAGGTTCACACTGTAGACATGAATTCACAGCTCAGAACCAATCTCACACGCTTTCCTATGGGTTTTTACGAGCCGTTGCGCGTATGTTCTGCGAAGGAAGTGCTAGACAGAATGTATTTTGAGAAGGAAGCACTACTCATATGTGCTCGTGACCTAAGCCGTACTCCCTAGAATATTTTACATGAGAAGCGAGAGAGAGAGAAGGAAATAAAGAAAAGGAAAGGAAGGGAGGTTAACGAGGATGCACCTGGTTTGCTACCCTACACCGGAGGAGGGGATAGCAGGCAGAAAAGGAAAAACGAAAGGGAGAAGGAACGGGACAATATCTGATGCGCGCGCACACACAACAGCATTCACCGCTCAGTCAAAGGGAGTCGCAGAAGTAATCAAAAAGTGGAGCAGCATATTTGTGGCCCTCTGCGAGGATGGCGGTTGAGTTGATGGTGCCAATTGTTAATCCCGTCTGGATGACGAGTTCTACCAAAAAATCATCTCGGCTACAATATAAAACAGGGAGTAATTTGGAAAGCAGGTCAAAAAGAAAGAAAATACGCCGTTAATTCGTCAGAGGTGGAAAATTCCCGTTTTTTCAGTCTTTTCGAAGTCTCCTAAATATACTTTCGCCACATTAAAATATTTACGAAATCTTCCATATATTCACACTACATATTACTTTGTTTGGATGTCCTCGCTTCTACAGACTCGCACCGTCAATATCGCGTGAAATCGAAACACGTCGTATGTGTTTTCCTAGTGAATGAACGCCTTTTGTTGACTCCATGAACAGTGAACTAGTCTACATACATACAGTCAGTCATGTGTTGCGCTCACTATATATATATATATATATATATATATATATATATATATATATATATATATATATAGTGTGAGCGCAGCACATGCCTGATTTTCATCTTCATCTGTATACATCATCACCAGCTGCACAGCTTTATCCTCCTGATGGCAGCACGAACAAGGATGCAATAACGCGGTTCTTTATAAGTTTTGGAAGTGGTTGTAGTTCCGCAAGAGCTCTCGCACGTTCTCATTGCAGCTCCGCTCGGGTCGCAGGCTAATACCACCAGCTATGCTCGCTCCCGCGAATCCAGGTACTTCCGATGCCGCCGATCCCCTGCAGCCTTCGCCATCCGTCTTGATGGACAACAGCCGCCAGCGCGACCCACAAGTCTTCGCTGGTCTACGTGGAGATGACGTCGAGAACTGGCTGCAAAACAACGGCCTCTTAAGCGACTTCAATAAGTGGGATAGTTCACAGAAGTTACGGAACGTCTCGTTCTACCTGTCCGAAGTCGCGAAAACCTAGTTTTGGAACCATGAGCCAGATCTTCCTGACTGGGCGCCGTTGACGCAGCTTCGGCAGATTATTGGTGCTCCCGCTGTTCGCGCTGAGGTCGCGAAGAAGCAGCTCGGTGAGCGCATACAATTTACTAGGGAATCGTACACATCATACATTGAGGATGTGCTTGCATTGTGCAAGTGTGTGAACGCCACCATGTCCCAGAGCGACCGCAGACGCCACATTATTAAACGCATAAACGCCGTCGCCTTCAACACCCTCGCTATGCAAAATCCTGCTAGCATCCAGGATGTCATAACTACTTGCCAGTGACTTGAGTGGTTCCAGTCCCTTCGGCTATGCACCGATACCTCGGACATTCGTCTCCCTTCGACCTTGGACTTGCGCACTCTGATCCGCGACATCGTCCGTAAAGAGCTTCACCGACGGTGCACTGCGCTCAGCAAAGTACCATCCCTTCTTCACCGACTGGCTTGCGTGTGACATCATTCGACAAGAAATCACATCCGCATCGCGTCTACGGTGCTCTGACGGCCCCTGCTCTCATCAGGTACCAACGTATGCCGATGTTGCGGCGCTCTCTCCAGCCATTATCGCCCCTCTGCTTACACCAGGAGACCACCCTCCAGTAGCTTCGATGTCGCCGCCAGTGCGTGTACAAAGTTACTACTCCGTTGCGCGTCATGCAAGACTTATTTGATACTACTGTGGCTTTCGAGGTCACATCTCCCGATTTTGTCGAAGGCGTCAACAAGATGAGCAACGTGACTATGCTCCCGAGGAACGTACAGGCATCCGTCCAGCAATAGGCTATCAGCGCACGTCCTACCGCTCCTTCTATCACTGGTCACCTTCTCCATCCTACCCTACTGATATGCCTGCGAATTCTCGTGAATCTCGCCGCAGGTCGCCTTCTCCACGTCATCGTTCGGTGTTGCCACTCCACCCCGCTCGTCATGCAAGGAACACCCTCTCGGAAAACTCTCCGATGCAGTTTTAGGAAGGGAAACTGCATTCACTGGGCAGCCAAATTCCTCCGAAGTGACCGTCGAACGTTTTTGTCAGTGTTTGTAGAAGGTGTACGCGTCGAAGCTCTCGTTGATATAGGCGCTGCTATTTCGATTATTCGTGCTGTCTTTTGTTCCCGCCTCCGAAAATTAACCACACCTTACTCCGACCCTTCTCTTCGTGGAGCGACTATTATTCGTCCAATAGCGCAGTGTGTCCGGAGACGGAATTCGTCACCACATTGTTTTTGTGGTATTTCGTGAGTGTTCCGACGAAATATTCTGGGGGTAGGAGTTATCTTCTGCGTCTACTTCTATCCCTTGTCGTCAGCGCCTCATATAACTGGATGCCGCCGGCTATTTTCTCCCTAACCATGGTTAACGCATTCGCCTCGTCACCCCGTCCGATTGCGTTCTTTGGCCATCTAGAGAAGAGATTATCACTGTCAACTCGTGCAACATTGTGGATGGCGACTTACTCATTCTACCTACGGCCATACCCAATCTAGAGGAATTCTGATTAGCTCCCTGTGATTACGTCTATTTCTCCTCCTCCTCTTATTACCCCTGGCCTTATTCGCTTCTCTGAGGGGTCTGCGTTACTTACCGCCTTAAACCGAATTGCCGAACCCCAACTATTGCCCCGTGAATCAGCTGTCGAAAGGGCGACAATTGCAACGGGATGAGCGCCAACAGCGCAAGTAATAATTGATCCTTACAATGACCTGACACGGTCATTGAGCAGACATCACCTGTTAATTACCGCGTTTTGCCCGTTTAGACCCCCTCTGATCACCGTTGCCGTGGTACAGAGATCGTGCATGTCCCTCGTTTAAAGCCATATACTCAACGCTTTTCATAATATGCCGCGCGGCCAGTCGGCCGCTTCCACAGCGAGAGGGAATTAGTGTGAGCACGACACATACCCCCCCCCCCCCCTTACTTTCATCTTCATCTTCTCTGCATATCATCATCCATTGTACATCGTTGTCATCTGCGTATATCATCACCAGCTTTTAATAATCTCGTTGTGAGTAGCGCGAGCGTCCCTGTTGCCTGTCTAGAAGGGTCTTTCCACTCCCTCACCCCAGGTTGAATAGGGCGCAAGCCGTTTCGCTTAGGCTTCTGCAGACCAGCACGTATCCGTGTCTGTCCGTTCTCCACGAGGCTTACCCGGAGGTGTATCGCGACGACGCCTGCCCCTCCTGCGGGCAGACCTCCACTCTAGCGCACATGCGATCAAGGCAGAAAGCTGTGCTAGTTGGTGTGTCATCGTTATTCAAAACGCTAGCGCAAAATAGTAGGGACAAAGACAGAGAGGACGACAGGACGAGCGCTAACATCAACTGAGGTTTTTACTGCGAGCGAAGGTACATATATACATTTCGTTGGTGCATGCGCACACAGCGTTAAAACAGTACAAGCACATTCTAATCAAAATGTGGTAGACTGTTCTGTAAGTACATTTTTTTTTTCTTTTTTGGACAAGGCAAGTGAAGCCGTGCTGACACAGTTATCACCCTCCCTGTCAATGTGACATGCCTCACAAATCTCGCACCCCCACCTTGTACCTCCCCTACCAAGCACACACGTGGTGTCAAACGCAGGCACGCCCCCGCATGGCTTACAGTGCATGGCCAAATGGCCGCCCCCCGCTAATGAATCTACCAGCGTTCGGTGCTCTCGTAGCCGTTCACTTAGGCAGCGGCCAGTCTACTCCACGTAGCATCTACCGCAAGAGAGAGGTATGCGGTATACGACCCCAACAATGCAGGGTACAAACTTGCATGCACGTTTTATGGCGCAGACCGTTTTTTTCTTCTCGTTTACGGATTTACACATGCGCACCAGCTTTTCGGGGGCAGTGAACATCACGTCCACGCCGCACTTCTCTCCAACTTTTCTCAGCCGGTGCGATAGCTGGTGCACGTACGCTATAGCTGTACGTTTCAGCTTCTTGCAGCTTTTTAGGCTAAGCAGGCTATTGAAAAGAATTTTGTTCCCTTGGAAAGATCTGGCAAGAAAGTAAAGGCAGAGGCACTAAAACTGTGTGAACAGATCAATTTGACAGGACTACACAAGTCTGTAAAAGCTGCTAATATGCCGGGGCTGAACGTATTTTTTTTTCTGCAATAACCCACAAAGAAGGCATGCCTCTCAGAGCAATTGTATCCGAGAAAGAAGCCTGGCAAGGTCTGGTATCAAAATACCTACAAAAGCAACTTAGCCAAATAGACGTAGAAGATCCTTTTCGTGTGAGCAACTCAAAGGATGTGATTGAATTTTTGGGTGAGCAAGATGGTGCTTCACGAGCCAATTTTGCCTTTTCAGTTGATATTGAGGAGCTCTGAGCTCTTTTATTCCATTCCCCAAACAGAGTTGTTAGACGCAGTAAAAGAGCGGATTGAAAACTGGGGGGCTGTCCAGTTCCAAAATAGTAGCGGGGTTTCCGTAAACGACTTTGTAGCATTAGTTGAGTGCTACCTCTCTTCCACCTACATTTGCTTTAACGACAAGTTGTTCGTGCGAAAAGATGGTATTTGCATAGGCTCCTGCATAGCTCCTATATTTAGTGAAACTATTTAGGCCAATTTGACAAGCGCGTGGCAGCGTGCATAAAAGAGGAAAAACGTGTTGTGAGGTGTTTTAGATATGTCGATGATTTTATTGTGTTTGTGAATGTTGAAAATGAGAGCTACAAACCACAGGTAGTAAGAAGTGTTTTAGAAATTTTCGGTGATTGTTCTGGCAAACTAAGGTTCACGCATGAAGTGCCGATGAACGGGTGTCTCCAATTCCTCGAGCTGTGTTTGTACTTTGGCACAGGGCACATCTGCTGGTCGTACCAGTCACGCACAAAAAAGGAAATTCTAGCATATAATTCGGCTCACTCAAAATTGGTTAAGAGGGGCATTGCAAAAAATTGCCTGCGTGGTGCTCTCGAAAAGTCCTGCCACCATAAAATTGAGGTTAGCTTGCAGATGCAAGTGCTCCGGTTGCAGAACGCCGGTTTTCCGAAAGATATCGTGACCGCTGTGGCGGAATGCCTCCTGAAAGAAATCTGAGCACGTGGACGCCCTGGCGTAGCAGCCGAAAAAAGCTGCAAGAAGCTGAAACGTACAGCTATAGCGTACGTGCACCAGCTATCGCACCGGCTGAGAAAAGTTGGAGAGAAGTGCGGCGTGGACATGATGTTCACTGCCCCCGAAAAGCTGGTGCGCATGTGCAAAGCCGTAGACGACAAGAAAAAAACGGTCTGCGCCATAAAACATGCATGCAAGTTTGTACCCTGCATTGTTGGGGTCGTATACCGCGTACCTCTCTCTTGCGGTAGATGCTACGTGGGGCAGACTGGCCGCTGCCTAAATGAACGGCTACGAGAGCACCGAACGCTGGTAGATTCATTAGCGGGGGGCGGCAATTTGGCCATGCACTGTAAGCGATGCGGGTGCGTGCCTGCGTTTGACACCACGTGTGTGCTTGGTAGGGGAGGCACAAGGTGGGGGCGCGAGATTTGTGAGGCATATCACATTGACAGGGAGGGTGATAACTGTGTCAGCACGGCTTCACTTGCCTTGTCCAAAAAAGAAAAAAAATGTTCTTACAGAACAGTCTGCCACATTTTGATTAGAATGTGCTTGTACTGTTTTAACGCTGTGTGCGCATGCACCAACGAAATGTATATATGCACCTTCGCTCGCAGTAAAAACCTCAGTTGATGTTAGCGCTCGTCCTGTCGTCCTCTCTGTCTTTGTCCCTACTATTTTGCGCTAGCGTTTTGAATAATGATGACACACATGCTCTGGGAGTGCGGGTCGACATACCCCAAGTTCATCATGAAGGAGTGGGACTCGCTTCTGCGTAGCCCCGCTCTAGAAAAGCAGATCCTGGCTGTCCGGCGTGCCCGCGACCGGGCCGGTCCCGACGTGGGACTAGCCGGGTGCGCGACGAGTTCACGTCCTCGCCGGACCTGCAATAAAGTTTCTTCACTCACTCACTCACTCACTCACTCACTCACTCACTCACTCACTCACTCACTCACTCACTCACTCACTCACTCACTCACTCACCAGCTGCACAGCTTGATCCGCGTGGTGGCAGCACGAGTTCGGCTGAAATAAAGCGGCTCCACATAATGTGTATATATATATATATATATATATATATATATATATATATATATATATACACCATCATACGACCAGAAGCCTTCGTATACGTCATCACAGATGTATGTGTGCACGATGAGCAACTGAAAAGAATGCTTAAGCACAATCGGACAAGTCCCACTATTGAGTTTCTGCAGTATGTACAAAGACACCAAGGACAGCATAGGTGAAATTACTTGTGCTTATTAATTCAATTAAAGGAATTATAAATTATAGGAAATGAAGGTGGATGAAAAACTACTGGTCGCAGGTGGGATACGAAACAACGTCTTCACATTACGTGTGCGATGCTCTTAACAATTGAGCTACCGCCGTTTTCCCACCACTTTCTAGGATATTTATGTCTATCTACTAGAACTAACCCCGGGAGTTTTAGTCAGCGCCACCACTCGCAAACCTTGGCGGCGGATATCGAACATCCTTTCTGCCACAGGCGTTACGAGTACGTGATCTATTTGGGTGACGGCAACGGGTCAATAAACCCACATCCTACCTAATGGCATCAACGCTGCCAGTTACGAGACCCTCGCCATCTAATGAACGAGAAGAAAGACAACCGAGGGGACCCGATTTTTGCTGGTCATATCATAAGAAGCCAACGAACAAAAACTCCAAGGACAGCATAGGGAAATTACTTGCGCTTATTAAGTGAATTAAAGAAATTATAAATTATTGGAAATGAAGGTGGATGAAGAAACTACTGGCCACAGGTGGGGAACTATCCCACGTCTTGACATTATGCGTGCCATGGTCTTACCAATTGAGCTACCACGGCGCCGTTTTCCCATCCACTTTAGTGGATTTATTTTATTGAATGTATAAATACAAGTAATTTCTCCTATGCTGTTCTTGGCGTCTTTGTTGGCTATTTATGATAGGACTAATAAAAATCGGGCCCCTCGGTTTCCTTTTTTCTCGTTCACACACACACACACACACACACACACACACACACACACACACACACACACACACACACACACACACACACACACATATATATATATATATATATATATATATATATATATATATATATATATATATATATATATATATATATATTATATATATATATATTACTACGGGGATGTTGCGAGTACATAAAAGCTATATTTACAATATATATACAGGATGAGTCAGAACAGCTAAGATGGCTGACCACCAACAACACGCAGCAGCCAAGGTCTCGCGAGCTTCGTCGTCCTCTGTTTTCTTTCATCCTTCCGTAACAGGACCCCCGGGTGGCGAAGCGCCGTCTCGGCGCATGGCAGGCCAAGGATTGCGCGCGAAGTATGGCTTCATCCGCGAAACGTGCACGACGTCGACAGGCGTCTGACTTGAGGATGCATCATAGTGTAGGGGCGAAATCTCGTATTTGACGCCGTTAATTTGGCGTACGACTTCATAAGGCTCTGTGTAGCGAGAGAGAAGCTTCTGGGAGAGGCCAACCCGACGATATGGCGACCAGAGGAGCACCCAAGCACCTGGTGCGAACTTAACATCGCGATGGCAGCGGTCGTAACGTTCTTTCTGTATATGCCGCGAGATCGGGCAACTTGACGTGCCATGTGAGCGTGATCGATGACGTTACGAGCGTACTCAGTTGCAACATGTGGCACAGAAGGGAGGATGGTCTCAAACGGCAGTGCGGGGTCGCGGCCATACAAGAGATAAAACAGTCAACATCCTGCGGTGTCATGTTGGGACGAGTTATACGCGAACGTCACGTAAGCCAGCGCGGCGTGCCAGTAGCGGTGATCGTTGGAGACGTACTACATCGACAGCATCTCTGTGATTGTTCGGTTGAGACGTTCCGTAAGACCGTTCGTTTGTGGGTGGTAGGCGGTGGACAGCTTGTGCTCAGTGGCACAAGAGCGGAGGAGGTCGTCTACAACTCGAGACAAGAACGAGCGGCCGCGGTCTGTAAGTAACTGTCAAGCTGCACCGTGCTGGAGAATGACGTCGGGAAGGAGAAAATCGGCGACGTCAGTTGCGCAACTAGTCGGCAACGCCTTTGTTATCGCGTAGCGTGTCGCGTAATCAGTAGCGATGGCGATCCACTTGTTCCCTACAGTCGTTGTCGGAAAAGGGCCAAGCAGGTAAAGGCCTACGCGAAAGAATGGTTCAGAGGGAACTTCAGTAGGACGGAGCCGTCCGACAGGTGGCAGGGGAGGTTTCTTCCAGCTAGGGTGCCTCGATGTCAGCGCCGCCGTTCAGGGTGGAGACAACCTCAACGGCGCCGCCATATTGAAGCACACAGGATCGGCTGCGCTAGCGTTCGTAACGGCGCCGTTCATGCTCTCGGCGCGCTTCGAGTGTTTTGATTTGAACAATCTTGTTATCAATATTGCACTGCGCATCTTTTTACTCATAATAGCCGTTTTAACATCCGAGGGTCGAAGACGTAATTGTACGAATTAATTTTAGGGCCCCGAGTGGTCGAGGTTGAACAATTAGTGTGCCGTCAGTTGACTATCATTTTAAACAGGCTATCATTTTAAAGATCCGTTGCCCAGCTGGTGCTACCGCTCCGTGCCAGTGGAAGAAATTGTTTTTTTTTCTACGTGGTCTTTGGTTTTCAATTCCTGCGCTATGATAACAGCCGCGCGTCATCAGCCGCTCGCGCGCGGCGGTTGGTTTCGCTTCGGTCGCGCGAGCTGTTTCCGTTTGTCTTGCTCGCAAAGACAACCTGTCTGCTTTTTAATCTTTCAAAGTGTAACTGCGAGTTCCTCGCCTGTTTATTGCCCACAGGGGTGCAATCACATCTGTTTACAGGCTGGCGCTGGTACATACAAACGATGCCGCGTATACCAACGTTGCCACTGCGCCTGCGTTTTCTTTCACGAGGCCCATGAAAACTGATTGCACCTCATTGGCGGTAGGATAAACCACTGCTGCAAGTTTTCCACTCGTTTTATTTTTCTGACAGGCGCACAACCACCGAGCGTTCTTGCGTGCGCTCATATGCAGGCTTCGCTTGCGCTCTGGACATGGACACCGGTTGTTCTGCTACGATTCCTCCGTTTGTGAAGCGCATTTCTGCATATATTTTTCATTGTATTTATTTTATTCATGCCCATCTGTACTCATATATAAATCATGCTTGTACACCTACACAAAAAAGGGTGAATTTGAGGTCATTCAATAACTGCAGTAATTCTCTCCTAACAATTTTAAATCCGAAATAAAAGTAACAGACTGAAAATTTATGCTTTGTGAAAAACAATTGACCAGAAAAGGTTTAGTAAAAAGCTGTAGTTTTGACGATGCCTGTGCATGCAATTCCTATTTTGCCTGCAAAATTGGGTGGTGATGGGCTAGGATGTTGAAAATAACTGCTCCCTAAAGGTTGAGCTTTTAGTGCTGCAGAACAATATGTAACCTAGCTTGTCAACCTCACCCTTTACAGACAGCAAAGGCAACAAAACAAAAAAAACAGTGCAAATTATTTATTTAATGTCAAGTGCAGTCGACCATGAAAAAATGCAAACTACAATACAAGTAAGCAAGACAGAGGGACAGATAAGTGGGGTATGTACAGGGGGTTTAACCTTAAAAGGAAAGCATAAAAACAAAGCATGGAAAAAGATGCAAATCTCCACATAAGCGAGCAAGACATAGGGGCAAAAAGTTGCAACGTGCACTGTGGTGTTACCTTTGCAACAAACATGAAAACAAAGCATGAAGAAAGATGCAAACTACAAAATAAGCCAGCAAGTCAGTGGTAAAAAGGCAGCTATTTACGGAGTGGTGTAAGATTTAAAGCAAGGTACTCTACGACAAGTTCACGCCAGCCACAGTCTTGCTGCCATAACCGTCGTCTGAATCATCAGGCTCGTTCAGCCAGCGGAGGTAGATACGCAGTCGCATGACAACAAAACGGCACATCAGTTTTCTCATAACGCTTGGGTGGTCAGCGCATTCACTAGGTGGCAGAGAAACTGATCGCTCAATAATGCTCGTCAATGTATTGATTGGGAATCAGTGTTTTTCTTTTTCGCATCTTGCAGAGCCTTTCGTAGCTCACATACAGAGAGCAAGGAAATATCTTCATTGCTCTCATGCTCGACTGCATTTTCTTCGAAAGAAGAGGTACTATCTCGACTCAGTTCTGCGGAGTCTTCTTGGTCATCGTCTGTAGCAAGTGTTGAGGAGGACTTGGTGCCTTCCTCGCCAGCAGGTCCACATTCGGCAGTTCGTCTCATAGGGAGTTTCCTACGTTTAGGTTGAGCTGAATAATAAAAATAAAAAAGACATGTCTCAATGCTTATTGAAATAACTGCAAATCGCGGAAATAATACGCTCCACTACAATTATTACTCACGTCTAAAGTCGAACAGCGTGGGCAGAGCTGTAGACTTTAACAGGCGGCGTCCATCCTGCCGATTTTTCTCAAACTGGTCCTCTTCAAAGTGGAGCTAAAAAAATAAATAAAACACCAAATGTGATTATTCACGTTTGTTTGGGCTGATACAAAAATACTTGTAAAAAATAACCAGTTATTTAAGGTGCTTAACAGAAAATGTTCATAAAAAATGTTGCTGTATTACCGAACCTCGCACGTTTCCAAACAACGCGCAGGCTACGACGGACGCCGAGCCAGAAAGCTCAGGAAAAATTTGACCCATAATGTGCGTTAGCTGCACGTTTACATGAGTACATCCTGCTTAGGTATTTAGCTACGTCACGGAATAGCAACCACGATCGGGAACGAACATGCAGCGATAAGGTCTGCTTACGAACAGCGTAGTGCAAATATGCCCGCGATCATAACATCGGCTACGTCGCTTTCGAATAGCACCGATGCAATTATATACCAATAAAAAAAATCCTGTATGCACTTTGACATGAGAGCCGCAATTATCTATTGAGATCTCAAAGAAAACCGCAGGGCTTCGAGTGGCACCATCACAACAGTCGCACTCTCCAGATGAAGCAGTGTGTGCCTTCAGTAGCAAATAACGAGCACTTAACTTTTGGTTCGTCTATTTTTGCTTAACGTAAAAGTAACTCTGCTCTCTAAACAATAGCGACGCGAACTTTGCAAAGGAGACGCCAGTGCTTTCTGTGAAAATATAAAACAGGTTTGCGACGTTACGATTTTTTGCTAGTGTTAAATATTCCACGAATGAAAATCACCCTCGTCCGACTCTATAATCAGGGCACTACTCGCGTAGAAAAGCTAAGTTCAAAACGAAAAACACGCTCGCGCCCGTACGTATGCGCGTACCTATACGTTGCCTATGCAACAGCGGCGCACACGAGTTTGCTTTAATTGCAAAATACGGATCAATAAGACTTAACTGTTTTGCAACTCACCTCGCAGATATATGAGCTGTCAGTTGCATTCCACCGATCCCGCTTTACTTGAGATTCCCATTTCTTTCTTCGCTCCGAGTCCCGGGGGAAGCGAAAACAACGCAGGCCTTTACGTGTTGACCCGGAGTACATTGGCACACAACAGCCCGTCTTGATGGCTCAGTGGACTTGACAAGCTTGTCAGTCATACAGTCGAACACTGTTAAACAAGTTGAACCACCAGCGAGTGCCTCGAACAACGCAAGCTCAGCTGTTAGCACCGATCAACTGCGACCACTCCGACCGCCCGCCGTGATTCAATATGGCGTCGCAGCGAGAAAGAGGCGGCGTGGGGGTGGTCAAAGAATGGCACCACCCTGAACGGCGGCACTGGCATCGAGGCACCCTACTTCCAGCGCTGACACAATTCGCAAGTTGCGACATAACGACGCACAGAGCGATAGAGACCCGGCCAGAAGAACCGGCGTCGTGCGCGGTCGTATGTACGCAAAACTCCAAGGTGTCCCGCCGTCGGTGCATCGTGAAGTTGTTCGAGAACGACGGATCGCAGATGACGAGGAAGGACAAGGAGCAACTCAGGGCCGTCAGGGTTGACATTGCGGCGGTAGAGGATGCCGTCATGCAGCACGAACATGCGGCACGTGCCGTCGGTGTGGCCAGATTGCATTCCGGTGATGATGGACTGTAAGCATGCGTTGCGTTGTTGTTCAGCGCGCATGTCGGTCATGTCAGTCAAAGCCATCACGCAGGTCACCGGATCATGCGCAACAGGATCGGGAGGATGGACGGGGTGTCGCGAGAGGCAGTCAGCGTCCTTGTGGAGGCATCCAGTCTTGTAATGGACACTAAATAAAAATTCCTGGAGCCGCAAAGCCTAGCGACCAAGCCGTCCAGTCGGGTCCCGAAGGGAAGACAGCCAGGAGAGTGCATGATGGTCTGTGAAGCACCCCTCCCCCCCCCCCCCCCCCCGAAGTAGTGCGTCCGTACAAATATGTCCGGAATTTGCCCACAGCCCAAACTAAAGCCAAGCACTCCCACTCGTTGATGTAGTAATTTATCTCGGCAGGCGACAGCAGGTGGCTGGCGTAAGCTATCACGCACTCGGTACCATTCTGTTGTTGGGCGAGAACAGCGCCGATGTCATGGCCGCTTGCGTCAATGTGGACTTCGGTCAATGTAGATGGATTAAAGTGGGCAAGTAGGGGAGGGGTGGTCAGAAACCCGACGAGAGCGGCGAACGCGTGAGCCTGCTCCGGGCCCCATGAGAATGGTGTTTCCTTCTTTAGAAGATCTGTCAAGGGCCGAGCAACGTCGGCGAAGTTTTTGACGAAACGGCGAAAGTAACAACACAGGCCGACGAAGCAGCGCACGCCAGAAGCAGAACGTGGCACAGGGAAGCTGTGTACGGCGCGAACTTTTTCCGGATCTGGTTGGACACCGGATGCGTCAACGAGGTGTCCCAACACGGTAATCTGACGGCGCCCGAATTGACACCTCGTGGAGTTCAGTTGAAGACCGGCTTTTCGGAAGACCGCAAGAATTGCAGCGAGTCGGGTAAGGTGGCTGCCGAACGTGGGAAAAAGAAACAATGACGTCGTCAAGGTAACAAAGACAGGTGGTCCATTTGTAGCTTCGCATAAGAGAGTCCATCATACATTCAAATGTCGCATGAGCATTGCATAGGCCAAAGGGCATGACTTTGAACTGATATAAGCCATCCGATGTGATCAAGGCCGTCTTCTCGCGGTCCATTTCATCAACTGAAATCTGCCAGTAGCCGGATGGAAGATCGATGGACGACAAGTATTTAGCTCCGTGCAAGCAGTCCAAGGCGTCATCGATGCGTGGTAGTGGGTAGGTGTGTTTTCGCGTGGTCTTGTTCAAGTGGCGATAATCGACGCAAAAACGCCAGGTGCCATCTTTCTTTTTCACAAGGACGACAGGCGAAGCCCAAGGGCTGTCTGATGGCTCGATTACCCCTTTGCGGAGCATTTTGTCCACTTCTAATTGGATGACTCGACGTTCAGCATGCGATACACGATAGGGACGCCGACGAATATGATTCGTATCTCCAGTGTTTATACGGTGGTGAACAACAGATGTTTGGCCTAATAGCCTGTCGCCGAAATCAAAGATGTCACTGTACGACTCAAGCAGGAGTCGTATGTCCGTGGCCTGTGCAGAGGTGAGGTCAGGTGCGTTCATTTTCGCGAAGTGATCCGTTAAGGAACCAGAGCTGTCAGCTGTACTTGGCGCTAATAAGCCACTATCGGCATTCAGACTCTCGATGTCAAATTCGCAATCACTAGAAACGCTGGCCAAGAAGATGCCGGCCGGAAGCACTTGAGGGCACAGGCTGAAATTAAGAAGTGGTAGAACGACGTTGTTATTAGTAACCGTAACCAACGTATGGGGAACAGCAACGTTCCGGTTCAAAAGCACGTCGATGATGGGTGAAGCACATATTCACCGTCAGGAACATGTGGCTGGGCGGTAAATGTGACGTAACTGCCTCGGGCGACAGACGCACATCTTGAAGCGAGCACAAGCGCTGTGGGGCGGTACTTGGAGCATCGGTGAGTTGAGGCAGTTCTAACTGAAGAACGCCGGTCGCGCAGTCGATGAGAGCAGAATGAGTGGATAAAAAGTCCAATCCAAGCATAACGTCGTGAGGGCAGTTGTCGATCACAGCAAAGAGAACAGAAGTAGGGCGGCCGGCTATAATTAAACGCGCAGTACACATTCCAAGAACAACCAGCACGCCGCCGTCGGCCAAACGAAGCGCTCGGGCAGCTTCTGGGGTGAGGGCTTTCTTTAAACTTCTGCGTAGGCTAGAACTCGTCACAGATATATCGGCTCCAGTGTCGACGAGTGCTTGGACAGGTACGCCTTCTATTTTAACGTCAATTACACTCCTACATGTGGGCACAGACAGAGGATTTGCTGCAATAAATGCAGCACCACCTCCGAGGGCTGCATTTCCTAGTTTTCCGAAAGGGTGCGGCCAAAAGCCACAGGGGACGAAAGGTGACGGGGCTGTGGCGAACGGGAAGATGGGCAACGTGTTTGTGGTGAACGAGCTTGGTGTCCGCGCGGCAATGGTGAGCGGCTGTACCACGTGTTCTGAGCAGAGTTTGCGGCGCTGTTAGACTCGGCGGTGGGCGAAACACTGCGGGAATTTTCATCAAAACGGCTCAGCTTGGTCGGCGTGCGAGGTGTTGAGGGCCACGAGTTGTGACAGTATCGGGCGACATGACCAATGCGGCGACAGGTGAAATATATCTGCTGGTTATCCGCAGTTCTCCACTCAGTCGGGTTGCGATAACGCGGAGAGAAGCGTCGGGGTGGAGCGAAAATAGTAGAAGGGCGTTCGTTAGCTCTGGGATTGGCGACAGCGCACACAGACTGTAAACCAATGTTTTCAAGTTCCTGGCGAACGATGGCTTATATGAGGGGAACTGAAAATGTGGTAGCATCAGGGCTACGCTAACAGAAAGCTGCGGGCGCCATCGCATCCAGTTCCCGTCGAACTATTCGCACTACGCCCTCTGATAGCGACGCATGCTGCTGTGCGAGTTGATCTTCACACGTCGACGTTGCGGCAGTATTGGGAACTCTGGCGAATGGTTGCAAGACGAGTCAGGTTTTGGCCTGCTCGATCTGTCGGCACAATTTAATGATTGCCTCAACTGTAGAGCAGCTCTTCCACACGAGCAGAATAAACGCGTCGTCAACAATGTCCTTAAGCACGTGCCCGACCTTCTCAGCTCCTGTCATGTCGTGATCGGCGTTACGACAAAGTGCCAGCACGTCCAGGATGTACGAGACAGGAGTCCCTGCGGGATTGGGCACGGGAGGCCAGTTCCTGCTTTGCGGCAATTTTACGGCCGGCTGGTTTGCCGAACAAATCTGTCAATTTCTCTTTGCATTCGTCCCAGCTGGTTAGCTCCTCTTCGTGGTTTTCGTACCACACCTGTGCCCTGCCTCTTAGGTAGAAGAACAGGTTAGCTATCATTAGCATTGGGTCCCATCTGTTGATTCCACTCAAGCGTTCGTACATGGCCACCCACTCCTCAACGTCGGCGCCATCGGTCCCGAAGAAAGTTGCAGGATCTTTGGGTTTCACAACGACAATCGAAGGTGACAGCGAGGTAGCTGGCGACGGTGACGTTGGAGGCGGCAATGACGTTGATCCCCCGTGCTCACCGTCATTCATGGTTTGGACGGTGATGCGACGTCCACTGCGGAGCTCCGTTTCCAGCCGTGGAACCCCGCACATCTCACCAATGTGTTACGGGGATGATGCGAGTATATAGAAACTATATTTACAATATATGTACAGGATGAGTAATAACAGCTAAGATGGCTGACTACCAACAACACGCAGCAGCCAGCGTCTCCGATCTTCTTCCTCTCTCTTCTCATCCTTCCGTAACAATATATATATATATATATATATATATATATATATATATATATATATATATATATATATATATATATATATATATATATATATATATATATATATATATATATATATATATATATATATATATATATATATATATATATATACTTGAATTCCATCTTGCTTTCCTTTTAAGAGAACTTTCTTTTTACGAACAGCATAAAATTCGCGGCAGAGACTTCCAGGAACAATGAGCGGGGAGATTTTTTCGTGATACGTATAGTTTCTAGCGAAGTGACCACACCAGGGAATGTCAGCGAATGACTTTGAAATTTTAACATGAAATGGAGCCTGTTAAAATCAGCCAGGCAAAATAAAAATAGCCTTTTGTGTATTCAGGTAAAATAATGTTGAACTGGTTGGGAGAAAGCAATAAATAGAGGCAAACATAAATATATTGCTGCTGCGGAGCCTCAATAAAAGTATAGTATGCTCTCTCTTTCTAATCTTTCAAGGGATACTTTATATTGCCGGTTTATAATGCACAAGTAAACGAAAGGTAACAAGTAATCATTTTTAAGGGAAAATTTACGGCATAGCGGCAGTGCGTCCGTCACAAGAGGTTGCTTTCCAATGCTGTGCTGTGGAAGTACCAGCCGACAAGTCTGCTGTATTCACAAGTGTTTTAATCTAATATATGTGGTACCTTACATGTGAAGTTGCAGAATTTACAAAGTAGGCGACTTGTTTTCTCAACCTCGCCGTCGATACAAATACAAGGTCGTTAAAGTGGGTGCTGGTGTGCGTATCCTAGTGTTTATACATGTGCCTGTGAGCAGTTGCTCCGGTTTTCGACATCTAGTAAGAGTGCTTGACTGGAAGCACCGAGCAGAACGAATGACTTGGCAAACACTGTGTATCCATCACAGCACGAAGACAAACGCACAATTAGAAAAAATTCAGTTCTCTAACTATTTTTCTTTGTGGACTATTTAGAAATGACGCAACCATGTAAAGATATATCGAATTTTCAGTGATGGGGACCAGTTAGCCAGCAATGCACACAAAGTCAATTGCACTGCTTATTGTAGAATGTCATTTGCTGGATCTAGTCACACACTACAGATGAAAAACTGTGCCGCCAGTTGACGGCTGCCGTTTTCCTGGGCATCAAGCGTGCTTTGTATGACGGTTTTCTTGACGCAATTTCGAATTCCATGGAAGACGGTGAAGTCGGCGACCAAGGTATTAATGGATAACAGGCGTTATCAACATGCCATTTGGGGACACTGAAGGTCATCCAGTCAACCGCGGTGGGCCTCAGGACGTAGTCCTCAACCTCACTTTATTTAATCTTCTGGTAATTGGACTGGCCAGGTAGACTCCCTACAGATTTTTTCATCGGGCGAGGAGGAAAGGGCGCGCGGCGAGCCTTTCCTCCACTCTTGCTTGTGCGATCCGGCGCGGCGCTGCTTGAAAGTATTGCTGTCGCGTGCTGCGGAACGATTTCAAGAGGGTTTAGGTCGTACTTTGTGAAATTTACGCAATGTCCGTTCATACAGGGTCGTCGGGGAACCAGTGTGTAGCCTTTCGGTGCATCGGTAACTATAGTACGCGGAAATATCTTTTGGAAACACAAACATATGTGACGCGCAACGTCAGCCGCGGTGTGTGTATGTGTTGTGAACTATTTTGGGTGTATCTGTTTTAATTCAAAGAAGAGAACCGGCGTTTCTGTATTGCCAGGAAATGGAAAATCTACTCACTAACTGATCGCTTGACGTAGGAACTAAAACATACGAGCGCATGTTCGTGAGCGGCCAACCTATGGCAACCCCGAAACATCTAAGCCCCAGGCGCTATCAAATATTTGAGATGCACCGGCATCGTTCTCACCCATTTCAAGTCCAGTAGGCTTGAAGTCACTATGATATGTCTACGCTAGCCTCCTGTATGAGCCCGATTGGCCTGCTCAACACAGCGATCACTGCGGTTGGTGAACCAGTATGATACATATATAAGCTATGTGATTCGGCATTGCCCTTTTTGCCCTGTAAAGCCGTAATATCCGAGAAGGATCGCATAAAAGGAATGCGATGGCTATTTGTGAGGACAACATTTCTGTAATACGGGTAAGCGCGTCGTAGAAAACAAAACGAACAAAACCGAAAAAAAAATCTGTTTTCATCCTCTTTCTCGAAAGAGAAATAAATAGAGAAAACGGGCTAACGCCGCGATAAGACCTCGCATGGTCATGCTGCACAACGTTTATAGACCTATAAACACTGATGTCACATACTTGGACCATGCGCTATATAGAGCAAAAATATCTGTAATCCAGCATCTACCACTACTTCGGACGCTCGCGCAGTTCGTAGACGGTCGCTTTGCTGGACAAGTATAATTCACAGTGTAAAGTATGCTGTTATTACTAAACAACACTATTTTATTCATGGGTGGAAACCACGTCCACCGAACCAAGTAGTCACGCAATGTAATCTACAGCTAACAGTTTGAACGGTTCTCAAAGTATAACAGAACAACTTCTACCGTAATAGCAGAACGGTACCCACGCTGTTACGATCGTCGCGTATGTTTTATTGCTCCTAAACCGCAGCTTAGAACTAAAGAATACTACTATAAGGTCACATTAGTGAATGGACTTATCATAAATACACAATTGATCTCCGAGTCTTGTTGTAGGCACAAACACGCGCGCACACATCGCACTGCGTGCTCCGTCCGCCTCAACACCAGCAGAAAGTCCGGACATGTCGACTTAAACCACTTCAGTACGTCTCACAGAATCGTTTTCCATTTAGAAGATGCCACGTCACACTAAAGGCACCGCGCAAGCCGAAAACAAACACCAAGAACCAGCGCCGAGGTATACCTGACATACAAGACGGAGCGCTCGCACAAGCCAGCATGCCGACTGCCCATAGATGGTGCCACTGCGTACGCAATTTGGTGGCGCCCACGAAAAAACGGTCTATACCCGCCGTGGTAGTCCAGTGGCTATGGCACTGCGCTGTTCAGCTCGAGGCCATGAGTTCGATCGTGGCCGCCGTGACAGCATTTCAATGGCTGCGAAGTGCAAAAGCGCTCGTGTACCTAGATTTAGGCTCATGTTAAAGACACACAGGTGGAATCCGGAAGCTCGAGGCCGTGGGTTCGATCCTAGCCGCAGTGGCCGCATTTCAATGGCTGCGAAGTGCAAGAGCGCTCGTGTACCTAGATTTAGGGTCATGTTAAAGACACTCAGGTGGAATCCGGAAGCTCGAGGCCGTGGGTTCGATCCTAGCCGCAGTGGCCGCATTTCAATGGCTGCGAAGTGCAAAAGCGCTCGTGTACCTAGATTTAGGCTCATGTTAAAGACACTCAGGTGGAATCTGGAGTCTATTACTGCGGTGTGCCTATGTCGGTGTGCCTATATGGTCATTTTTGCACGCAACACGCCAGAATTTTTTAAGAGACTCCCAGCACTGTCTTGACCTCCGCTTACGCGGATGACATCTGCTTTTCAACGTGGTTGAACATGTAACCACGCTTCCCGGAATAGCCGCCACTATAATACATCTAAACAACATTGCCGATGGCAGTGCCACCAGCTGTTTATGAACACTGTTCACCACCTTCTTTGTTGAGAAATGGCCAATCAACATCTTCTAAAGCTTGTCTCTCTTCCTTTTCCTTGGGCAATCAGTGCTGAAATATCGCACGCCAACAGTAGTGGCGTAACACACAGCCTAGCGAGAGGTTGACACAGTTTACATTAGCGCATGCTACAATTTCGCATAAGCAAAATAACCGCTCAAATCGAAGCACATGCGTCCAGCTTCTTGCCTGTCTGGGCGCCAAAGTGCTAGAAGGTAGCAGCACATGCGCTCCTCGCAATCTACATGGCCATGGACGAAACTTGTCTGGGCGCATCGTGCTCAGCAAACGTTCATAAACGCGCGTATCTATTATTATTTAATATATCGTGCCATCTTCGTGGCCTCCCTACCGGACGCTGTCAGCATATTTTAGTGATACACTAAAGCAGCCGTAGCGCCTCCTGGGCGGAGCTGACTCCCCACTGCCAACGCCGAAACGTTTATGCAACCGGGATGCTCTCTCATGCTTCCCACTGCACACGGTGCGCCATCTAGCGGCGCCGCTGCGCAGTGCGCGCGTCGTGCGGGGTCGATTCTGCCAAGCACCGGATAAATGTTAATGGCTGTTTCAATAGGGGGGAAGGGGGAGGGGACGTTACCATTTTTAGGGTGCTTCACAATCTATCTACCTATCTATGCATCCAACCTTTCTCCCGCCCACCTGGGTAACTGTGTAGTTTATAGATGAATGGTTAGAGCGTCGGGCTGGTTGTGCTGAGGGAATAGGGTTCGAAACCGACCGTAGGACCAACTTGAGCCATTGAGTATGTGGTAATCAAAAAAAAAATTAAATTAAGGGGTTTTACGTGCCAAAAGCACTTTCCCATTATGAGGCACGCCGTAGTGGAGGACACCGGAATTTTCGGCCACCTGGGCTCCTTTAACGTGCACCTAAATCTGAGTATACGGGTGTTTTCGCATTTCGTCCCCATCGAAATGCGGCCGCCATGGCCGGGATTCGAACCCGCGACCTCGTGCTCAGCAGCCCAATACCATAGCCACTGAGCAACCACGGCGGGTACATGTGGTAATGAGTACAAATGTGCCGCTCTTCAACGAACCTCTTTCCTGCCGACGTAGGTATCTGTAGATGCGTGACTGGGTATGTGCCGCTCTTCACTACAACTCTGACGCCAACCTGAAGCACTGAGCATGTGGCAATCGGTAGGTGCTGGTATTCAGTGACCGTCGTTGACTCCGACTTGGGTCACTGGGTATGTGTCGAGTCACTAGGAAAATTCCGCAGAACCCATCCCACTATCACTATCGACGTTAAAGCGTTTAACATTGAATATATATATACACACTACATATTGCCATCATCAAGGCGATTTATGCAGGAGGCGTGTACTGCAGCGGGACTTTTGTTTCGGCTCCCCTAACAACACTCGGCGCCATCGAGCGGCGGCGCCGCGAAGCCTCCGGGATCACCTCCGAAATGCATTGGCGCCGTTCGGTGCGAACGCTGAGAAACGCGTTATGCGGCAGCCGGGCGCCTCTCGCGCTTATTTCTGGACCAGCTGCGCCATCTAGTGGCGCTGCCAAGAAATCCACGCATGGCCTCCGAGACGAGAAGTGGCGCGAGCTCACCGGCGCGATTGTTCCCTTGCACTATTTTCACCTCGCTTGCCGGACACCCAGTGGCCCATACTCAGTGATCCAAGCTGGTGAGAGACTCATTAAAGAGCGGCACATACCCAGTGCATTTGTGGCGCAGTCTGCTAATGCGTCGGGTTGCTGTCCTTGAGAAACCTTTGTGACGTGGGTTCGATTCTGATGAACATCGGATAAATTTAAGGGATCTTTTTCGTCATTGTACAGCGGCACATTCCCAGTGGCACATACCCAATTATCCAAGTTAGCGTCAAAGACGTTTATTGAAGAGCGGTACACGCCTTCTGGCACACACCCAGTGACCCAAGCTGGCATCAAAGAGGTTAATTGAAGACCAGCACATCCCATGTGGCACATACCCAATGCTTCAGGTCGGCGTCAAAGAGCTAATTCCCTTGAACAGCGTTACCTACCCATTCCCGCATTTACAGTGACCCATGTTGGCGTGAAAGAGCTTCCTTGAAGAGTGGCACGTATGTACACATTGCCACATACTCAGTGACCCAGGTTGGTGCGATGGTTGGTTTCGTTTCCTGAACCAAGCAGCTCGAAGCTCTCCCATTCGACCACAGACTACACAGGGACTCAGGCAGGCGGTAGAACGGTTACATACATACAGAGCCCCCGGAAAGTGCGTCAAGCACCCAAAGAATGCTAGCGCATTAAAACAAGTTTCAGAGTATGACATTTCTTTTCCGCGTGCCGCCTGCCCTCCCAGTGGCTCGTGCCGATGACGTAGTTTATCGCAGGCATATGCTTCCAAACGCCGGCCGGCAGACGTTGCAGGGCATGCTGTGGGGACGCGATTGCCATGTTCGTTGTTTGCTGGCAAGATTGCTTGGCCATGGGCACCACCTCCCATTATTTAGACCTCTCTGTAATCATGCTGGGTGGCTGCGCATGTGGCTGCAGTAACTTGACTAACTCATGCATCTTGACTTGAAATGCATCTTGACTTGAAGCCCATGCTTGATTTGATTTAAGTGACACCTGTCGTGAACTGAGTCTGAGTTATGGCGAAGCACGCATTGTTCTCGGAATCGATCTGTTCACTGCAACTTCGACTTGAAACCATGATGCAGATTTTTTACAGCACCAGTTGCATTGGCTAAAGTATACTCGAGGCACAGCAGCGCAGCTTAGGCTGCCTTGAACATGAAAATTAAATTGCCTTCTGCCTCAACACGTCTCCATCCTGCGTTGTTTGCTGATACAAAATGATAACTATTCGCTTCGTCAGTACATAAAAGAGTACCTCGCATACCCGTCTCATAAGGAAGACACGACAAGTCTTACATGAATTCACCTGAAGTTTGATCTCTAGACGGGAATAATTATATCTTCAACACTACTAACGAATGAAGCTTCGGCTTCTTTCTGGCTGCAGCCATACGGTCCAAGGGTATATTTCACTCAAAAATTTGGGCCCAACAGCCTGTGTCAGTTCGCCAAATAGATGCGTTATGTCTGTTTCTCAAGCAACAAACACCAGTAAATTACTCAACTGAGTTGTACGTGTAGCACGGAAAAGGGAATAAATATTTGTATATTCCTTTCCGTATGCTGCAAACAGCTGTAAGCCTCAATTCGCATTACTTCAAATTACCGCCACTTAAATTTAACCGATGAAAGACGGCCTAATTTTCAGAAGCAGTTAAAGAAGTAAGTTGTGCTTGTAGAATATAAACTGCAGTGTCAGTTAACTCCTCATGTTACTGCCGAGCGTCTCTGTGAAGAAATGCAACAATTCGATATTATACCATGACCTACTCGTCGTGAGCAAACATGCTTTAGTGGGTTAAAATCAAAGTAAATGTAGAAGTCATAGATAGCCAGCGTTTGTGAGATGCTTGTTGCATCTAAATGGTATCCTAAGTGGACTCTTATGGGCTACGTTTTTGAGTTCATGCTTTTATTATTCACGCGAGCTACCGCTGGAAAATGTAGATCTGCGCATGAAAAACCCGTAATGAGCTGGTCTGAGCTCCTTCGGCTGGGTCTGTAGCGTTACCTTTGAGAAATACATTGTCGTCTAGAGAATAAGAAGTTTTAATAAATCTCCGCTAACGAAGGCGTCGTAAATATAATTTAAGACGACCGTCATAAGTATACAAGCATAGGGAACGAGAGAGAACACTGCAGAAGGCGCGCGGACACAGCCCGAACTGCAGCAATCGACAGGCGCGAGTCCGTGTCCTGACGTCACGCGAGCGGCGCTCGCAGCGCCCCTGTAGGTGGTTATCGAGGCTATATTAGCGAAGGCGTATGCACTGTGAAGCGTTCACGTACGCGCTGCGCAATAATGGTATACTGTATTGTGTAGCTCTCGATCATCACGAACTTCTTCATACCATGTTCCTTGCTCTTCACATCTTAGCTCTGTTCTTCCACCAAACCCGTTCCTCAGCGTGGAGTAGCAAGCTAGAGACACTTTACTCAGACCGACCTCTCCACCTTCTGCCATTCCTTTCGCTATCTCTCTCAGTGCCACATATCGAGTGACCCAAGTTGGTCCGACAGTTGGTTTCGGACCCTCTTCCACCAGTACAGCAGCCCGATTCGCTACCCATTAGACCATGTATTACCCACTCCCAGTGACTGAAGTTGCCGGGAAAACAGATAGATAGATAGATAGATAGATAGATAGATAGATAGATAGATAGATAGATAGATAGATAGATAGATAGATAGAAACCCAGGGGCACATGTCTAGCGACCCAAGTTGCCTATATATATATATATATATATATATATATATATATATATATATATATATATATATATATATATATATATATATATAAGCCGAGTTCGCGCTACTGCCATGAGGATCAAGCTGTGCTGCTGCTGATGATATATACAGATAAGCAGGTGTACAATAGATGATCTGTGGAGATGATGAAGTTGAAAGTCAGGCATGTGTTGCGCTCACACTAATTCGCTGGCAAATAGTTAGCACAACCTGGATGGTAGCAGGATTTTGCGTAGCAAGGGCATTTACGGCAAGGGTGCCTTTAATAATGTGGCATATTCGGTCGCCCTGGGACATGGTGGCGTTCACCCGTTTGCACAATGCAAGCACATCCTCAATGTGTGAGGTGTACGATTCACCAGTGTATTGGATGCGTTCACCGAGCTTCTTCTTCGCGGCCGCAGCGCGAACATCTGGGCACCGACAATGTCCGAAGCTGTTGCGTGTACGTCGCCCAGTCAGGGAGATCTGGCTCATGGTTCCAGAACCAGGTTTTCGCGACATCGGATAGGTAGAACAAGACGTTCCGTAACTTCTGTGAACTATCCCACTTATTGAAGTCGCTTACGAGGCCGTAGATTTCCAGCCAGTCCTCGGCGTCATCTCCACGTAGAACAGCGAAGACTTGTGGGTCGCGCTGGCGTCTGTTGATGGTCACGACGGATGGCGAAGGTTGCAGGGGAGCAGCGGCCTCGGACGTGCCTGGATTCGCTAAAGCGAGCATGGCCGGAGGTGTTATGCGGCGACACGAGTCGAGCTCCAGTGAGAACGTGCGAGAGGTCTTGGGGAACGAAAAGCACCTCCACCACTTGTAAGGAACCGCTTTATTCGAGCCGAGCTCGTGCTACTACCACAAGGAACAAGCTGTGCTGCTGGTGATGACATATAAAGATGAAGAGGATGTACAATGGATGATGATAGGTGGAGATGAGGAAGTTTACAGTCAAGCATCTGTTCGAGCTAACTTTATCCAGAGCTTTAACACATGCAAATGCCATATAGCTGGACAGAACAACGGTAACGTTATTTGCTGTCGCTTGGAGCTACTCAAGCTATTTTTTTCATTCCGCCTAATTAGGTAATTAGTCTTAAATATTTAATCAGCTTCTCAAATATTATAATTAGATTAAACGTGTCAATGAGAAAATTGTAGAGCGACATGAAAAACTCCCGGTACAGCCTTTTGTTTTTTTTTAATACGCGCTACATAAAACTGTTTTTTCGAGCGTGAAAGAAGCCCGCAAATGCCCGCTAAATTGCCGCGCGACTGACCGCTCGAGGCACTTTCCGTGAGCGTCTCTCACTGACCATTGGTGTATATTATCACAAACCTTAGGCTGTGGTACCAATCTAATTTCGGAAGGCTAAGAACGCCGCTTCTGCAAACGGGTGATTCGAACCGCAAGTGCCCATGCACATACACATACCGGGATTTACCTAAAGCAGGCGCGACTGCTCCTGCCTTCTCAAGGAAACCCGCAGTGAGTAATAATCGGCATAAATTTCTCGCTAACTCATTGCGCACTTAAAGGCCTGCCATTATCATTCATTGTCCTATCCTACGCTGCAAAATAATTGAAGCGACCACGTTTGAGAAATCATGGTGCTGTCTAGGTTAACTTCCTGTACGCTACTTGCCAAGCAAGGTATAGCTTGCCAGATTTATTGACTTGAACGGGGTAGTGCCATCGCAACGCCAATGTCTTAAGAGGAAGCTTTAGCTCGGGCCCAACTCCGACGCCGCCTATTCAAATACATGTAAAACGTAAAAACATTTTTTCTGAGATAACCCCTGGACCGATTTTATTGAAATTTGTTGCATTTGAGAGAGAAAGTTAAATTCTAGTGACTATTGGAAGTGGAATTTCGATTTAGGCCCTGAATTTTGTTAAAAAGATTTTCAAAAATTCGAAAGGTTGAAAAAAATGGAAGCACGAAGTTTACAAATTAATAGCTCTGCATCAAGAACAGATATCACGGTTCTGTAAACGGCATCCATTAGAATATTGAAAGCGGACAAATTCGACAGGTCATTGTATATCTTACGTGAATTTGCTACGTTGTTTACCAAAGTTCAGCAAAAGCTGTATTTCCATATTATTAAGTTTTTTTCAGATTCATGTGTAACACATCAATTTTGTTCGCGTTAGATGTAGTATTAGGTGCAATTCACCGAATTTTATTATCATTTTTAGTTGTTGAGTTACAGAGTTACAAACTTGATAGTTTCGTTTTCTGAAAATTTTCTATTTTTGCCAATTTTTAATAAAGAATTGACAACTTAAATAAAAAATTCGAAACTGACAGTCACTAGATTTTAAATGTTTGTTTTAAATGCAACAAACCTCGTCAAATTTGGTGCAGTGGTTGCCGAGAAAAGCGAATTCTCCTTTTACATGTATTTAGATAGCAGCGCCAGAGCGAAAGCTTCCTCTTAACCGCGAGACCAGGCCACCTACGTTAGTGCCAAGAGAAATGGTATTAGGCAATCAAAAGTACACATTTCATAATGTTTGTCTTACTTATTATTACTATGCTACTCTGCAAAGCAAAGTATGGCCGGCGAAGACTTTCCCCAACTCCTTCACGTCTTTGGCTTCCTGCCGTACCACAGAAGTACGAGACAGTTAGTGAAATCGACCGCCCAAAGACTAGTTTTACACTAAAAAAAACTAATTACTTCCTCGATAGTCGTTTGTGTGGGAGTAGCTATTAGCCCCGTATTTAACTCCACTACTGAGCGCTAGGGCGCTCCCTCATGGCTACACTGCGAGTATATAGCCAAAATTATTATTATTATTATTATTATTATTATTATTATTATTATTATTATTATTATTATTATTATTATTATTATTATTATTATTATTATTATTATTATTATTATTATTATTATTATTATTATTATTATTTGTTTTTTAGCCACCGTGGTGCACTCTTCGTCTATGACATTTTGTCGCTGGGTATACGAAGAACGAGTGGGATTCCCGGCCGAGGCGACCCTATTTCGTTGTATGCAGAATGCAAATGTGACCGCGTATACAGCGATTTCGGTGCACGGTAATAAAATCTGAGGTGGCCAAAGTCCCCCATCTCTTCACTGCGACCTCCCTTATATGCTAGTCTATTTTAAAGCGAATTTTGCTTTGCCTAAACCACCTCGGAGTTCGGCCTGGGTTGTCGCTTTTCCGTCGTCCGCACCTCTTCTAATAGGCACGTGAGCCACTCTCCAGAAAACTGTCCTGTGTAGCAGCTCATGGTGACCGGCAAAGTAGTGTCATAGAGGGCAGCTCTGTTCTGCGTAACACTACATCACGACAGAAAACGTGTACATTGTGGGGTTCTCCTCCGTGCTCTTGGGACAAAGGAACGACAACACAGCATTGCAAACAGTCACAAGGGCGTTTATTGCACCTTTCATAGATAAATGCCTGCTAGCCGAGTTGCTATCCACAAAACACGCCGATGGGCGCGCGACAAATCTAGAAGTCCGACTCACCGCGAACGGATAGCGAGCAAATATGTTCGCCCCATGCTGGATCCCAACTCCTGGTCATTCGCGTGTACGGTCACGCGAACGGTAGCGCGTTCGAAGGCAGGCCACGCGAGGCGGTCTCGCAGAAGCATGGATCGGCGCCCGCGCAGGACGTCCGCGCCACTTGACGATCTCGAACCAAAGAGCTAGCGCCTTGTCTTTCGGCGCCCAAGTAACCCCGCCTGTCGGCGGCGTTAGCAGCGCAACACTCGCGCCCTCTCTCGTACTGCGCGTCAACCACTCCGACCGCCGCGGGCGCCAGGCCACGCGGCGAAGCCGGATTACAGGAGACGCGCCGTGCGGGAAAACAACATATCAGGGGACGCGTGAGAGTCGCGCATCCCCACATCCCCCCAACCTTAAATCACTACATATTCCGGCGAAACATGTCACACACTCTAACATCAACGCGTGCTTCGCGAACAAGGTAGTACATGCAACATTGGCCGCGCCGAGGAAATGTCCACACGCTGTCCATAACATGCGAGCCGACATTGTCCCTGGGTACACCGCTGGCGTCCGCCGGTCACAGCAGCAGCTTTGCAGACTCGACGGCACGATTCTAGGCCAGGACTCCGGAAACGACGACGCAGTAGTCGGTACGAGCAAGCGTCGCTCGCGCCGACGCGCCCTGCTGGCAAGAGCCGCCGTAGCTGTCGGTGACCGCCGGCTCTTTTGTCCGCCGCCGAGGGTTGTGAGCTGGATACAGGAGGCCGCCGAAGTCGCTGCGCCGAACTGGCCACAGCAGCGCAGACGATGTGCAGGTGACGGCAAACCAGGGGTGACTCCAATGACGCTGCGTACACTCAACACACTCGGCAAACACTACAGTAGTGCAAGGGAGAGGAATTCTGCATGCGCATCGCCCACGTGGTACGATGTTCAACTCGGCTAGCAAAATATCGGGCAGCTACTCAGATGCTAAGTTCACGTGAACGAAGCTCGCTTCCTTGAGTCGAACGAGTAATTTCAATTCGTGCGAGGCTAAATAGAATGAGGGAAGCATATTGCAACACCTCAACGCCACGGTCCATCAGATTGTGTCCCTCCACGTGCGACAGGCAGCTTCGTAAAGCCTTAGGCCTAAAGCTTCGCTACGCTGACAATAACCGGCATCCAAAAACAACACCCAAAATGAGCGCAAAACAGGCAGCCGCGAGAAGACGTCAGCTCTGTGAGGTGGTCCTACCCCGCTCGGTGCACACAGCATCCGAGTTGACGGCTCCCACCGTCCCAGACAGTGTCGGAGCGCCCGGTGCCAGGCCGCAATACCAGTCAGCCCGTAGTGGCACCCGTGGTCCGCGGCCACCCGGCTCCAAGAGCCGCGACTTCATCAGAATCAAAGAGATAGAAGAAGCTATTTTTTGCATAAGAAATTCGGACCACCCACGAGGCTTCCGTACTCACTCGCTTCAGATTTGCCAATGCTCCGCGGCCGCTAATCCTCTCTCTCCCAGGATGCAGAGCACGTGGCTCTCGTACCGACGAATGTCATTTAAAAAACACTTGCGAAAAGGCTTAGCATGTTGACAAGTTCAAACACACTACAGCCACCGTCGCCTCGCTCAAGAAAGCACGCCGCCAACCAACGCTAGCGATCAAAATCCACGCTAGCCCTACGCTTCGGTTCAAACCAAGATCTCGAACGAAGCAAAACTGTTAAAGCTATCGTCCGATGCCCCAAGAGGTCCACGTTGGGCAGCCAGATGCGGGGTTCTCACACCCATGCTCTTGGGACATAGGAACGACAACACTGTAGTGCAAACAATCACAAGGGCATTTATTGCACCTTTCATAGATCAATGCCTGCTAGCCGAGTTGCTATCCACAAAACATGCCGATGGGCGCGCGACAAATCTAGAAGTCCGACTCACTGCGACAGGATAGCGAGCGAATTTGTTCGCCTCATGCTGGATCCCAACGCCTGGTCGTTCGCGCGTACGGTCACGCGAACGGTGGCGCGTTCGAAGGCAGGCCACGCGAGGCGGTCTCGCAGAAGCATGGATCGGCGCCCGCGCGGCACGGCACGTCCGCACTGTTTGCTGTCCCGAACCAAGAGGAAGCGCCTTGTCTTTCGGCGCCCAAGTAACCCCGCCTGTCGGCGGCGTTAGCAGCGCAACACTCGCGCCATCTCTCGTACTGCGCCTCAACCACTCCGACCGCCGCGGGCGCCAGGCCACGCGAGCCGTGCGGGAAAACAACACATCAGGGGACGCGTGAGAGTCGCGCATCCCCACACATATAATGTCGCCTTAATAGGTATCTCTAAAGCACACGGAGTTCCTAATGGAATATCGCGTAATACTTAACGGCTTCTTTGATTTTAGGGCTAGACCTATATTTGGGCTACCCAATTCTTGAGCCGATGTGCGTCTGCCACTCGGTATGTGCCCATTCTTGGCCGCTCTTCCAGAATCGGTAAATGCCATTTAGCGCAACGTCGTACAGAATCATAAAATATGTTTAGATATGTGATGAGCAATAGTCGAAGAAGGAATGTCGCTTCTTTACGCCAATCTTAAAGGGACACTAAAGTGAAGCAATAAATCAGTTTAGACTAATGAAGCATTGTTTGAGAACCCTGCAGGCAGTCATTTAAAAAAAATAGTTTGATTATTAGATGAGAAAATGAATGTCCAAGTATCAGTATTTGAATTTCGCGCCGAAACCCCAGCGCCGATACGTCAGCGGGGCGTAAGGGATTCCAAAGTATGTTATTGCATTTGGGCCACGTTGGCTGAATAAAGGCTCCCGAAACTTGCCATGTTTAATATTTGGTTCCTTTAGAACACAATGTACTCAATCTGTAGCGCTATATATATTTAGTAGGCCCTAGAAGATGCCATCAAAATCCATGACGTCACAGCCCCCAGGTGCGGGAACTACTATCAAACGTCTTATCGTTGTACGAGTGGTGTTTTTGGTGTTGTAGAACGGTAATTTACTGATGCAGAAGAAATCATTTTTCACTTTAGTGTCCCTTTAAGGATATTGTCGAAACGTTGGCTTATAGTGACATTCCTTGTTCGCATACTGCTCATCACGTCCAGTTTCCATCTTCCTTCTAACTTCTGTCTTATTTGGATTTAGGTATTTGTCGCGCCTCGTATACATATGTGTCGTGAAAGATTCGTATCTCTTTGAATGAAGATGTAAGCCCGACATACTTTTCATCACCATTTTTCCCTCGACAAGAGTCACATATAGGTATATACGTACAACGTCTTCGTTCTCGTGATATCACTGCGTCGACGTTTCACATTGTGCATTCCTCCTGATTCAGCCATTTCAGCATAGCTGTCAATGGTGTAGTGAACAAAGATAGACAGTGCATGGAGTTAAGGCTGTCATTTAAGCGTTGCATAAACGTAAACATTGCATAATATTACATGTTGCATAGTATGAAAATGAACACAATTGTACGCATTTCAAATAGTTGAACTGCTTTAGTAAACCTCCGCTTCCCATATATATATATATATATATATATATATATATATATATATATATATATATATATATATATATATATATATATATATATATATATATATATATATATATATATATATATATATGTAAGTGTATATATATATCTGGCTTAGACCAATTCAGCATTGTGTTTTGCAGTTGATTTTCTTTGTAATTTCCTATCGTATTTTTTTTTTCGTTTTTCGCAACCGCTTTTACACGGGTTTGTATTGCTCGCCTCGTTTGTGTACTGCCGTCATAAATTCGAGATCCTTGATGACGATAATAAATAAATAAATGAATGAATGAATAAATAAACAAACAAATAAATAAATAAATAACAAATATTGCAGCGCTCAGGTGTAAGTATTAAATTAGGGCTCGGTAAGTCATTCCAACAATTTTTTGAGGTTTGCTTACAAGTACTCTACATGATAAAATTCCTTTCGTTCCTCGACTCGCGTCGGGAACATCGTGGCCAGCTGCCTCGCACTGGATCCGGTGGATGCATGGCTTAGTCGCCAGGCAGAATATCCGTCTCCCCATCTAGAGGATGCCGATAAATTTTAAGCTTAGGTCTTACTTACTACATGACGATCCCGATCGGACGGCGTTTAGACTAAATTGCGCTTAAGAAGTGGACTAAAATGCGCATCTTATCATAGGCACAAAACAAGAAGAAGAAGAACGACAAAAAGAAAATATCAAGATTTGCGTACCTTTCAGCAACCACGCATCGTAGATAGCGAACAACTGTCGTCTCGCAAGACGCATTGATGACACATTGGTGACCACACTGACATCGAAATGTTCTGGGCCGTTAGCAACTCCCCCCCGCAAGCCTGCATTAATATCACCAGACGTGGTATGTGGAGCTTCCAAGAACGATGTATCACTGAACGTTTTCTTTCGTTTGTTGCTGGTTTAAGAGTGCTTCGTCAGTGCTGTGCGATGCATGCACAGTGGCAGAGCCGTGAGTCATTTCTATGTTTAACAATCGCGCTTACAAGATGCTCCTGCCGCACATGCCGTTTTAGTGTCAACTTTCAGTAAGGAGGGCCCCAGGTTCGATGCCATTTGCTGTAGCTTTTATTCGAACTTACATTCTTGATCGTTATGATCATTTCTGGTTGCTGATGGGACGTGGTTGGACGGCGCACACAAGCACACACACACGCACGCAGACCGGGCGCATAGGAAGCTCAGTATGTCAGGTCATCGTGTTTCTTGTGTACACGTCCGATGTAGTGCCTTACGGGCCTCATCTTGCTCAGTCAACTTGCCCAACCAATAACTGCTCTGCCGCGGGAACTCTGCTAAAACGTAGTCGACTACGCTGTAGATGTTTCTTCATTGATTCATGTGGATCGGCTCTTACTTAATTATCGACAGCATTCCGAGCGATTGCAGATGAGTGTCTTACCCAGCGGCCGCAAGGATTCCTTGTGCTACCCCCAAATGCACTTATTTATCCTTCAAGTAAAGCAGTAAGATCGCTTCTGCTTGCGAAATCAGAACGTCGTAGATTAGGGGTAGGACTCGCTCAGTCACATGTCGGTGCGTATGGATGCTCGAACGACGCTTTTCGCTTAAGCATTAACGCAAGTTTATTGTTTTTTTGTACGAGTGTGCCCTCCATGGCCATAAATAAATGTGAACAAGTTGTTCCAATTTTTTTAGACTATGTTTTCATATTGACATACCGAGTATAGACGCAGACAGGGCGCACGCTTTCATGAAAGCAGATCGCATCGGCACTTAGTAGGACTTCGCGTGCCATCCAGGATACCACCTGTCGCATCTAATACCGCATCTAATAAATTCCCAGTAGGTTTCATCAGATTCCAATAGCCTCGGTATACGGGCACCTTTCAGACCGTGTCAGCATGTCGCATCTGATGGCCGCGTCTTATACCGTCTGCGTCCTGATTTGAGGTAAGCGGCACTGCAACGCATATTAAATAGCGATGCTGACGAGATAAAAAAAAAAAAGGAGCGCAGTAAAAAAATATTACAGGATGTTCTCCGCATCTGTGAACAGGGCGTCAGCGTATAGGGCGTAGTTAATGGCTGTTTTTGGCGAGCGCAAGCACACAATAATAGCTTATACGACAACTTAAACGTTGCGAGGTAACTACATCTATTGCTCTACATGCTCATACGGGAAATGAAGAGTCATAAACGTCGCCTGACCGAACATGAATGCCAGTTTTTCCGTCAAATTGTTACCACGCTTAAGAAGCATTCGTCTTTTCATTACAGTTGTTCGAAGTATTTTGCCGTTTCGATTCTTCTTTTTTTTTTAAATATGAACCATGTCTAGTTTTATGCTTTTGTTATTACTGATTACATGGTAATTCAGTTTATGAATGTCAAAATCACTCGCTTCCAGAACGGCTCTACCTTTCAGCATACCACTACACGTCTCACAAATGTCACAAAACAACAAACTGTTTATCTTGAAGGTATGTCCAAGTTCTATGCAAGTTTCGCCGACAGTACCATTCGCTGCGCTACAGTTTCTTTCGTTCGGGGAGGAGGGGGGAGTGGGGAGCCTGCGCAGTCTGAAAGGCATCTGCTATAAAAAGCGAACTTTACGGACACACTGCAACTTAGCGCTGACCGGGCTGCCAAGAGTGGGAGGGGAGTAACGTTTAACACTACGGCTATAGCAGAAGGCAGGTAGTGGATCTGCCTGCATAGGCAAGGATACGCGCGACGCGTCGCCAGCGCTTCGCGGCGCCCTCGCCGCAGGTGAAAGGGGACGAAACGGACATTAAAGTGCCGTAGCGGTGCCGCACGACAGGTCAGCAGCGCCGTCAGGGGGGCATCAGCTTGTACGAAATGAAGCGCGGACACATAACGTGAGCGTCAGCTTCAAACTGCTGGCGTGCATCTCCAAGGGCGCAGGAATGCAGGCCCATTACTCGGACAGCGCGCGGGCTCTTCTGATACGTCGGGGCTAATGACTGGCGCGATGGGGCGTCGGCGCGGGCGCCCCGCTGCATGGCGCGGCCGAACGGAAGCGCGTCCCCCGACGGAGGAGAGGGAGCGTCATAAGGACGCCAGGAAGCAGGGGTGTTCCCCTTTCACCCGTTATTAACCCACTATTGACCCCGCTGACAGCGCGGCCACCCGTCTTTCGCGCTGCGTCCCCGCGAGAGGAGCCCGCATCCCCGTAGGGACCGGGAGAGCCGCGCAGGGAGGCCCGACTACCGCTGCAACGCCGCCGCTGCCATAAAAAGGGGAAAAAAAATAATAAAGGCGAGGCAGGCAGCAGGGGTTAGCTACAACCTAGATTCGCTTCAGAACTGAAGCGCGCTCAGAATAATGACAAGGAGCAACCTTTCAAAAAAATTGAAGCGACGGGGCGCGCGCGCGGCTGGAGGGAAGAGACGTGCCTTCATTAAACGCAGCTTCGGGGCGCCCTCGGGGTTTCTGACTGCACGTGCCGAGCCGAGACTGCACGCGCGGAAAATGGCGGGGAAGCGATATGGATCTGGCCTCTGCAGCCTGCGAGCAGGCTCAATCACAGAGGGCGCGACGGTGGCAAGGTGGGCGGCGGTGGCGTTGATTGGATGATTTTACCAGCTCGAATGTCGGCTCAGCCCTGACGGACGGGGCTAGTGCGGGCGTAGTTCGGTGCGGTGGGGGGGGGGGGGGGGGGGGGTCGCCCCAGCTCCCGCGAGCGCGCCTGCGGGGCGCACTAATAAAAACATCGCGCCGATTCTGACGCGCCTTCGATCACGTTGGCTCGGGACGGCGCGCGCTCGAGCAGTAGATTCTCATAGAGAGCGCAATTGTTTTCCGGGCTATGTGTCTTGCTTTTACCGCGAGAAGTTATATTTTGCGCAAGAGGAAATACGCGGCTGCTGTTTGCCCATGCAACGGTGCGAGGCGCGCGTGTACGTGAGGCGAGTTTATGACTCCTCCGTCTGTGACGTCACCGCGGCGCCTAGCGGCCTGAGATAGAGAAAACAGGCAGCGCAACGGCGCCGACGCAGCGAAATGCAGCTTGCATGCGCGCAAATGAAACCCTGCTCCGTGGGGTGCCGGTGATCTAGAGTGTTTCTCTTCCAGCGGAGAACAAAGATGTATAGTATAGATCCCTGCAGTATAGCGTTATGCGCAGTGCAACGCAATCACATTTCAAACAACGTGCAAAAAAGCTCTTGAAGACCAAGTGGCCTATAGACGTTCGTAGACGTTCGTAGAAGGAGCCACGACAACAAAAGTCGTGGCTCCTTCTCGCTTACTGTCGTCACTAAAAGCCCCTCGATAGGAGAGTCCTCGGCAGCATTTGACATGCAGCCCCATCGTTGGCTCGGGTTCTGCCGTTCTCTTATTCGTCGCTTGAGCCCGGTTGCGCTTCCGGAGTGCGCTCTTACGAAGTGAACAACTTTCGTCATCCATGTTTTTTCATGTCGCAGCGAGGTAGCTGTAGCAGTCGGTTGCGCAACCTATAATAGAGTCCCTCCGTAGTACATCGAGAAATCTTGGCGGAACCATGCTTGCCGACGTCGTAATTGCGCACAGCCAGAACGAATGTGCAACGCGGAGTAAATAAAACAAAAGACCAGAAAAAGAAAGAAGAATATTCGTTAGCGCATTTGACTTCCCAAGCGAATCGACAAGGATCGGCCGAGAAAAGCAGTGCGGAAAGCATGCGAGCTGCGTAAATCTAGTACGAGGGCCATTGCGTCAACTTCTTTTCAGCGTCAAAGTCTCACCAGAGCAGGCATTTGTCGTTCGCGGCCAGTACGTAGTCAAAGCAAGCGCTCTCAGCTTACGAAACTAAGCAACCGCGAGCTTAAGCAACAATATCTACTTTAGAAGCCCTGAATACATTGGAACGGGGAAGTAGTTATTACCGGCGCCTACTATACACTGAATGTAACGAGGCCTCTTTTCTTTTGTTCGAAAGAAAAAATTAGAATGTGTTGACTGCCGAAAGTAAATTTTAAATTTAGGCTACCATTAAAATAAAGTTCTTGAAAATCACAGAATTTTGAGAATCTGAAGCATTAGGTAGACAACTTTGCAACTCATCAATAAGAAGCGATATCACGATTTCGCGAAGTGCACCTATTGAGAGATCCAAAGCGATCAAAACTGACGTATAATACACCAGTTTGTAATATATCCCTGATTTGTGAGAAGACGTTTTGCAAAATTCTCGTAAACGTTGCAACAATTTCACGGAAAAGGTAATTTTATTTGTCCAGTTCAGATGTTTTAACAGATACGGTTTGCAGGAGAGGGATATCTGTTTTTGCTTTTCAGTTATTGATTTGTAAACTTTGTTCATCAGTTTTTTTGAAGAGCTGTAATTCCTTTCCTTTCTTTTTCTTAAGGTTGAGGTCATAAATAAACATTTTGCTTCCTATAGTGAGTAGAATTCGTCTCTCTCTCTCTCTCAAATGCTACCGATTTTATTCAAATAGTTTCAGCGCTTTTCTAATGAGAGCACTTCTACTTTCCACGTGTAAATGAATAGGGAAATATAAGTTTGCCTCGAGGTAAAGCTTCTTCGGAAGCTTTGCGTCAAGGCCAACTCATATTTCCATACGCAACATTCTTTAAACTTACAGTTTTGTTAAAAATATGACGTCCTAAATCAAAATTTCGCGTCACACAGTTTCTAGAAAGTAACTGTCTTTCTCAATTGCAATAAAAATCATTCAAATTGGTTCTGCAGTAGGTGTGTGTCGTTCCAATCGTCTAGAACTCCTGTAGTTGCCGAGCGCCTCGCCGGTAGTGCACTTGTACATAATTTACCGATAGGTGCTCGCCAGCAGCACTAGTCCGTCTCCCACAGCAGCAACGAAGACTCGACCAAAGCTGTGGTGGGATAAGGGGCACACTGAGAGAGAGAGAGAGAGAGGGAGGGAGAGAGGGAAAAGGAAGGCAGGGATGGTAACCAGTCAAGAGTCCGGTTGGCTATCCTGCGCTGGGACACCCAGAGACCTTCGCAAATCTCAATAGGGCCCCCTTTCGAGATGAATGTGCCTCCTTTTTCTTTTTCTCTTTCTTTTTTACTTTTTTGACAAGACTGCCAAAATAACTGCAGCAGGCTTCGTAAAGTTACTCGGCAGACATCTGCAGGGGAAGACACACGCAGAAAACATGACACTACTTCCACTGGGCACAGGAAGAACATCGAGCTTTCGTTCTGCACCGTGATCTGTGAGCGAAACAGAGGAGGAGGTTAGCGAGAACTAGGGCGTTTTGCGTACTTAACCTGGCCGGCGAAAACGCATTAGACGGGCGTTGTGGTCAGTGTGTGTATACTTCCTCAACGAGGCAGACACGCTGAGGAGATTGCGGTGGACGTTTTGACGATCAGCAAGATAATGGACACTCATACGAGCTCTATGATTCTCTGCAGCTTTCTTTATCTCTACTTTGCTATCACTTTACCTCCCCCTCCCCTCTCTCCCCGCGTAGGGTAGCAAACCGGATCTTCCCACCTGGTTAACCTTCCCGCCTTTCCCCTTTCCACACACTCTCTTTCTCTCTCTCTCTCTGCAATTTCAAAAACGATTATTCGAGGTCTGCATCTGCACTCAGGTGTACCCGTAAACTGTCTTCTGAAATGTGTTTAGCGTTTTGTATTACGGAACCATCGAAGTCCATACTTTATATAAAGTTTATATAACGACTTGGAACACTGCTCGAACCCTTTCTCTCCCGCACAAGAAATAACTACTGTTGACATATGGAACTGATTTTGCTTTTCACCTACTGAAGTCAAAAAAGCACAACTCTGATGCTGCGAAAATTCTCCGGGGGCAGCATGACAAAACTCATAATGCAGTTTTCAAATAACCTTAATGTGAAGATCATTTTTAAAATTTTCGGAATTTTTAAAAATCGCCTGTTGCAGATGACATAAGTTTAGTCTTCGAGCTGGAATATTCAGAGAGGGGGCAATTACTTGCACCAGAAATCAAAACATATATTGAAATAACAAAAAGATGTCTAATTAACGTCTTAAATAATTTTTGGTTTCTGGCGCCGACATAGCCGCTAGAAACTTACGCCGTATTTTTCTTCAGTTGACCCAGATAATGACCGCACTGCATGGCCCCGTATCAGCCACGTGGAACACTCCGGACAAAATTTTCCCTGTGAACGGAATCTGCCCAGCATTCTTGAGTGACCAATCACCACTGGACACGATGGCGCTGCTACACCTTTTCAACAAGCATACCAGCTGGCAGCACGGGAAGCTTCATGAGGGAGGACTACTACATAAACCACTTCTGCTGCAAGCCACTTCGGGATCTGGCGCTGACATGGCCTTTAGAAACTTACGCCGTATTTTCCTTCAGGTTGGGCTTTCATATCGTTCTGTTAAACGCAAAGCCTTGAAAAGATCGGTGCCAGATCCCACCTCGCCTTTTTACAGACTACTTTGTTGTACATCACGCATGAGTGCAAATTGCTTTGAATATGCGCGTCTTGCTCTTGAACTGTTACTGCTCGCCGGTGACGTTGAGGCTAACCCTGGGCCTCTTACGCCTGAGCAGCAAAAGCAAATATTTGACGTGATAACGACGATTCCTGCGATTCAGCAGATGCAGTCCGAATTCCTTAATGAAATACATTCTATTCGTCAGACATTTGAACAGAAAATAACTGTACTAAAAGCACAAATCAAGCTTGTAGAAGATAACGTGGCGTGTGTACTCCCACTAAAAGACGATGTGAAGAGCCTTGTCGCTAACGACGATACACTTGCGTCTACATGTGCGACATTGCAGGCATGAAACGACGACCTTGAGAATAGGGCACGTAGGAACAATTTAATATTTTATGGTATTGTCGATGAGCATAAAGAGACGTGGTCCGAATGAGAAGAGAAGGTTTTATCTTTTTGCTCCGAGAAGCTAAGTGTTCAAATGGATCCTACGCGTGTTGAAAGGGCTCATCACCTCGGGAAGTACTCGTCAATAAAACAACGACCAATAATAATGAAGCTCCCCTCGTTCAAAGATAAACAACGCATACTTGCTGCTGGTCCAAAGCTGAAAGAAACTGATTTCAGTATCACAGAGGACTTCTCCCACAAAATCAGATTTGAAAGAAAGCAATTGCTTGATTTTGCAGGAAACGCGGTGGAGATTTTAAACTACGCTTCAACAAGCTTTCGATGATCAACCAAATATTACTCTTTGATTATGCAACTAATGCAGTCACTGCCATAACCGAATAGCCACCAACGAAGCGTAAACCACAAAGGAAAATCCAAAGCAGTATAAACGACTTGATATGCATAGCCGTTAATTGCCGTAGCCTAAAAAATAAAAGAAACGAATTTGAATCTCTGTTACAAATGACCAACCCACATCTAGTCATAGGAACCGAATGGTGGTTAGATAGTACCATGAGCGATAGTGATTATTTTCCTCCCCAATACAGCGTCTATCGCAAAGATCGAAATTCACATGGCGGTGGCGTTTTTATTCTGGTGCATAACAGCCTGAGAAGCATTCCAATCAAAGGCGGCAGTGAAACATACGAAACAGTCTGGTGCAATGTCGCGCTTTCCAACGGCTCGTCTGTCGCCATTGGCTCGTTTTACAGACCGCCTGGATGCAATACGGCGCAACCTTTATTCGAATTGAATAACGCTTTATTGGCCTTAAATGCGACATATCTTCTTCTAGCTGGAGATTTTAACTTGCCTAACCTAAAGTGGACTAATTCACAGCCGATACTTTCCACATCGTTGCTTTTATATACTTCTTTCCGTGAAGTTATTAGTGCCCATTCACTATACCAATTTGTAGAAACCCCAACAAGACTTCGAACTACTAGCAGTACCGTACTTAATTTGCTTTTGTCCAATGATCGTGACCTTGTGCCTTTGGTTTTCACAGTTCCAGGTATAAGTGTTCATGAGGTAGTTATGGCAAAAATTTCCTGTTGCTGCTGTGCGTCGCCACATTTCACAATCACGTATGGTCTTTTTTTATGATAAGGGCAACTACGACTCAATCTCGCATGAATTGAATACCTTTTTGCCTGAATTCCAGTCGCTTTGCGAACGCCTAGATATAAACTCAGCATGGAATCTTTTCAAAACAAAAATCTTATCTCTTTTTATTCCATCCCGTGTTATTTCAAACAAGCATTGGATGAATGCAGAATTAGAACTTCAATCAATAAAAAGATTGTATGTTTCGGCGATATTGTAAGCTGCCATGCCCGGAACTTCATTCCAAGTTGAGAGATCAAACGAAGATTGTTGTTAAACAAACTAAGAGGGCTCAAAGTGCGTTCAAGCAAAACCTACGCGATAAGCTGCGCAGCAACCCGAAAGAAGTTTGGAAATATGTTACAAGCAAGAAAAGCACCAAAAACACAATTCCTGATATTATTGACAGCACCAATTATGCAACTGATTTTGAAAGGAAGGCTGAGCGATTTAATTCGCATTTTCACTTTGTGTTCTCACAACAGACGGACCAGATTATTGGCGCTCCAGTTTACAACAGTTTCACTCAATTGAATGACATAACATTGTCTGAAGTGGGAGTGGCCTCGCTGCTGCAGTAGGTTAAAATAAATTGAGCCCCTGGTCCTAATCGAATTCCCAATCATATTCTAAAGAATTGCCCTATTTCAGTAGCACCTTACCTAGTAACGCTGTTCAGAATGTCCTTCGATCAAGGTAAATTGCCTCTTGATTGGACGTACGCTAACGTAGTTCCTATACATAAAAGCGGAGACAAACAATGACTAGTAATTATAGGCCTATATCCCTAACGAGCACAATATGTAAAATCTTGGAGCATGTAATCTATACCAACCTAATCGATCAACTTCAAAATAATTTTTTTTTGCCAGACAAAACACGGATTCAGAGCTGGTTTCTCATGCGACACACAGTTAGTAGAATTTACACATGACATAGCAACCTCACTGAACAGTGGCACCAGCTATATTGCATATTTCTAAACCTCCAGAAAGCTTTTGATTCGGTTTCGCACAATCAGTTATTACAAAAGCTGTCTGCCTTAAAAATACAAGTTGAGTTATTGAAATGGTTGGGGGCGTATCTCATTGGGCGAAAGCAATGTGTTGTGCTTGAGGGAGCAGTTTCATCAGACGCGAATGTTTTATCAGGTGTCCCGCATGGGTCAGTTCTGGGTCCCCTTCTTTTCTTGGTGTATATCAATGATCTTGCCGAGCATGTTTCCGGCACTGTTAGATTGTATGCAGATGATTGTTGTGTTTACCGTCGTGTCACTTGTGAAACAGACTCAAATATATTGCAAAGGGTTCTTGATTTTATATTTTCCTGGTGCCAAACATGGAAAATGACCCCTTAACCTTTCAAAATGTAATATAGTTAGGTTTACTAACAAAAGAAAACCCATGGCCACTAGTTATATTTTGGGTGGTGTGAACTTGTCTTTCGCCTCTGAATACAAATATCTTGGGGTGAAACTTACAAATGACATCTCCTGGAACAATCATATCGATTACTTACTTTCATAGGCAAGCCGATCACTTAAGTTTATTAAACGTAATTTTTGGCAAGCTCTGGTTGAACTCAAGGAAACCCTGTACATCAGTAATGTTCGTCCGATAGTGGAATACGGCAGTTCCGCATGGGATCCTTACACTAAACTAAACATAAATGCGCTAGAGCGCATTTAGAAACGCGCAGCCCAGCTTGTATCAGGAGATCGCGACTTCAAGAAAAGCTCTTCATCTAGTTGCCAAAAGTTGGATTGGCCTCTAGTTGAAACCAGACGTAAATATTTGCGAACGTGTCTCTTTCACGATCTATATCACAATAGAACAGGACTTACTAGGGAAAAATACATTAGCCCACCAACCTACGTCTCTGCGCGAACAGATCACTGATTAAAAATACGTGAATATCGGTCCAGAATTAATATTTTTAAATATGCATTCTTTCCAAGAAGTATCCACGAGTGGAACGGTTTGCCCGAACATCTTATCGTCGCCTCACCTACATCCTTTCTTACTAATTTGCAGCGTCTCATGTTAAATATTTGAATTTTGTTCCTTATACCAGGACTGTCCTATCTACATGAAGATTTAGTGTTTTGTAATTTTCTCACATTGTGTTTGCATCTATATTTATACTATCATTATTGTCAATGAAAAATTGTGCTTATTTTTATGGTGACATTCATGCCTTGGGAAGCTTATCCGGTTCCGCTACTTCTTTGCTACCGTTATGTACTGCGCACATGTTTTGCGCACATGCGCGATGTCCTGTACTGAGCGCATGACTTCATTATCTACTTGCATCATACCTTGTTAACTCTTGAATAGTCATCATCGAATTCTATTTCTGTACAACCTCCCCCCTACAATAGTGCTCGATAAGAGCGATGTAGATATTCGAATAAATATAAATAAATAAATTATTCGACGGCACGTATTGCAAATGACCAATTGTAGCCGGTGAGTTTGCAAGGCGAATCCGCGTGGGATAGATTTCTAGAATGGCACCAGTTCGGAGATATGTGCCATCAAACTGGCCGTAAAAATGCACCGTTGTTCCACTTACTTCTTTCGTTGTTCCACTTACTTCTTTAAGAAAACACTCTTTTATTCCTTGAAGCACGAAAGTAAGTGGAACACCCACCTATTTCTTGGCTGTCTTTGGGGAATAATATCTCGAAACTAGTGTCATCCTGGCTATTCATTTCAAGTGGATGCGTCTTGAAAAGTCAGCGTCTATAATTCGTAAATTGCAATATGTGTCGTAAAGTAATTCTTTAAGAAGTTAATAAGGGAATTTTTTTAATTAGTTGAATAGGTGTTTCAATTTCTGGTGCTAGTAATATCCGCCTCTCCGTATAATCCAGCTCAAGGCAAAAAAAATTATGCTATCTGCCATAGGCGATTTTTAAAAATTCCTGAAATTTCCGGCAATATTCACACCGTATCAAAGATGCCTGTTAGAAATCTTTGACGGCTAGTCTAAAAAAAATAAAAAAACAACGACTGACCGACCGACCGACCGACCGACCAACCTGCCGACGGAGGGACTTCCACGCAGTACATTAAGTGGTATACAAGGGCGATGTGCTGTGGACTCCATTCATGTGGTTGCATCGGTTCAGCGATATCAATCTGAAGACATCACAACATTGTTACTTTTCGATTGTGACAGCCAGATATTACCGCTCATGCATACAGCGAACCTCGTAAACATGGAAGTCAAACTTTCGGCAGATTGTCGCCCCTCAATATGTGTTTAATGTATGCGCATATAAAGGCGCCATGATCTCGCATAACAAACAACGTTTTAGCATAGCGTTACCATTATACGGCAACCGTTATCGCCCTCCATGACGCCGTATGGGCATACGCAGCGTAGTAAAGCTAGCATGCACAGATGGCGCATTGCCTCTACGGTAATGGTAAAGCAGTGCCCATATGCTAAGATGTTCTAAAAAAAACATCGTCATTTCGCAAGTGCGCTGGGTTAAAGGTCGATCTGTAAGCAACGCGATAATCCTGCTTACCATCTGACTACATGTTGGCGCTGCCATGCTCAACAGCAAGAAGGTTTCTATGCGTGGAGCAATGTTCCAGAGCTCGCAGCTCCTCCGACGAGAACTAGAGCTCGTGGTCCACGTCTTCAACAGGTGCGATACGCATTCGCACGCTCGCGAATATGCGCAAGGCTGACCCACGTACTGACTCAGTTTCGGCAAGGACGTGGAGTTGCTATGGAAATGGGCATTCGTGTGATGCACTTGTAATGTACTATACTCATTCTTAGGAAGGATTCCTCTCTCAACCCGAGGGCATCTAACAGAAGCGTTCTGTCACGGCCTATAGTAGCGTTTGAATAGCTTCGATAGAATACATGTTTGTTGGTAGCCAAGTAATCTATGGCTCGTTCCCATTGTGGAGTATGGGCCAAAACCTAGGATCAATTATTATTCGAAATGAAAGCCGCAAATAAAATACTAACCTCTGATAAAGAGTAAGTGATGTAAGATAGCCCATATTACATGTTAGTAATTAGCAACAAAAAGAAAACTAATCGGGGAGATGATGCCGAGAAATGTTATGTGCTCAATATGGGGATCAGATCTGGAGCAAAGCTTAGTTACGAACTCGGTATACATATTCGTGTTATATTTTGTTCCCCCAAATACCTTTTCTTTCCTTTCCTTTCTTTTGCATTTTTGTGCTTGACTTTAAATTGCCCCACCATTATTTGCAAAAACAAAATTTACGCGGAAGTTCCCATATTCTTTAACAGATAGGGCCTTTCTCGAGTTGGGTGTTTCTTTTCTTTTTTGTGTGTGTTAGTGCGACAGCAGTTAAGCGCTCGAAACTGTGTTTGCGTTGTCCTTCTGTCCCATCTATCTCTCCCGTCCGACCGGTCCATTCTGTTACGCTGAAGACGACCGATGTCATGGTCGACGGCACACAATGATAATTTTTTTTCATCGTCAGGCCGCTTTGTCATCCTCAGCATTGCCATTGCCGCAGCGAGAAGAGAAATTAGGCTTCTCCGCAGCCGCCTCCACTGTGATTTGAGCCCATGCCACTGAAGCAAGGCACATTTGGGAGTAGAGCGCGCTAACCACTGAACTATCGCGCAGCAACAGTGTTGAGCATTTTGGTACAAGGTCTTGCGCTCCACACAGGCTCTAAGAAGAGTGGCATCTGTGCATGTATTTCGCAGGCCAGGTCAAGCAATACTGTAGTGGACGTGGATTATATTATGTGCATCGCATAGAAATTATATTCTGGGGTTTTACATGCCAAAAAGATGGTATGATTATTATGCACGCCGTAGTGGGGGGGACTCCGGATTCATGTTTACCCCCTGGGGTTCTTTAACGTGCACCCAAATCACGGTACACGGGTGTTCGTGCACTTCACCCCCATCAAAATGCGGCCGCCGAGGCCCGGATTTGATCCCATGACGTCGGGCTTAGCAGCTCAACAGCAAAGCCACTACGCCACGCGGCGGGTCGCATAGTCATCGTTCTTGAGAAGATGGCGGTTTGTTTGCGTGCAATTATTCGTTGACACGCGTGTGAAAACAGCGTCAGCAGCACAAAGGACGAGTCCTTGACAATGATCATGATAAGCCCGCAATGGAGGATATGTCGATAATAACGTCGTTGGGCCAAACCACCGTCGAAAGCATCGACAATGTCAATGCCCTAGAGCGCTGTCGCAGCGATAACGCTACGTAGTTTCCTCCGTATATAGCTCACAGTAATCAGAGGTGCCAAGTTCCGTATAGTATAATAGCGCTGCAATTATACAGAGAAAATGAAATAGCTCAGATCGCGTAAGTGGCACTTCGTCATTTCGCTCGGGGCAGTCGTAATAGAAGTTCTAGCCTCAGAGTATATTTGAAGGTCCCAGGCATGATGTCATGGACAACCGCACGTGTTGACATTGCTAACACCTTCCTACCTCTCTCTCCTTCCTTTTTTTCATCACTTAACCCCTTCCCGTTGCGTAGGGTAGTAAACCGGATGCGCGTCTGGTTGAACTTCCTGCCTGTCCTTCCTTGCTTTCCTCTACCTCCAGGCGGGCCCTTGAAAACAAGTCACGGTGCCTCAAAAGCATGAAGCCATGAAAGCGGCAACTGTCTCCTTATTTGCGGCCTAATATTGATTTACACAAAAACACATGCATTACCATATGATACAGAAAGGAAGTTGCGTACATCGCACGAAGAAAAGGTAAGAACTTATCTAATCCACACCATTATTTTTGTGCGCTGACAAATTATAGTTATGCTTCAAATATAATAAAAATTTTCTTTTAATTCCTACCTTAAGTAAGTTATTATACGACAGCACCCTTCCCGTTAACAAATCGCACTGACCTCTAACCGCCGGGTTCTTGTCCAGTTCTCCCCGTTGTGGGTAAACGCAAATAGTTGAAGAAGAAAAAAAAAAAGCCGTGCACCACAAACAAATATGCTGGTCTTCACCGCGGAAGAATGCTGCTGTCGCAGTAAATGAATTCAGAGGCGAAGGAATCTTTGAAGTCTGCTGTCTTTTTTTTTTTCCATCGCTTTTGTGGTGGCCAGTTTATGAAGTATGGGATGCAGGCTCACTGCAAAAATAATTTTGCAGATTCTGGAGTGATCTCTATTAACGTGCATTGGCATATGCGTGGACGTTTTGGAAATTCCGTCCGCGCAGGAACTTGGCCACTATTACGACTGGGACTCCGACCCGCTACATCGTGCTCAGCAGCAGAGCGTCGTAGCTACAGAGCCACCGCGCTGCGTTGGAGTAGACTCACATTCGCCACAGACTGCGACTGGTGACTAAGGAATGGCTCGCCGGTAGAGATGTTCACAGCGACACGCGCGACAACCGAGTCGCCACGATATTGCTCGCCACAGTCGCCACCTAGAAATTCTGCGCTAAAATAGATAGATAGATAGATAGATAGATAGATAGATAGATAGATAGATAGATAGATAGATAGATAGATAGATAGATAGATAGATAGATAGATAGATAGATAGATAGATAGATAGATAGATAGATAGATAGATAGATAGATAGATAGATAGATAGTGAGCAGAACGACAGACAGAAAAGAAAAATTAGGGGATTACTATTGCTCGCATGCGGCGCACCTACTCACACACCGAACTCGTTTGCGCCTTCGTGATTCAAGAGCGGAAAAGGAAAAACCGGGCATCAGTAGAGACGGCTCTGTTTGCATCCTCATTTACCTCGAGGAAAAGTTTCTATCGTGCCAGACCGACCAGCAACAACCGAGGCCGCGTCTGCCACTGTCCTCATGCTTGCGTCTCGCTGCTGTTCCCTTCTGTTATTCTCGGGATGCATGCCGTAATGTATTTGGAGACGATCTTACTGCAACCATGTTGAAATGCACCGCGGCAGTGTCAGCTTTGGCGGCGCTGTCCCTCGCGAAGAAAAAGGCAGCAGGGGCAGTGCGCCTCTGTTCGCCGCAAGGCGCACGTCCCTAAGTGGTTCAGCTTATCCTCTATAACGTCGTGCTGTTGCGCTCGTTCTCTCGAATAAACACAATGGGGTAGTTGATTACTATAACAGGTAGTCCACCAGTCTCTAATCATAGATTCCAACAAGCTTTCTGTTTTCAAATCCCGATAACTTATATAGCGAAACTTTCTGCATAATAGAAACGTCGCTAGCAGTTGATTATAAATATGTCAACTCAGCAGATAATTCATTCACACTCTATCTTTTTTTTTTATTATTGAACTGAATACTAGGAGAGGTTGGCGCCTTTATGGTGGAACCGGCTACTCCTTGTCACTTGGCATCTAAATAGCCATCCTTACACTTTGTAAAAAATAATGTTAGGCTTTATGGCATTAACAAACATACTTATGGCTCGACCAGTATTTGCTTCGGCCTTTTAGTGCATGCCGGCGATAACCCGTATCAGGGTTCTCTTCCCAAAACTTCGCCAGGGACACGTGGGACACTGTAGTGGTGGTATCCGGGTGATTTCTCTCACGCAGGCTTATGTAGGCTTATTCAAATGCCAGTGAAATGTAGTAATTATGGGAATTTTTTTTGGACTTTTCCTCCTACTGAAATGCAGCCGCTGTGCTGTAAATCGAAGGCGTAAGCGCATTCTCGACAGGAAGAACATTAGTTACTGAGCCACCACGGCTGGCATGCACACAGGTGAAATTCAACCTTGCTAACTCGTTTGCATCTTAAGTGACATTCCGTATTTCTCTAAATTTTACTGTCACCAAAATAAGAACACCACCACCTTTTATGAAGTGCTACAGCGACTCCTCTTGGTTTCCTTTCCTTTTGCATTTGTTCAGCATTTTGCACAGCGACGGTGCAATGCTACACGCATATAAGGAGTGATGGGCTGTATAAGCGAATCCTTATTTTCGGACAAAGACGATAATGTCGCGTGCTTGCACACTTGTAACTTTAAATATTGTGGGCGCCTTTCGCACACCTCATTGTTTTCATCTGTACATGGACATCATCATTCCAGATCTTCTTGACGGGTGCTATCTGCGACTTCGCCTAATAAAAGTGTTCGGTCTGGTTCCGTCCTTTTAAGTGGTTGGAGGTTCTCCTCGATCACAGTGCCGTACCAGCTTCACGTTCTAGCGGCGCTCAAGCCACCGGGTGACAACTACAACACAGCCAGCGACTATAAGAAGTGGGATGACTATCAAAAGTTAGTAAACGTACGTCGCATTATACTTCACCCAGGTGCACGTTGTGCAAATATGGTTCCTCAACCACGAACGGGAAGTCGCCGATTGGGCCACATCTATTCAGAAGATCCTACAGATCTTCGGCACTACTGCTGCCCGATGGAATGCCGCCAAAATTGAGATGGCCGACCACTGACAACACGAAGGCGAGTCGTACGTACGCTTCGTACCTTGAAGACGTCTTAGCGCTTCGCCGACGCGCAAGTCGCAACATGACGGAAGCAGAAGCCATCCGCTGCATTTTGAAGAGAATCAGCACCGTGGCATTTAACACCTTGGTGGTTCAAAATCCTACTTCGCTTAGTGACATCGCCACTATATGCCAGCGGCTTGACGACCTTCACTCCCTTCGGGTACCGCGTCCCTATACGACGTTGTGCATCTCCCTTTCGAGGCTGATCTACCTGTTCTACGGGCCCTCATAGGCGCCATCATACGTTGAGGAGCTTCACAATCAAGATGCGACATTCCCGTCTGTTGTCACCCATACGCACCTTCTGGACTCTGTCAGGTCATCAAGGAAGCAGTAGCGTCGTTGTCATATGCAGCACCTTCACTCTGTCCAACGCCCCGTCGCTTCCCCATGCACGTACGCTGATGTCGCCTCGCAGCCGCCTCTGGTGGTGCTGATTTTCACGCCTTTCTCTGCCTTCAACCAAGCTGCTGTATACGATGGAACTAGAGACCCCCACCCACCCACTATCAAGCTAATGTACCCTTACGCCCACCCTTGCCGACTGCCCCGGCTTGTTTACCCATCTAGCTCCGATGGCAACTCACCTAGCACGATGGCAACAGATGGCATTTAGCACACATCATCGTTTTCACCTGTATATAATAATCATCATCCCAGATTTTCTTCTTGGTGGGGGCCATCTGCAACCTCGCCTAATAAAAGCGTTCGGTCTGGTTCCGTTTTTTCAATATGTAGTATAATTGGCTGTTGTTTCTGATTTCGAGTGAATCCGGCTTGCTTGCATATGGTTTTCAGTACAGGAGTAGCCGCCAGTAATTCGTTCGTCCCTGCAATGTATACGACAATTGCAATTAATTATCTCATTCGAGAAGTACTGTCCTAATTATAAAAGTATCAATGAGGCATTTATAGGCACTCCTAGGCACACTCAAATGACGTCTAACTGCTGCGTTTTCAACGACGTACTAATTGCGTGCAATTTTTTCCGACTGGCAAACAAACCTCACGAAATATGAAAAATACCAGGTGACTGTGCTCCCACCCGCATCATAAGGCCGCACCCTCAAACAAGCTGATTGAAAGCAACTGAATTGCCTGTCGCAAACCCGAAGAGACATCGCATCACCTTGATAACAATATAGAAGGAGCACCGACAGCAGGTTTCGCGGCTTTGTAGCTATTCCTTCCCTTGTACGTCACACTTATTATCAGCCTCTCAATGTCGAATGGTCACGTGGATAACAAAAGCCCCCTTGATAACGTCCTTTCTTTGCTCGCACCGCATCGACATAGTGCGCGCGCAGCTATATTTCGCACCAGAAACTTGCTTCGGACCAAAGTAAAATTAAAGTGACCGTTTTATTTTTTTTATGAAATTGTATACGGGTGCTGCAAAAACAGGTTCGTGTCAAAAAATAAAAGCGAAATAAACAGAGAGGGAAGCGACCCCCCCCCCCCCCCCCGTTGAGAAAAGGCAGAACCGATGCATTCAAGGAAGTAAATAACCACTTCTAAATGAGTCGAATTGGCAATCTGGAAGCCTGCACAAAAAATAAACAAACATCACATCAAATTTCATTGTACCCTCATTATCTATGTATTCGTAAGCGCCGTTGAATACCAGCTGCTGTCTAAAGGACGTGTTCGAAGAGGTCTCCTTCTGGCAGCTACGCAGTGCACTGAGTCCGCTTTATCACATCTTCAGTGGCTTTCTTGATGACCAACGCTCGAATTCTACTGCAGACATCCGTTATCCTTGTCTTGAGTTAATCTGACGTCCGTCTCGATCATGTAAGGACGATCTTCCACATAACCCGAAAGAAATAAATCGAGCGGAGAGAGGTCAGGTGACCTAGCCGGGCAATTTACAGGCCCGTACCTTCCAATCTATTGCGCATGAAAAGTCGCATCCAGCCAGTTTCGTGCTCGGCTGCTGCTGTGTGCTGGTGATTCATCTTGCTGATACCACAGAAGTGGAAGACGTGACAGCGGGACTTCACTGAGAAATTCATCCACCACTCCTTCAGGCATTTCGTCCACGTAACGCTGTCCAGGTGGTGTGTGACCGAAAAAGATGGGACTGATTGTAGCACCGGCGTAAATTTCGCACCTCACATTGAACGACCACTGGTACTTGTGCCGATTGCGCTTTACCCAATGTGGATTGGAGTAACTCCAATAGTGTGCATTGTGCAAATTTACCTGGGTATTTCTGTGAAAATTGTCTTCATCTGCGCACATGCTGTTGCTCAAAAAGTTCGGTGACTCATCGGCTTTTGTGAGGACCCAATTCGAAAAAGCTGGACGATTCTACTGGTCCCTATCTTCCAAGTATTGGTGCTGGTTAAGGTGGTACGGGTAAAAGGCGCCGTCGTTTCAAATCCTTCAAACTGATGAATTGGAAATCGGTACCTGGGCGGCCACGTCCCGCACGCTAGCATGAGGATTTGAGGGCACATGAGCATGAAGGTTTCAGGCCATAAATGCTAGAATATCCGTGCGCAGGCTAGGGCTCCAAGATGGAGTCCTACGCCGCTGTTTCATGAAGCTGCCGGTTCATCACAGGTTTTCTTCATTTCTCATGATAGTCGACGCGTTTGGTCTACCGTCACACTTCCGTGACTGATATAAATTTGCGGCCTTCCTCTTGTTGTCATTCGCAGCTCCCAAGGCAAGGATCATTTTTACCTTCTGCTCATTAGAGAAAGACATGGCGACTGGGACGAAACAAAACGCACCTTTAAACCTTTGCACTCACGTGGTCAACTCGCTTTTGTGGTGAGAGATATTGTGTCAAAAAAAAAGAAGCATCCGTGCACTTGATCTACGCTAAGACAACAGCTATCACAGCTTGTTTCCTACTAACACCAAACGGGACGTGTTACTTCGGCCGAGGCGCGGCAGATAAGGCACTAGCTCGATCACGGTGTTCTTACAGCGAAGCTTTACATGGCTAGTCAATTCGTCCGTCCATCCATCTGTCGCCTGTACGCGAAAAATTTCTCCGGCGCAACCCCATGCAAATGCACGAAAAAAAAAACGAAAGAGGGACGCGCGACTGGCTGCGCCAGTATGACGTCGTTGCTCTCCGTCGCAGCCGAGCGGGCGCGCAGCCGTTTCTCTCCGGCTCCGAAATGAGTAGACCAATCGTCATACGTACTCCTGAGGAGCAGGCATCCTTCGATTCGCGAGCATAACCGGGAACGAGCTCGTGTACGCCGTCCCGATGCTGCAGACCGGGCACAAGAACAGGCTCGTGCAGCCAAGCGCAAGCAGCAACTGCGTACCGAGGATCCGGCAGCCTACCAAGCCGTCGTTTAATTAACTGTGCCTGAAAATGCCTCATTGACACTTTGATAATTATGATAGTACGTCTCGAGTTATAATAATAATAATAATAATAATAATAATAATAATAATAATAATAATAATAATAATAATAATAATAATAATAATAATAACGATTTATTTCCATCACCATTACATTGATGGAGGGGATGGGAATAAAAGCGATTGACGCCTAAGTTCCCACCCCTCGTACAGCAGGTAAGCAGTGGCATGCGACGGCACCACTGTCACGACAGCACATACAAAGTCAAACAAAGCATTAGTACAAAAACAAATATGCAAAATACACAATCACCAGCGTGTGTAAAAAAATATATAAACGGATTGAAAAGAAAGACAAATACAGCAACTGAGAACAAAAACGCTCATGAAACAGCGAAATAACAATAACAGCAATCAAAAATACGCTTATAAAACCATTAGACACAGAGACGTTAACAGATGCCTAAATGTTGGACAATCAAGGGGACGCATTAAGGAGAAAGTAGTTGCGAAGGTTAGAGCAGCTAATGCTTCCTAAGTCTACATTTTCATCAATTAATTTGTTAAGTAAGGATGGAAGTTTAAATGCTACCATTCGGCGGCACAGTTTGTTCTTACTTTTGGTGATACCCAGTGTGGTTTATGACGGCGTGGATATGTGCAATGAAATAATTCAATCGGGGCTAAGTCAGATATATTACTTATGCACCTTCTTTGTGCTACTTTGTAGGTGCGTAGTAGTCTATAAGCATAGAGGCTGAGAACGTCAATAATTTTGTGCTTGAAAAATAAGTTTTTTGTTGAGTGTCTATTTGGCTGGTTAAGGACTAATCTGAGGGTCCGTTTTTCGAGAGTTCCTAGTTTTTTCAGACCGATTTGTATAGCAGTACCCCATACTAGTGAGCAGTAGTTTAGATGTGAGCGAAATAATGCACGATATAGAGAGAGTTTTACCTTTTGTGGGAGATAATTTGTGAAACGCGTTATAAATCCTATGGCTCTAGATGCCTTTAATGCTACATAGTCTATGTGGTCGTTCCACAGCATGTTTTCGGTGAATGTTACGCCAAGTGATTTGAATGACCTTACTAACTCAATCTGATCTCTGTTATAAAATAACTCACCGAAATCACCGCATTTTTATTTTTGGGATGACAAAGTACTGCCTTAGACTTTGCAGCATTAACGCACAAAATATTTTTATCGGACCATATATGTACTTTTTCCAGGAGCACATTTGCATTTGTCCTTAACTTACTACTGCTATCGTCAGATAAAAACAAACTAGTATCATCGGCGTAGATTATGAAACGAACATTAGTATCCACACTGATGATATCATTAATGTACAGCTAGGTTAAAAAGCAATGGTCCCAAGATACTCCCTTGGGGTACCCCGCACGAAACAGTTCGTAAAGTTGACTTATATTCGTTTATCTGGACATACTGTTTTCTATGCGATAAGTAAGATTTCATTAAGAGTAATGCTGGGGGGGTGCCTCTAATTCCACAACATTCAAGCTTCTGAAACAAGATGCTATGATTTATGCAATCAAAGGCTTTGCTATATTCTGAGAAAATTCCCAAAACAAGGTTCATTTGTTCAAAGTTCCTTAGTATATATTTTTTCTGGTGTAAAAGAGCAAGTTCCGTCGATTCGTTTTTTCTGAAGCCGTACTGGCAGTCAGAAAGTATACTGTGTTTATTTAAAAAACTTTCAACTCGCTTAAGAATGAGCTTCTCGAACACTTTTGAGAAGACGGGCAGCATACTGATTGGTCTATAGTTCCCAAAGTCATTTTTGCTACTTTTTTTATATATGACTGCTACTCTAGCAATCTGCATTCTCGGGGGAAAAGTAACGGTTTCTAAGCATAAGTTGTATATGTGCTCCAATGGCGCAGCAATGATGTCAGTGACGTGCTTAACTGGACGTATCTGTATATTTTCCACATCACACGAGATAATTAATCACACTTACCTAATTAAATCTCAGTAACGAAAAAAAAAATACTGGCCGCTACTCCACTGTAATGGAAACAATATGCACTGGGTTTCGTTCGAGTAACGCATTGCTTTTTTTTTTTCAAATCTTGGCGCATGATTGGGACACCATGTATATATTCATGACACTGTATGCAAGTGACGATGTTTCCATTCCTATTAAATGTTGTAAATTATTACAAGTGCTTTTTAATGAGTTGTTAGCTTTCCTTACTGGAAAGAGAAGTGATACTGGGACACGTATCATTCACATGCATTTCACACGCCGTTGATAAAAGAGTCTGCCGAAGGGGTCACTAAAGTCTACAGGTTTTCTCAGGGTCAAAAATGCACGCAAAGCATTTTGAACCAAGGTGAACATACAGCAACATACTCATTCTCTAGGCATAAGCTATCCATACCTTTCGAAACATTTGTTATATTGGCTACCTTCTTCTCTTTAAGGATATAATAAACTTTGTCCTGTGTATATATTTAAATATATTTTGTGTGTGCATATTGCAAATTTAAAATAATGCTGAAGTGAGAAAATACGGATAAGGCAGCCGCGGATGGTACTTCTAATGCGCTTATTCTCTTATTGTCAGGATTTGAAAAAAATACAACAAAGTATAATTTAAAATCTGCGCACGTCCACGCCAACAATGATGCAGTAAGCTATTCGTCATAATAAAATTTTAAGTGCAAAGGTCGAGGCACGCCAAAAGTAACCTAAAATGCTTTGGGCGACATACCCCATACCCGTGCAACATACCCCATACTGAGAAGATAGTACTTTTCGCCGACGGTACAAATGCATTTTTTCATAGTAAAAATTTGGAACAGGCCGAATTAAAAGCTAATATATGCATGGCTAAGACAACTATCACTATAGTTAGGTGCAAGTGAGTTACAGTTAAATAAAAGTAAAACGAAATATGTCTTCTTCAGAGCTCGAAACTCGCATATAAATAATAGTTTGCCCCGGCGTTTTGAAGGCGCAGTGCTTGGAAAAGACGAGCAGTGTATAGTTCGTAAGTGTATTTTTTTTTTCAGGAATATTTATCGCGGAATGACCACATATCCCACCTCCAAAGTAGGCTATCTCGAACAATTGGCGCACTATGGAAAATATGTTTTTTTTAATTCGAAACAGATTAAAACCGGTTAAATATCATGCATTAACTCAGTCCCACCTACAATACTGCTTACTGACATGGGGCTCTACAACGACGACAAATTTAAATAAACCAGAGGTTTTACAAAACAGAGCTGTTCGTGTTCTTGAATGCGTCCGCTTCCGTGATACCACATTTGCGTACAGAATGAGGTATAAATTAGTTCCACCAAATCTTCTTTATACAGAGAAGTTCTCACTTTATATGTTCATGAAAATTAAAGAAAACTTGGCAAATTTTGAGCCTATCTATCCTCAAACGACCACACACCGCAACTTTTGTGGGATTAACTATAAACTGCCTAAGATTATAACTAATTATGGGATGCAAAGCTTTAGGTATAAAATTCTAAAGCTCCAGACATGTACACTACAAACAGATGCACATCGTGTGGCGAGGTTACCACACTTAATCACATGTTATGGGAGTGTCAGCACTTAGCAAACAAGTCGGGCAGTGCCGACCCCTCCGGCTCTTCCACCGCCAGCCTCCGCTCGCGCTGGGAGACCACACTGCTCAGCTTGAACCTGACAGCACAACTCTGAGCCGTCCAGCGAGCCGAGCAAGCCGCTTTGAAACATGGCCTCGGAACCGCGTCCGCGGCGGGTGCCCAGACCCACTAAAAAGATACCGGACTCAAATCTTATTGATTTGAAAATAAAGTTTACGTTCTCTATCTCCTAATTGAAAACAAGGAAGTGTTAGACCTAATAAAGCAATCGCCTTCAATAAAATTGTATAAAAGAAATATATGTAACCGAACATAGTTCGTTGGTGTGATGTGTGGTTTTCGTGCGAACTCTGTGTATTTTTACGAAGTGAGTTTTAAATGCTTATTCATGCCAGTTTGAGCCTAATGAATACTGTAGCGTTTTTATATGTAAGACATAGTAGAGTACTACGTCTGTTCTTGTTTCCTGATTCCTATGTTTGTTACCGAATGCGTGCTGTTGCAAATCGTGACGTTAAGAACTGAAATAGCAGTGCTACAACTATAGTTAATTACGTTTTTTTATTGTTCGCCCAAACTGTCTTGTTGATGCTGTTTTTTGGTTGCACATCGTGTGCATGTTTTTCTTAGCTTGCAGTGTATAATATTTTTCTTGACCTTGCCTCATGAACTACTCGTTCAAATCCCCCCCCCCCCCAACTCCTCTTTTTTTCCTTTTCTCCTCATTCTTACGCTGTCCTGATTGCTTCGCTGGAGCGTAGATTGTACAGGGGTCAGGGCCTCAGTCAGGCGCATGCTAGCGCCTTTAGTCCTGACCCTTCTGGTTTTCTGTAAGCAAACTGGAAAACTTGTGATTAAAAAATGACATGTTAAGGGGGGGAAGGAGGGGTAGGCTTCGGCATCGTCGGGGGTAGGGGAGCTCAAGCCCCCGGAAAGCTCCGGAAAGGGCTCGGGTCGGTCGAGGCTTGCCTCATCGCGCTATAGCGCAACTACTCAAGCTCAGAGTTGGCTGCGTGTACGCGTGCGAACGTTTACACAGACAAGGACGTGTGGCCAGTCCATCGTGTAGGTCTTGCGGTTGCTGCCAGACACATAAGCACCTGATATTGGAGTGCCCGCTTTCAGTGCGCAGCTCGTGTCGCGGGGCTTTCATCTCCTTGGCCTGCGGTGTACGACACTCGACGAATGTTTGTACCCGAGTGGTTGTGCGTCTCGACGCGATCAGACTCATCGCACTCTCCTTACTTTTGTAGAATTAACTGATATAGGCTCACGTTTGCAGCTGAGAAACTATTTCTTCTATTTAATATTCTGTAGTAGCGTTACCTTCAGTGATCAGCCCTACTGTGTGCGCATGTGACCTGTACTGCGTCTTCTACATTATTCTTTTAGATTTGTCATCTTGCTCTTCCTTTCCTCTTTCCGCCCCTCCTTCCTATCTTCCATTTCTGTGTTGCTGTCACCTCGCTTCGGAAGAGTAGGCAGGTGTTGTGCCCCTTCCGGTGGCAGTTGCCAGGCTGCTCCTCGCTTTCCCTTTCCTGTCAAATGTATATATGTTTTCAAAATAAATAATAATAATAATAATAATAATAATAATAATAATAATAATAATAATAATAATAATAATAATAAAACACGCTACGCCACCACTGTATCCTGCCTTCGAACGCGTTGCCGAGAAATTGCGAACTGCTGGACTTGTTTGAGTAAGGGGCTTCAAAGGCGTTTCTTTCTCGTTGCCTTCCGTTGTAGCGTAGAAAAAAGGAATGGTCGGAAATTTTCCAGAGAATTCAGTAAGCGCACAGTGGTGAATATACAGCAGTTGCCCTCCGCAGCTCGACCGGCAAGTCCACGCAACCATTATATTTTCACGGTGCTGCGCACGGCTTTTGGATAGGTTTTACTCTCCTCAGCGGGTTACATTTCGGGCTCGATCTTCGACAAAGATAGCTCTGATTTAGCGTTCACTGTATTACTGCGTATCCGAATCCAACCCGCTAGGTGCAAGCTACGCGCGTGCGAGTGGAGCGCGCGCAGCGCTGCGAGCTCGTGGAGGCCGCACGGCAGCCATCCATGGCGCGCAAGGGTTTTTTCCGAGATCGAGCGCACTGTGGCTTCGGCGGCGAGATTGGGAATCCCAGCGCACTTTTCTCTCTTCCGCGCCAGCAAGCAGCAGCGGTGCAGAGCTGAATCTGCTGTGGCGTGGCGTGGAAAATGGCGCCGCGCGCGAATGCAGTCGCAATCCTTTCGCGCAGAGCGGCGGACGCGATCAAATTCCGGCGACACGCTCCCGCGTGCGTCAAGTATGGAAGGCGAGAACCGAGCAGCGGCCGCCGCATACCAGGGCCGAACGCCCATTATTCATCCCAATCGACAGGCAGAGAGAGCGATCCGGAACCATTTATTCTGAACGCCCTTGTGATGCCACGCTTCCCCTTCGCGCTCGGCGCAAACACAACCCGCCGTCTAAAGCATTCGGCGTAAAGATTATTCGCTGGCGCATCCTAGCTTACGCGACGCAGCCGCGGCAGCAGCAACAGCAGCAGGTAGGCATACCTCCGGCTCGGGTTCGGATGGGGAGGGGAGATGCGCGATTTTAAAGCGCGACGGGAACGTGCGAGGCGGAACCGCCTCCGCCGAGGCGGCCGCCCCACCCCGTCGATTAAAAAGCCGGGCCGCATAACGGGGGGGCCCGAACCGTGGCTGGGTGGTAGCGGCCCAGCAGTCACGCAGGGCGTTTTTAAATTTCTCGCAGTTCAGGCGGAAGGAGGACACGCCGAGGGGCGAAATTGCCGACACGCGTCGAAGCGTAAGCGGCGCTCGCGCTTCGCTGGACGTGCTCGGCAGAGACGCCGCGCGCGTGAGCCCCGCTGCTAATGGTGACGGACGGCGACGGTGCAGCTGCGCGACGCCAGGGCGGTGCTCGGCGGAACGCACGCGCGTCAACGGCTTGTCCTGCACCCGCGGTCGCTGCGAGGCGGTGCCAAAAGGCAGCGGTGTCATTTCGCCGCTATAGTGCCGGAATGGAGCGTAAACGCTTTTCTTTGAGAACGCTAGCAGCAAGATCGCATACGACTCCAAAAAAGAAAAAAAAAAAGGAAATTGGGCATGTCGGTAAGCAAAAAGCGCGCTCCTCAGATAATACTTATTTATTGCTTTGTCATGCATCGCGCAACGGTTCTCAAAACGTTCACTAAAGGAGGAGATGAGGAAGAGAGGGAAAGGAGGGGAGGTTAGTCCGTGATAGACCGCCTGGCTACCCTTTGGTGGGGTAATGAGTTAAAGTGAATTAAAGGTGACAGAAGCCTACACGTGTGAACAAGAAGAAGAAAAAAGTCTGTACGTGACCTGTCACTCAGTTCACTTGTCCTCAAGAAGCGCAACAACATGTTCATCACCTTCTGTGCTGATGAAGGACTCGACCAATGTATTTGGTCGAACACGGTTCTTGGTTTTACGGGTACTTCCGAGCACCAGCAAGCTGTATATAGTCCAGGAAACCCATAAACAGCAAGATTAAAGAACAAGCAAGTTGGTAAGAATAATAATCAGGTCATTGTTATGCGTTATATATTAGATGTTTTCTTGAAATAAACTTCAATCGATAGTGAGCCCCGTGTGGTGCCCTCTCCATTTACTCTGCCTATGTCTAGTCGCGCTGTTGAAACCATGAACCCAGAAACAGTACTGTATATAGGTGGAGTATCGCTCTTCATCGCACCTCACGCACCCCACGCCTCTCGCGCAAAAAATCTTGGGACGTGGTTTATCGTGGTGAGTTTCTTTTTCAAATGGAAGATATGGTGGTTCCAAGACAGTTCACTACCTATTATTATTCCCAGAAAGTGATGTGTCTTCCCAGAAGGGATTACGTCTGCATTCAGTCTAATGATTCCTTCTGCGAGTCGCTTGAGCCGCACAAGCCTTTACCTCGCACACATTCGCTGTCTCTGAACAACGTCACCCCTTCAAATGTCTTGATCTCCACCAAGGCCATTGAGAGACTGAAGTAGCGGAAGAGTTCTGTGGGAGGGTTGTCGGTCAACTGTCCGCGTGGACCAGACGTACTCAAGCTGACGCACCAATCTTGAGAGATTCCCCAATCGCTTTATTGATGAGCTGCAAACGGCTTTGGCAGCGGGCAAGCATTCCTAGTCGCTTCGTCCCGCTGCTCCAGCCAGTCAAGTCTCCCTCGGACGAGGCGTCTCATCGCCCCATCGCACTGGCAAGTTCTCTAGGAAATGGCAGGATCATGATGGAACTGATTCGCCTAGAGCGGTACCTTGAGCACTATGAGATATTGCCTGACGCTATGGCCCGCTTTCGGCGTGGACGGTCCTCAGCAGATTACGTTATTGACTTTCTTTTATCGCCAGTATTCGCCTCATTGGACACTCCATCTCGGTTGGACATTTCGGCGTTCCATTTCTCCTGCTCGTGCCCATGGAGCACCTGCTTAACTTTGGTCAGGTTGTACGACTACTCTGAGGTAAAATGTAATAAGAGCCCAGACTCCAGTGCATCTTTGATTAACTTAACTCAATTACCACGAACAGGAATAACGAGTCCGTCGTGGTTGCTTAGTGGCTGTGGTGTTGGGCTGCTAGCATGAGGTCGCGGGATCGAATCCCGGCCACGGCAGCAGCATCTCGATGGGGGGAAAATGCAAAAACACCCGTGTACTTAGATTTAGGTGCACGTTAAAAAACCGCAGATGGTCCAAATTATTCCGAAGCCCCCCACTACGGCGTTCCCTAATAATCAAATCGTGGTTTTGACACGGAAAACCCCATAATTTAAGGAATAATGAGCCCCCAACTGCTGAATACGGATCCCACGTGATCTTGAAAAGAACCCCAAGTAGTGCTCTCGGAAAACACTGAGAGAACTCCAGTGTCCCAGGAAGAACTCCTGGAAACCACTGGACAGCTCTAGAATGCTCCTCTGCAACTTGAGCAAGCATGCAGCAGCAGCACAGGCACGTTATCTACAGCACTATAGCCACTGCCAAGCAGGACACGCAGAACGCAACCGGTGAGCGAGGCCTCCACGATGCTGAGATCGAGAACGCACCCAGCTCACAGGCAGCACGTGCAGCGCGATGAGTGCAGCGCCACGCGAAACGAAAAGGTGGAGCGGCGCATGTCCAACGACAACGACATGACGACGGTGACACGTATATGAAGGACATCTACAACAGCTCATGCAGTGCTCTCTTTGCGACAATTACGTTAAGAAAGATTGCAGTGCCTTGAAACCGCGTCGCGCATGCACGACTGGGCTTCACTTGGCCAGAAGTGCGTGTGTCCCGTATAGCAATTAATTTCGATTGCGCCGAAAGTCTCACAATTTTGAAGTTTCCAAAACTATATCTACAGTTCAACGACTCTCTCTGTGTCAAAGCTCATCTAATTTTTTTTTCGAGTTTACTTCATGACAACAACTTAAAATATGCACTTACTGCTTTACATCACCGCGTTAACTACAGCTTTACACTGTACAGAGTAATAAAGCTCCGTTCTACTGCGCAAAGCAATAATGTCCCAGGGAGCCGGATTTAAACGCAACGCAGTATTCTGTAAAGCTGTTATCTAACACTACATATTAGCAAATTGCATTGTTCGACCAGTTAATACATGTATATTTTTTTTTAGGTTTGCACAAATTAATGGGCACCAGAAAGGCCAATACTATAACATCTGGTTACAGTGCCCTTTCTGATTATTGTTAATTAAAAAAAAATTACCGACGATTACGTTACTTCCTAATGCGAAATTTGAGCGCAGCAAATAAGCTGTTTCACCTTTTCGATAGATTGAGGCAAAGAAATCGAGCAACACATGTATGCGCTATCACAGAATTTTTTTTTATTTTTCACACGTATTCCTTTAACAAAGACTCCACTAGGTAAGCTTCTGCTTCGGCGGCACGCACCTCTGGATTCTGACGGCGACGGCGCTGGGCCTCTGCTCTGGCAGCTCGTTTAGCAGCAGCAGCAGCAGCAGCAGACGGAGGACTTCCATCGGTCGTCTCGCTCATGGCTCAGAAAGAACTGGCAGATAATTTCGCAGTGGTGAACGGCAGCGGCAATTTCGGCTCGGGCGGTGCACATATACAGATCCGCCGCCACCGATCTGGCTCTCTGATTGCTACCGCACAGGGCGAACGGCAGCGGCAATTTCGGCTCGGGCGGTGCACATATACAGATCCGCCGCCACCGATCTGGCTCTCTGATTGCCACCGCACAGGGGTTGCATTGGAGGAGGAGCGAAGAAAGGAATTAAGTTCGAGCCGGCGCTTTGACAACCGGAGACTCGCAGGAAGAGGGGGGAGGGGGGCGGCGTGTACACCCAGCGGCAAACGATGGGGGCAGAAGCGCGCGCAGCAAGCGGACAACACGATAAAGGGAGGAGGGAAGAGATAGCAGCGACTGACTGATGCCGCTGACGCCGATAGTGAGTCAACCCCAGCTGCGGAGTTGGTTTCAGGGACAACGCCGCCGATGCCGACACAAACAATATGATACCCTCGCTTCCGCAGCGCTAAGAACCAGGTCTAGCCGTGGGAAGGTGGTCACGTATTCGTCGACGTGCCGGGGCCTACGTGAAATAACCGGCGCGTCGGCAACTGAAGAGCACCCTATCCGCCACACAAGAACAGGGGGGGGGGGGACCCTTTCCTCCTCTTTCTGCATGGCGGCGACGGTGTTCTATGCAGTCACGTTATCTTGACTCTCTAGCGGCGTCAGCGGCATCCAGCGGTATCAGTCGGTCGCTGCTAGCGCTGGGGGGATGAAAGGGGGGCGGAGCTGGTTACGAGGCCGACGACAACGCCGACGACGACGCGAAACCCAGGAACGGACGCCAAAGAGCTGCGCTCTAAAAAATGAATGGGATATTATTATATGGATTATCCAAGAGCGCTCGTCGTCATGAGTTATCGAAAACGGTTGCGAGAAAGGGCAAGGCGCGTAAAGGCGAGTAGGCAGAAAATATTACAAGGGGGGTGGGAAAATAAGCCGAGAGATGAGGATGAAGTTGGCGCCTGAGAGAAGAAGGCAGGAGTAGGCGACTAAGAAAGCGTCACGTGACAATGCGGCATCCTTCCCTTGCGGCCTGAATGCCCAAGGAGACGGAATGTCCAGTGGACATTCAGACTCATTGGACAATAAGGCTCGTTGGCCATTGCGCGTTCGGTGGACATTTCGTCTTGTTGGACATTTTGTCTCGCTGGTCATGTAACCCATTGGACGTTCTTTCTCGTTGGACATCCGGTCTCGTTGGACATTCCGTCTCGGACATTCAGTCTGGCCGGTCATTTGACCCATTGGACATTATGTCTCGTTGGACGCTCCGTCTCGTTGGACATTCCATCTCAATTGGACATTCCGTCTCCTTGGTCATTCCGTCTCTGTTGGACGTTCCGTCTTGTTGAACATTCAGTCACGTTGGACATTCCGTCTCGGTTGGACATTACATCGCGTTGGACATTTCGTCTCACCGGTCACGTGATCATTGGAGATTCCGTCTCGTTGTAGATTCGCACTCGTTGTACATTCAGGCTCTGAATCGTAAGAAGGCGATGTGTCAACTGCAAGGAACACTTACGGACGCAAAACTTTATGAATTCAGGGCCGGATCTCCCTTTAACAGGGAACAGCTAAAGGTGCATGTTCGTGTGACAGTGTTTTCTCTCCTTTATGTACAGTTTTGCCTTTGCGTGTGAATATCGAATTCTGTGCTGTCTTCCTCTGCCGCAGCGACCACTATCGCGCACTGTGACAATTATTCAAGCATGTTTTGAAGGTAAACACAGAACAAACCAGAGCACTCTCGGTGAATTGCCACAATGCTGGCACACTTCCGTTATTTGCACTGCATAGTGAGGTCTCGTGTTCTTCGAATCTTGAGAAATACTTGCGCAAGGCTCGCAATGTCACGCATTACGTTCAAGCCCATTGTCACCCAGCCGCTGTGGATAGTGGCCCCGTCAGTATATCGCAGTCCGAACTTGCAGGCTCCCATATTGGCGACTGAAGAACTTTGGCTGCTTTTACTCAGCCCAAATAATTGTGCACATCAAGACGATCAAAGAAGTATCGGAATACGATGATGGTGAAATACCTTCAGCAAGGTTAAGAAAATTGCAGCACGTGACGAGGCCTTATTAATGGACCGGGTAGTTAGCAGCCCTTAGGAATCTGTCACCAATCTCAGAAGCATGCTTCCCTGCACTGAAAGAAAACGATGTGAAATTCTCTCCCAGTATTGTCGCGAATCGCGCTAGCCTTGTAAACTCGGCGAACATATTGGCGAACCAGCTCGGGTCGACGTAAGGGCGGAGGAAGTGTGGAGGGTGGTGCAAAAAAAAAGAGAAAAGAAAGTAGCGACTAAAAGAAAGGAAGAGGCTGTGCGCCGCACAGGCGAGAGTGATGCCCTCGCAACGCGATCGCTTGCGTGTCGGACGCGTCCAATGACACGCATTGTTGGTGCGCGCGCGGTGGGGTCGCTCGCGTGGAATCCGGGCCGCGCGCTTCAGCGGGGATGTCCCTTTTCATAAGGGGCTTGTTAATATGGAGAACGCGCCAGGAATGCTGGCCCCGCGCTGCTCCGTGGTTCCTGGCTGGAACAATAAACGCTCGCCCCGCTACGACGACGACGACGAGAGCTGCAGGGCGCGCGGGGAGGTGTCGCCCGCAGCGAGCGCACGTGTCGTGACGGCTATCTCCTCTGCTGGCGCTCATCGGGCGAGCGGGCCCGTGAGTGATGATAGGGGGCGAGGAGGCGAAGAAGCGGAAAGAATGGCCCGATTAATGGCGCACTCCGAGCGTCACTCCATTATGCAACGCCTCGTGCCCGTGCGCAAATATGACAGCTCGCGCGTACGGGAGCGCGTTTCCGTGTCTTGTATTCCATCTCGTAACGGAGATTTTGGGGCGGTGTGAAACACGGCTAAGCCTCGGCGCGTGCGCTTTCGTTCCTTTCTTGCCGTGCCCGGCACCTAATCGCAGGACCCGCTACGCAGAAGCGAGACGCACGCTTCGTAAGTGCACTGACTCTTCTTTCCAGCGGGAAGAAAATGGCAACAGTTAAAACGTGTTACAGCTAGCGGCTTTTTCCCTGTCGTAATCGTAAACGGCTGGACACCAGCAGAGTGTATACATTACTGGCAAAAGCCATCGGAGGCTTGTTGTAGCGTAAATAACTATTGTACCGTCAACTTATGCTGTGAAGGGATAGGGAGCCTGCAAGATAGCAGACAAAAAATTGAGTGGTCATTCCCCTCTGTGAAGGTGGATGAGCAGCGAAGCTGCAGCACATCACACAGGGTTAGACAAGGCTACATGTATTAAATTTCATCATTTGGTAATGGGACAGACGACAACTTTGTGATTACTGTGATATACACCGATTGGTTCGGTAACAACCTTAGCTAGAACATTGTCCAAAGTTTAGTCTGTACACGACCGTTCCTGAGTAGTTAAGTGACTTGGATTGGTGCGGCAATTCAAACCAAACTCTTCTAGCAGAAACTGAGTGAACCATTTCCTGTCTGGTTTTGAAATGTCCACATTGAAGTCTCCAACGATGATCAGAGGGGTAGTGTCATCACGGCAAATCGATACAAAGTACATGGTCGTGAACTTCTTGATATCACACTTGGGTGTGACTGAAGATATATACAGAATGGATATCATAATTCCATCTTTCGTATGTACGCCAGAGACATCCCCATAGTCGGTGGCGTTTGTCCTCTTGCGAGTCAAGAGCGTACGGTCGCATATACATTTTCTCCTTTGCGTATATGGCAACGCCTCCTGCTCGAGAGTCCATGCGCTGTTCACAAATGATTCCAGTATACTCACGGACTTGAAACAATGCATCTTGATTTATTATTATTATTATTATTATTATTATTATTATTATTATTATTATTATTATTATTATTATTATTATTATTATTATTATTGTTATTATTATTATTATTATTATTATTATTATTATTATTATTATTATTATTATTCGGCAGTCGGCGGCAATTCATTGCCACAAGCTGACGTTTGTCTTTGCCCAGGAAATTCGCAGGACCATGCGTCGTCCAGCCCGGTTCAGGCAGCCATCTTCCGCCAGAGCCCAAGTGAGATAATCGTGGTATCAAGCCTGCGCAGCAAGATTGCCTCCCCACCGACAAGCCAGGGCACCAGAGGGCCGCTAATCGTCTCACCGTCACCTATAAAAGCACGGACTGATCCACAGCCTTCTGCAGTCGGCGGCAATTCTTTGCCGCAAACTGACGTTTGTCTTTGCCCAGGTGAGCTAAGGCTCCTGACTGAATTGTTTAGTTTCTGCGTGCCGCCGACTGCTCTAGAAGGTCTGATATTTTGTGCATTAGGATTGGTGTATCCTCCTGTGTCAGCGCCGTGCCAATGTCGTCCTGTGCAGATTACTCTGATCCTCTTCCTGATGATGGCCGTTTCATGTGTTGCAAAGAGTATAAAAAAACCCTTCATTTGCGCTCATCATATTCAGGAATCGCAGAATCAACGTTCATTTCGATGGGTGCGTCCAAACGTGACACATGGAAATGTCGTCATTGTCGACAGGGAAAAAACCGACCCTCGGCTACAGATGCATCTGTTACAGATGAACTTGATGCTCTTCAAAGCCAAATAGGAGCTATAAATAAAAAACTGGACGGTCTCTCTTCCCTTAGACCTGATATCAATTCATTGTTATCACTTCCTGCTAAAATCGATCAGCTTTTGGTGCTGACGTCGACTGTCGACACGCTCCAGTCTTCCGTGAATCACATTCAAAATTCAGTTGCATTCATGTCAACAAAATACGACGATTTTCTGGTTAGAATAGAAGCAAGTGAAAAAGAAATCAAACAAGCCAACTCGGAGGTGTCATCCCTCACGCTCAAAGTGCAGGAGCAAGAGATCGGGATCCATTCTTTGCAAACTGAAATGAACAAACGGGAGCAGTACAGTCGCCGTTCAAACCTCGAAATCCACGGCCTTCCTGCTGCACCTAATGAGGACTTGCGCGCTGTTGCGGCGAATCTAGCAAAAAAAAAATTGACCATCAAAGACTTCGACAGCTCTGACATTCTTGCCATCCATCGCTTACCGAGCAAAAATAAACATAAAAATCCAGTCATTCTGATTAAATTTGCTTCGGTATCTGTAAAGGAAACTTGGATGGCTTGTCGCCATAAACTGCAGAACTTATGCAAAACTGATACTGATCAAAAACTTTATTTTAATGAAAACCTTACAGCAGCAAACCGGGAACTGTTCTGGCTTGCCAGGAAAAAGGGAAAGGAAAAGAAATATAAGTATGCTTGGACAAAGGATGGAAACGTGTTTGCTAAGAAGGAGGAGGGTGGCCTCTTTAATCCGTGTGAACGACGTGAATGATCTGTTGCGCCTAACGTAATTGGTTCAGAGCGGTCTATCATTCACTACGGCGATCTTTTTCAAAACAACCTCATGGCTCTGCGCGAGAGTTTGGTTGACTTTCAAGCACTTGTTCGTCAGTTTTCCTTTCCATCAACAGTTACCACAGTTCAGGTTAATGTGCGCAGTTTGCGAAAGCATTGGGACACATTTTGTACTTACGTTGATAGCATTTTACATAAAGTGGAAATTTTTGTTCTTACTGAAATAAATATATGCTCGGCCGAGACTAACCTTTTCACTCTTCCAGGATTCGTTTGCTTTTTGTTCACTCGAGACACTCAAAGAGGCGGGGGGATAGCAATTTTCGTACAGGATACTTGGAGTGTGGATCAGGTAGTGGCTAATTTTTCTAGTGCGGAATCTTTGGCACAGTACATTTCACACCACCTTAGCCATATTTCACTCTTGACAATATATAGACCACCCTCAAGTAACCTGTCCTTGTTTCTCAATGAGCTGGAGGCACATTTACAAAGGACGACGTTAGTTCCTAATATATGCCTAGTAGGCGATTTTAATATAGATATTCTTAATCCCACTGTAACCTCGGTACGCGATTACTTAGATATCATTGCAAAACATGACCTTGAAAGTATTATTGATATTCCAACTTGGGAAGAATTGCTTCTTAATAATTGAGTAAAGTCTTGTATTGACCACTTCAACATCCGCACGGAGTCTGCTTCAGTTCATGGTGCAGTGTTACAACAGAAATTTGCCGACCATTACTTCATAGCTTGTCAGTTACGCTTTCCTTCTCGGTCGTTATCATGTTCTAGCCCCAACACTTGCCACGCTGTTACCGATACGGCTACTTTTGATAAACTGGTCGCCTTGTTCGACTGGCCAGGGCTGCTTGAAAATACCGACAAGCTCGAGCTATATAATGAATTTTCACGTTCGATGGACATTATATATAAATCCAGTGAAAGTACAATTTACGTTCGCCAACGCCGCTCGAACCAGCCCTGTTTGAACAGCGTCATGTTATCCGCTATCAAAGAAAAAGAACTGCTTTGGCAACGGTGCAGACGTTCGCCTAGTGATTGCATTCTGCGTACACAATTTAAAACTTCTCGAAATAGAGTAAATGCCCTTATTCGTGTAGCCAAGCGTTCGTACAACAGAAAGCGCTTTTATGAATCTCGTAGAAATCCTAAGAAAACGTGGTCTCTGATAAACGAGGTGAGAGGAATACCTTCAAATTCGGCTAAAGATATTCAGAATCATTTTGATTCAGATTTATCAACAGTCGTTGACAATTTTAACCAATTTTTCTCAGTTTTCTGCGGTGTCTAAGCAATCATGTTACACTGGTAGCACTGCTACTCCTGTAATTGAATCCGCTTTCCTAAACCCACTATGACGGAAGAAGAGCTTTACTCGTTATTCAGCAGCTTTGGCAGGCATCAATCACCAGGTATCAATAAAATTCGCATGTTTGATCTATACAGGAACTTTGGCGTTCTGAAAAACGTCTTGCTAGAAATCACAAACGGGATAATTACAAGCGGAAGTATTCCTACGCGGTTAAAGACGGCCGTAGTTTGACCACTTCTAAAAGGTGGTGATGCTAAGTGTGTGCATAATTATCGCCTCATTTCTATCCTGCCTAGTATAGCAAAAGTTCTAGAAAAACATATATTCTTAGTAATGAACACCTTTATTAACAAAGCGGGGGGGGGGGGGGGGTCTCCAACTGTCAATACGGTTTTATTGAAGAAAGGGGCACTCAGGCTTTACTAGAAGAATTGAGTGACCATTTATTTCCTTCACTTGAAAAAAATCTTGTATGTTGCGCACTTTTTTTAGATGTGGCAAAAGCGTTTGACACGGTCTACCATTCGATTATGCTAGAGAAACTCTACAATTTAGGCTTTCGAGGACCTTTCTTCCGATTGTTACGCAATTTCCTTACAGATGGCTCCCAGATTGTTTCCATTTCAGACATTTGCAGTTCCCGTGTTGTTCTGAAGGCTGGTGTGCCACAAGGTTCCATACTGTCTCCCTTACTTCTTAATATATGCGTTAAGGACATGTACAAAGTGCTATCTGTCTGCAAGTTATTTCAATATGCAGACGATACTGCACTTTTAGCGACACATGTGAATTTTCCAGACCCATTCTCAATCCTTCAAAATGACGTCGGGAAATTATTGTATTATTTCTGTGCAAATGTAATTGACATCAATCACTCTAAATCAAAGTTGGTTTGCTTCCATAGCCCACTCAAGCATGTTTAACTTTATTCTTCACTTTATCTGCACAGCTCTCGATGTATTAATTGTTCCTGCCCTCCAGTAAATTTTTCGGACTCTGTGAAGTATTTGGGCATATGGTTTGATTCTAGTATTCTTTTTTCTACTCACTTATCTTACATATGTGCCAAACTTCGTAAAATCGTCTGTTTGCTGTACCGCATCAAAGTGCTTTTACCCTTGTCTGTTAGGAAACTTTTGGTCCATTCGTTAGCCTACAGTGTGCTCAGATATGGGATTACAACATCCGTACATTGTTCTAGTACCTGGAATCAACGTGTAAATAGGTTGCTAAAGTGTATGTTAAAAAGTGTTACTTATGACGTATACAGACCACAAGAGATGAACCTTTTTCAGATGCTAAAAATGCCGAACATGCGCTCACTGTTTGTGCAAACAGTGGTACTGAAACACTTCTGGACGGATACCTTTAAAATCCCCACTGTGCCTTGCCGTCCTTTACGGCGTGCACCTGCTTTTTCAGTTCCTCACACACGTACCAGATTTAGCTGATATACTCGAGCCTTTTATGTTCCAGATATATTCAATGCCCTTCCTTCTGAAGTTTCTTCCTGTAAGTCTGTACGCGACATTCGTAAAAATTTAAAGGCATTGTACACGGAATGATTATAGGCGCCATATTTTTATTTTTCCTGTCATTGCTGAAACGTGCCTTCGCTCTCTGGTTGTTTCATCGCTTTTTTTGTTTTCTATGTTTTTTTTCGTGATTCTCTTCTTTTTCCTTGTACTTTATCACTCGCTACTTTAGTTTTCAATGTCTTTTTTATTTTTATTTCTTGCAAAAGAAAGAAAAGTCCGTTTCTGGCTGAGTCTTGTTACTGACTGCGCGGGTTTCGCGTGACAAGCCACTGTGATGGCTTAGGCGAACCCGATTTCTGTACTTATACTCACAGATTTGATAATAAATTATTATTATTATTATTATTATTATTATTATTATTATTTATATAAGTTAACTCATTTCTAACTCGCGTTTTTATTGTTACCTATATTATTGCTTATTGGTATGGGGTAGAACTACTTTTGTTAATTTGCATAAATTACTTGTCTTGCAAAAGAAGTTTGTTCGGCTGCTCTTTAATGTCCCCAACAATTCCCATACTATAAACTTATTTCAGGAAGCTAACATCATTTCTGTGTTAAAGTTATACCAGTACAAGTTAACAACTGCATTTAGGCGGGAAGTAAAACTGAACTGCTCTTTTCTAGGAGAACTTTGTAACCTTGAACTCAATGGCAAATTTTATGTTACCCGTCATAAAGAGATATGGGGGTGGTCACACCCAGAACAAATAATTTAAGGGAAAAGCTGTCATACAGAATGCCGATGCTTCTAAATAAATATAATAATCTAGGCGTTGATGTCACGCAAATGGCGGCCCAACAACGGAGAGACTTGAATGTGCAGGATTTTTAAATTACTGGTTAAGTAGACATCCTCTCAGCTCGTATGTATATGAAGTGTTTATAAATGCTTCTGTATATGTGTGTGTATATATGTAGGTATGCATACGAGTGTGTATGCAAATACGGGTATATGAGTGCATGCATATATATATATATATATATACATATATATATATATATATATATATATATATATATATATATATACATCAGCCTGGTTACGTCCACTGCAGGGCAAAGGCCTCTCCCATACTTCTCCAACTACCCCGGTTATGTACTAATTGTGGCCATGTTGTCCCTGCAAACTTCTTAATCTCAACCGCCCACCTAACTTTCTGCCGCCCTCTGCTACGCTTCTCTTCCCTTGGAATCCATTCCGTAACTCTTAATGACCATCGGTTATCTTCCCTCCTCATTACGTGTCCTGCCCATGCCCATTTCTTTTTCTTGATTTCAACTAAGATATCATTAACTCGCGTTTGTTCGCTCACCCAATCTGCCCTTTTCTTATCCCTTAACGTTACACCTATCATTCTTCTTTCAATAGCTCGTTGCGTCGTCCTCAATTTAAGTAGAACCCTTTTCGTAAGCCTCCAGGTTTCTGCCCCGTACGTGTGTACTGGTAAGACACAGCTGGTTATAAACTTTTCTCTTAAGGGATAATGGCAATCTGCTGTTCATGATCTGAGAATTCCTGCCAAACGCACCCCAGCCCATTCTTATTCTTCTGACTATTTCAGTCTCATGATCCGGATCCGCAGTCACTACCTGTCCTAAGTAGATGTATTCCCTTACCACTTCCAGTGCCTCACTACCTATCGTAAACTGCTGTTCTCTTCCGAGGCTGTTAAACATTACTTTAGTTTTCTGCAGATTAATTTTTAGACCCACCTTTCGGCTTTGCCTCTCCAGGTCAGTGAGCATGCATTGCAGTTGGTCCCCTGAGTTACTAAGCAAGGCAATATCATCAGCGAATCGCAAGTTACTAAGGTATTCTCCATCAACTCTTATCGCCGTTTCTCCCCAATCCAAGTCTCTGAATACCTCCTGTAAACACGCTGTCAATAGCATTGGAGAGATCGTATCTCCCTGCCTGACGCCTTTCTTTATTGGGATTTTGTTGCTTTCTTTATGGAGGACTACGGTGGCTGTGGATCCGCTATAGATATCTTTCAGCATTTTTACATATGGCTCGTCTACACCCTGATTCCACAATGCCTCCACGACTGCTGAGGTTTCGACTGAATCAAACGCTTTCTCGTAATCAATGAAAGCTATATATAAAGGTTGGTTATATTCCGCTCATTTTTCTATCACCTGATTGATAGTGTGAATATGGTCTATTGTTGAGTAGCCTTTACGGAATCCTGCCTGGTCCTTTGGTTGACGGAAGTCTAAGGCGTTCCTGATTGTATTTGCAATTACCTTAGTAAATACTTTGTAGGCAACGGACAGTAAGCTGATCAGTCTATAATTTTTCAAGTTTTTGGCGTCCCCTTTTGTATGGATTAGGATTATAGTTAGCGTTTTTCCAAGATTCCGGTACGCTCGAAGTCATGAGGCATTGCGTATACAGGGTGGCCAGTTTCTCTAGAACAATATATATATATATATATATATATATATATATATATATATATATATATATATATATATATGTGTTCAGCGGCGTCTTCTTATTTCATTTGTATACACCACGAGAACCACACAAGCTACCCTAAGTATTTTTGATCTAGTCACCAGTGGCTCTGGAGGTATATGGGTATGGCTGTGCCTGTGTATATGCGAGTGTGTGGGTTCATGAGATTATATATATATATATATATATATATATATATATATATATATATATATATATATATATATATATATATATATATATATAAATATTGAGCTGCCTTCACTTCGCGTTTTTAGCGTCTTCAGAATTCTGCGCTACAAGGCGCAGACGTCAGCGCACGATCGCGATCAAGATGCCTGATCGCCATTCACGGGTCGCGATCGTCCGGGTCCAGATCACGCAAGGTCGCGATCACAAAGTACTGTGTAGAAACGCTCGATCCGGATCAAGCTCAATCCGGATCGACCCCTATCGCGATCAGAAGTGTACATATGACATCGGAATTATTGTTGACGCACAAACACGAAATACATATAACCCTAACCATAGACAGCTTCGCTGTAAAGGTATCCACTAAAATAAGAGAGAGAGAGAGAGAGATTAGTGGATAAATGAAAGGCAGGAAGGTTAATCTGGACTGTTAAAAGGGGGGCAAATGATTTAAGAGCTAAAGTCAGGAGTTGATGGGCACCTGTGGTTGCGAAGAAACGGAACGCCTTCTGTGATACTGCCCTTCCTTTTAAAGTCTTGCCATCCATGCCGCTCTAAACCAGCTAGCCGGAATACCCTTCTCACTCAACAATATCTTGGAACCATGGTCTCACAGTATCACTGCTACGGAAGGCCACAACAGTGTTACTGCGAATTCTGAAGTCAGCAAAACTGAATGCTGCCGCACGCATACATTATGCGTGCAGAGCATGAATGAATGAATGAATGAATGAATGAATGAATGAATGAATGAATGAATGAATGAATGAATGAATCAGTCAATCAGTCAATCAATCAATCAATCAATCAATTAATAAAATAATAAGGGCTCCGAAGAAAAACCATGAGGTTTTAGTACTGGCGCACCGGTAGTCTAACGAAAGTACACTGTACAGCTTTCTTAATAAAAGAATACAAAGGCAAAAGAAAAAGATGCATGTACAGAAAAGTCATTTTGACATAATATTGACACACAATAAAGGACATGGAAAGTTGCTAAAACAAGCTCTTACCCATCGACAAAGGTAAGGTAAATCGAAAATGAACAGATAGTGAGCAAGTACAATGAAAAAACTAAGAACAACTGTACAGCTAAAGGTACAAACGTAAGGGAAAGTGAATAAATAAAGGAACAACGATTCATGCCAGATGCATGCAAATTCAATGCACCAACAACAATAAATGTACGAGAAAAAATAACAATAAATATAAATAAATAAATAAATAATATTGAGTGCGCTGGTCCTCATGCATCACTCGAAAGAAGCACGAGGACCTGTTAATGTTTGTGTCCCTTTAACCAAGCTGAGAGGAGTAGAGAAAATCAAGTTAGGCTTTATCGTTACCGGCATATCCCCTCGGATGGTTAACAAGAACGCTATGGCTGCTAATTAGGGTTTGTGAGGATACAAACTAACCAAATGTCACTTAGCAATGTCAACAGTTTGTAGCAATAGAGATATGCGAAACTGTATCTTAAAAGAAAGGCAAAGTGAACGAGTTGGTGCAAACTCGTGTGTAAATTTCCGTGTATCTCAACGTGCACGGTGCGAGAATAGCCCGAAGATGAACATATATTTACGGGTCATTCTTGGTAATTTACTAAAAGAGGCCAGGCCTTGCGCGCGCAATGATTACGAATCATGGAAGAAGGAAAAAGTTAGGAGTGAGCATCGGGCAACGCGATTGAAGCCAAGCATGTCGGCCCAACACGTGATAGTCATAACTCGCGGTAAATTTTAGGGCTTCCGCTCTGCACGCAGTGCTGCGGCAGGACGCCCGAACATGCGCGCATTGATTAAAAAGAAAACCACCCAGCACCAAACGACTCGGCCAATCTCGATTCTTGATCCGTGACCTCGACGCAAGCGGTCACGTGTTGGGCCAATACTGATCATAGGGACTGCCCTTACGGAGCGTTGGCTTGCCATGGTTGGCTGCGTGAGGTAATGCTCTCTCCTAACGTTTTCCTTGCTTCATGTTACAAGCACATTTTAACCTGCGTGACCGGGGACGTGGACTCACTTGCGAAATGTCTCATTACAATGTTCCCTTCGGACACTTGAGCGCGTCTCAGGCTCGGAGCTTCAGTACGATGCATGCAGAGCATGTACACAGCGCACATATGTACGTGTCTTGCCCTTAACTTAATCTAGTAGGACGCAGTTGAAATGGCTGACAGTCCTGGTTGTGATAACCGCAGTGAGGAAACTGTCGAATATGTTCTTGACTGTTGTCCTTGCTACGGTGCGTACAGGCGGTGGCTCGCGAGTGCGTTGCCCCGTCTCGATGACTGGCCGCTTTCGGAGCAGACAATCCTGCCGGATTGCCGGCCAGTACGGTCGTCGCACGAGAAGTCGGTCAAGCCGCTATTGAAGTTTCTACGTTCGAGTAGCCTGCTAGAGATACTTTGATACTTCCAGGCGTTCCCCCACCTTCTCTTTTATTATTATTATTATTATTATTATTATTATTATTATTATTATTATTATTATTATTATTATTATTATTATTATTATTATTATTATTATTATTATTATTATTATTATTTTCACATGCTTGCTTTCTCCGCTATTTGTTACTTCCTTCTTTCCCCTATTACCATTCCGCAAGGGTGATAACCTTCCTGCATTTGCCATCTAATTTCTTTCTCCCCCTCTCCCAATAACAGCGCAAGCTTACAATGTTATACCTTAGATGTCATACGAACTTGCCAACACTGCAACTCTCGCTGTCCGAGAACATGCATATCACTGATGCTACCGCGTGTTCGAATCATGGTTAAACGTTCAGAGCACATTTTCTTGTACCATAAGCCTGAATAATAAATGTCTTTAGGCTGAAAGGAGAGGTACATGTCGCTGGGGGAGAGGATTTTTTTCTTTAATCACATAAGAATAGGAAATTGAGAGGGGCGCGCGAAAAGTACCTGCAACGACACTACTGCTCACAAAATTCTCGACTGGGATTTATTATTATTTTTTGTTTCATTTTACCTGTCCAGAGTCTTTCCCGAATTCTGAACTTTGTCAGTTAAATCTGAAACTTAAAAGTCCCCAAGCGCTCTCCGATCCGTGACAACAGAGGCGGACGCCGTACCCACCAACTATTCGGCCATATTACAACACTACAGGCTAGAGCGCCGAGTGTACCCACCACCGCACCCTAAACTCGGCAGAGAAGAAAGCATGGTTCTTAGACACCTGCAAAGTAACACGTACACTCACAGAACGATAATGCGTCGCCTCTACCCGACGCTCCACGGCTACCTCTGCGCACTCTGCAACGTACCCGACACTCTGGCACACTAGCTCCTGGGATTCCCGTGGCAGGAAGGCAGAGAAATGCAACCGGAAACGTACGCAAAGCGAGCGTAAGAAGCAAACCACGTATTCGAAACGTGGGAGGCCAAGCTCACCCTCGGGGACCTGGAAGACCAATGACAACTCGTCGCCAGGGCCAAGAGGGCTGTCGAAGCCAGAGGGTTCCTGGACTAAGGAGCCTTCCCACCTTAGGGTGATACCGGGCCTCGCTTGGTATAATAAATGTACAATAAATGTATAATAAATATAATAATAATAATAATAAATAATCGCTTTCGTATAATAAATGTTTCTTTTCTCTCTCTCTCTAAGAAGAAAACTCCAAACTATGTTGTTGTGTGCTATGTGGATAAGCGCCTTAATAAGTATGATGTGTTCAACGCCGATGACGATAATTACGCGATACTTACTGGTTAAAACATAATCAAACTGTGCACTCTAATTGACTCGCTGATATTCTAGCAATTCACGATTTACAGAAAACTGTCAAAACGATTATTTATCGTTTCCTTGTATTTTGCGTTCCTGAAGCTATTTTGATGTGGCCGACAATTCATTACAGATACGTTGTGTCCTTTATTTAGGTCATAGTTAAATATTTTTCTCCTTAAGTGTGCGTCACTAGTGAGGGTTCAGACGTTAGTTCAGACGTTCTTTAACATGGAACAGTACGGCACTAGCGAACCAACATGCGGCCGGTCCACTTTTTATCTTAGCATTGGTGGTTAAGCGACAGTTATGCCAGACAGCTTTCGTCATCCACTTCAGCTTTATGGCCGATTCGCGAACCTTTTCCCATCCCTTTTGCCCAGCGAGTAGAAGCAGGTCGCAGAGTCGTACTCCTATTCAAGGACAGAAAGCTGAGCTAGTTGGTAAGAACTCATCAATCAGAGGCTAATGGAACATAAAAGGTCGTTAACCGTCGGATCGCCTTCTAATCTTTCCTTACATTGCCAAGATTGTAACTGCACGCCAGAGTTAGATGAATGCGCGATATTGTACAGGCATAAGAATGAAGATACGCGTCTTATGGTAGAGGCATGGCATATCTATAATGGTGGAAGTACATGCGTGAGTCAGCCTTCGATTACTTTACATAAGGAAGAGATTAAGTGCCTTAACAGTTATCTCTCACGTAGACCGGCACATGTACCCGACTGACACGTGGTGATACCATTCCTGAGCTTCCGCAGGTGAGTTTTGTGTCTTCTTTCTTTTTTTGCCTCATTGCTCCCTTCAGTTGATAGTCGGCGTTCGTGTTGTCCACTTCTCTACTCTTGTGCCCTGTCAGCACGCCTCGCCTCTTTTTTTGCATAATGAATCTTACTCAACCTTTTTTCTCAGTTTCTTCTCCTCGCTCTCTTTTACTAATTCTTTTATTTATTTATTTATTTATTTATTTATTTATTTATTTATTTATTTATTTATTCATTTATTTATTTATTTATTTATTTATTTATTTATTTATTACTGCCAGTGGGACTATCAGGCCTTGGGCAGAAGCAGGTGTTACCGAGGGAAAGTGAGTAGCACGCTATCAAGAAAAAAAATCGAAAAGCACCATGTAAGGACAATTTCATATATACACTGTGGCCCAAACAATGAAATCTTCCTTACCTCAGTAAGGAAGCCTTCATTGCTGTGAGGCCGCCTTATGTCAATGAAAGTTTCCTTACTGAGGGTGCCCTCGGTGAAGGCTTCCTTGGTGCTTCCTCAGCGTAAGGTTGCTCCGTAGCTACCTTCATGCGTCCTTACGCCGCTCCTGACCCTGAACGAGCGCTTCACCTCACTGCTGGCGCACGCGATGTTTGCTTGAGCATGCGCGCTGTCGCCCGCCTGTGGAGGAGCGCGAGCACGACGCCAGGAGTCAGCGTTCGTTTTCAGTTGCACGTTCGACATGAGTGGCGTCTCGCAGCGCCGAAGTGCTAGTGCTGCTGGAATATGAGTAAAAAAACTGGAAGAAAGCGTCCACGCGTCTGCATATTGACAATTAAATTTAAAGATTATGTCACCATCCAACTTTATTTTCATTGAATAAAGGCGGTCGGGTAAAGCTTATAAGAGAAGCTCTCGAACCCAGGCGTACGGCAACCGTTCTTTACGTGTGGACGGACGAAATGAGCTTTCAGAGTACGCTTGCTTTCTCCATCGGTCCTTCGCTGTAAGGAGGCCTCACGTAAGGCTAAGAAGAGGTCGAAGGAAAGGAACGTTTCATTGTACTTGCCTGTGCCATACTGTACCTACAGCGTTGCAGCATAAAAAAGCAAGAAAGAAACGGAAAATAATAACGCGAAATATCAGAGTAATATACCACACACACACAAAAAGGAAGATGCGAGCGAAGATCCGCAAACACAATGTCGTGCTAGTTTCGCGCTTCGATTGCTATTTTAGCTGAGAGTACCGCATCCAACGTTGTCTGCTCCTCGTTCTATCAATTCAGCACAAAATTGAAGTTGAGAATACCACGAGGTCGGTACTGCCTCTAATTGATCGTCTACCGTATAGATAGCGCGTAGTCGTTGGGCATAATAACTTCAAGCCTTACGTTTCATTCTCCCACCGTTCCTCCCTCTTTCGTTCTAGGATCGGCGCAGAACGCGCACAGTTCATGCCAAACACGGCTTTGTCTACACTTTAAGAAACTTTGGGCGATCGCCGATGGCTCAATGTCTCTCCCCTGTCACTGCCTTAACCACTTTGCACCACCGCCCAAAACCGAATTTCCCCGCACAAGCACATCAACAAGGGCGAACAGACCGCCTGTGCGTACGGCCCAGTGCGCGTCCGTGGCGATGCCATACGCCTTTCGGAGCGCGCAATTTCACTGCGCACACACGCGCGCAATGAGAAGCCATGCGTTCTGGGGCCTTGTCCCGAAGCGGCGCACGTGCCCCTTTCTGGCGGCCACGTGGCGCGCCACGCACCGACACGCGCGTCGACGGCGCAACCCCCCCCCCCCCCATCCCCCCCAACGAGCGCCCTCCAGCGGCGCGCATGCGTGCGCGCACTGGGAGAAGACAAGTTGAAACAGGCGCGCCAGGGAGACGGCCGTAGGCGGAACGGGAGGTCTACAGGTCGGCAAGAGCCATCGTGTCAACATGGAGAGTTCAAACAGAGAACGGCCCCAGCCCTCTGCGCAAACAGCGGGCCTCGAAGCGGGCGCAAGGTGTCTCAGCGCCTCCGAAACACTCCCGGCTCGCGGGCCGCCCCGACTGGGATATCGTTTTAATATAGTTCTTCTGAGGCCGCAGCTTACTGAGTTCCTGACCTCTCTCCAAACAGCGGCTGGCTCTGACTGTGCGCTTCTCCCTCCCGAACGATGGGGAGATCCTTCTTCTGGTCGCTGCATTTTTGATGAGTTCCCTTTTAGAGCGCCACATGAGGCGGCGCGATTCGTTTGTCATTAAGGAGCGCCATTTCGGTGCAAATTAGGGGCATGACGATATAAGGATCTCTGTTTCAGGTCGACTGCTCCTTCCCCCTAACTTTCTTCTTTCGTTTATTTTTAACTTGTTTTTCACCTCACTTGTGCGTCGTTCAGTATGCTGCCGGCAAGAATTCGCGGGTGAGCAAATAAATGATGAGTCAACATTAGCTGGCACTTTTCTGACAGCCTCCTACGCGCCTTCTTAAAATGGATTTTTCGGTACATGCATTGTGTGTATGCACGTAGATCCGCCTCACTGAAGAAGCGAAAGGTGAGCAGAGACCGTCGAAAGTAAGCATGTCCTGGTGCTATATCCGCGACCAGGCACACGTTGAACGAGTCTGCATAAAAATATACGTGGGCGAATCGGAAAGACTTCGCCCCTATTTTTTTTTAAAGCCAAATTACGGCTTTAAATGCGAAGTCAATATATCCACTCCCAGCGGTGGACCTCTATTGGACCGGCCCGCGGCCTTATCTGCTGGTACCTCCGCGACATGGTGCTGGTGTCAGTTGTTGAAGATGGCGGTTGTGCTTCAAACGTCCACGGCATACGCGCAACGAAGTGTGATTCGTTTTCTCTGGAGCAAGGGACGAACGCCCATCTAAATCCACGGGGAAATGCAGCCCACGTATGCGGAAAGGTGACTGGCTTTGAGAAGTATGAGGTGGTGGTGTTGTGAGTCCGCAAAATGCCGTGAAGAGTTGCATGACAATGAGCGTTCGGCGTACGAGTCGGACGAATTCTACCACAGGGGCATCTCGAATTTAGTGCTGCGATGGGACAAGTGTCTGAGCCGGTGTGTAGACTCTGTGGAAAAAATAGTGTACGGTATGTAGAATAGCACGTGTATTTGTAATTACGTGAATATTATTTTGGCTAATATAAAAATAGGGGCAAGGACTTTCTAATTCGCCCTAGCAATTTGAAATATGGCTAATTAAGAATGAGAAACGAAGCGACGAAATTATAATCATCATGAACTAAGCCTTGGGTGTTTGCAAGGACACGGTGGAGCACCAGATAACATCAACTGCGGCTGCGTAAACATCTGGAAGCATACAAAGGGAAGCGGAAAGGTCGGTTTGAACAATGGTGCTGATGTGCATTGTGCGAATCTGCCCCATCCTCATGCCTAACTCGCTCAGGAAGGCTGTCTTTCATCACTGAATTGCCTTCCGACTTTTTTCTAATATTTGGACGAGTTTCGTTGAGAGACAGAGAGCGTGTCGCTTGAAATATACGAGGGCTAATCAGAAAGTTTTGGCCCCTATTTTTTATTAGCGAAAATAAGGTACGTACAGGTAATTACAAATATACCAGGGGCTTAGCCAGCGGGAGGGGGGGGGGCTTATGGGGCTTCAGCTCCCCCCCCCCCCGAAATTTTTTCGTGCTGTCCATGCACCGCTGACCAAAGCAACCCCCGGCGCTGGAAATCATTCTGGATTTTGTCGAAAATATCTTTTTCACGCTCGAAAAAACATTTCACCGCGAACATTGCGAACTTGGGCTGGATTTCACGGCAACGCCCATGCACCGGGAGTCACATAACGCAAGCAGCCCCATCCGAGCACAAAGTTTCAAGGGCGTTTTGATGGCGAAATGGGTCGCCGCGGAATCTCGCGGAGTTCGCGGAACCTACGGAGCGCATGGATGTCGATTCCGAAACTTTATGGGTATAAAGTTCTCATAAATTTTTGATGTGAGAGGTGCATTGGCATTTCCAAAGCTGTGCTTTCGATTTTCAATTGCGGAACTTTGGGGTTTATTGTTGTTATAAACATTTGACACCAAAGGTGATTGACTTTTCTAAAGTCGTACATCGGAACATACAACGAGACACGCCAAATCAACACACTATCAGACAAGTTGCCAAAGCACGCAGCGAGGTCAGATGAGACCAAGTGCTGCGGTGGTTCATTTTCGCCGTCATGTCACACAAAAAATTATCAACATTTTTTTTTTACCTACGCCAGAGCATCCATATGAACACAATAAAGCCAGCAAGGGTAACTATGTTCTTATTTATTTTTTCTACGTTCACGTTTATTCGAGAGGACACATTCAGCCTCCTCAATTTTTTTTCTCGCTACCCTACCCACGGCCTGCCAGTGCCAACCAGAGCGCATGCGTTATTCTCGTGTTGCCCCAACCACCGCACGACGCACTTTGGTGAGGGTTCGGTTTTCTCTGGCCGAGTAGATTTTCGCCTGGGAGAGTTTGGGACGCTTTCTGCCTAGCAGACGAGAAAAAGAAACAATGGTCGCTCACCGCCATCACTGCGGGGACTCGACGGATTGCAACGTGTTCGCTTGAGCGCAACCTCTCCGGAAAGTCTTGTCTTGCCGGTGCAGGATACCGAGCAGTATGCGTAAGGTTTTCGGTGGACCAAGCGTCTCACGCTTTCTTCGATATGTCTATGGAATTATCATGCACCGGATACACCCCACTAAATTACAACACCTATGCCGATATTGTGATGTACCAGACACCCTCCAACACATGGTGTTAATGTGCCCACACCGCGAGAAAAACAGTCAACATGATGCCTCAGAACTGCTGCAAGCGATCGAAGAAACGTGGGAGGCAATGTTAAAGGCACAGAGCCTGGAAGATCAGCGATGTCTACTGGACCGGACCCGGGCTGCGGCATTAGCCAACGGGTTTCTTGACTAAGAGAGCCGCCCACCTATAGGGCGAAGAAAGTACACTTTCTCGCTGTTCCTCTCAATAAACGTTCATTCCTCCTCATTCCACTTTCGGTAGCCACATTATAGGTGCCCAAAGTAGGCATTCGATTGTGGCCAAGATACTTAGCGTTTTTTTATTTCGGTGCCCCCGCCCCACCAAAGGAAATAAAAAGCATGTTGCGGCGCAGCGAATTGTCACATGCTGAAAGTTGGATTTTGTTACTTCTTTTGCGGAAAGTAATGGGTCACGGGATACTTCAGTTGCCGGACACTCTTATTATATTATTGCCATAGCAATTATATGGACACTCCAGGCGCATTCCTGTCGTCGCCCTCATGTTCTGTATATAGTCCAAGAGCGATAACATCGTGGCCGCGCGCTGCATGTTGTATGTGCAACTGTCGACAATGGTGGCTCAGTGTTGTGTGCGCAAAGGAGAGAAGCGGGAAGGAAACCCGCCGCCTTCCGTCGCACGCGATACATCGGGGGGAGTGGATGGAATGGGGGCGGGATCTAGGATTCTGTGAATCTGTGATTGAGCAACATGTTTATTTACCTTGTTTGGCGCATCATATACAGTGACTTTTTCTTAGATACGTAGATTTATTGGCGACTTATACGTATATTTAAATATGTTGTTGTGAGGTTTTGTGTATACGTGCAGTGAACTTTGTTTCCAGTGACAATTTTTTGCCCTTTATCAAGCTGTATCTTCGCATTTGTATATTCCATTGTATCTTCGTATTTATAATGTACGAGGAGGAGTCAAATCAAAGTGAGCCTACCCACCCCGCGCAATAATGGTTCGGTTCATTATATTATTATTATTATTTGTTTTGAACACATATACACAGTTAACAGGAAAGGGAAAGCGAGGAGCAGGCTGGCAACTGCCACCGGAAGGGGCACAACGCCTGCCTACTCTTCTGAAGGGAGGTGACAGCAGCAAAGAAATGGAAGATAGGAAGGAAGTGAGGAAAGAGGAAAGGAAGATCAACAGCACAAATCTAAAGACTAATGTAGAACACAGTACACTAAGCACGTTGTTCTGCCGAGTTTCGACTCTGCAGCCGGAATTAAAGTGACGCCGTGTCGAACAGCCTCCGCTATTATCAATCACATCCATGGCTAGTTCGCTATGCGGCTAATTGTGCGCTCCACGATGAGACGCCAAGTATAGCTGCACGCAATCACCGTTTCACTGGTAGTCGGTTCACAATATACGCTACAAGGTGTTTGAACCCGCCACCTCCCATCTTCGAAGGAAGAAGCGTTAGGACACAGTACAGATCACACACAGTAGGGCAGGTCACTGAAGGTCCCGCTACTACAGAATGTTGAATGTTCACGCTACAAACGTGAACTTAAGTTAGTTAACTCTAGAAAGGTTAGTAGGGCGCGATGGGCCTGATCACGTTTACATGCACAACCACTGGGGTATAAACATTCCTCCAGTGTCGCACACCGCAGGCCAAGAAGATGATAGTTTCTCACTAGCGACATGCGCTGCGCACTGAAAGCGGGACACTCAAATATAAGGTGCTGAAGTGTCTCGTAGCAGCCACAAGACGCACATAATGGACTTGCCACACGCCCTTGTCTGTATAAACGTTCGTGCACGTTCACGCAACCAACCCTCAGCTTGAGCAGTTGTGCTCTAGCGCGACGAGGCAAGCCTCGACCACGAACACGGGGCGGAAACGTCCCATTTGCGACACGCTGATCTGGATGCTGCTTAAGTAGGTGGCGACGTATCAGGAGACGAGCGTCATCAAGCTTGCACAATATTTCTGGGCAGTCACACTTATGAGCGCAACTTGAAGCGAGCCGATCAGCCTCTTCATTTCCGGCGATTCCTACGTGTGAAGGTATCCATTGAGCAACGACAGATACCGCACGTGATGTAATTTTGCTCGCAGAGTCAGTAATGCCGCGCAAAAGTGGACAATCAAGCTCACTGCGTTGTAACCTGCTAAGGGCAGCACGGGAGTCCGTAAAGATGACAACCTTCGATGTATTTAACTCCTCTTGCACGTATTTCAGTGCAACGTTAATCGCTGGTAGTTCCGCAGTTGTTGACGAAGTTGGATGAGGTATTTGAAAGATACGTCGTACTTGAGTTGAAGGGCAGAAAAAAGCTGCAGAGGCGCCTTGGCCGTCGTTGTCTACAGATGCATCTGTGAAACTTTTCGAACATGTGAGACTGAGCCAATTGGAATATTGCCGAAACAGCCATATCAGACTTTTTGTGCATGTCAGGGATCGTGAGGTAAATGGGGAGTATGTTCAAAATTGTATGTATGTTCAAAATTGGTAATGCGTACAGCATGCCTGAGAGTACAGATGACTGGTACACCTGAATAGCCGTTGTTTGGTCGCAGCCAGCACCTCGAGCAGTCAAGGCTACCACATACTTAAGGAGGGAGTGCGATTTGCGTCGTACAGATTTAACGGCAGGACTCCAAGAGATACGATCATCCACAATTAACCCCAAATAACGGTGTTGTCGCACCCAGTTTATAGGCGTTTCGTCAAGATACAGTCGGCTCATTGTTCGACGAGCGCGTTGTTTAGGGTGATATGCTATTGCAGCCGACTTAGCAGATATGAGCAGGCCAACTTCACCTAAGTACTCCGAAGTAGCGTTGAGAGCTCTTTGCAACCTTGCACGAAGCCGCGGACCACGTGCGAAGGGCCGCTTATCCACAGAACAATGTCACCTGCGTAGACAGCTATGCTCACAGGGAAGTCAGTGTCCCGAGGCAAACGACTTGGAAATGCGGCGAGTACGGTGTTAAACAAAAGCGGCGATAATACGCTGCCCTGTGGCACACCGCACTTCACATTTCGGCATGCACTAGTTACTCCTCCGACACGCACTTTCATCCGGCGCTCCGATATAAAATTGTGCACAAATTGGAGCAGACGACCTGAAATTCCCGCGGTTGCAAGAGCGAAAATAATCGCCTTATGCGGAACTGAATCGAAAGCTTGCTGTATATCTAGGAAGAGCATGTAGGCGGAATGCTCGTTTTCTTTCGCAAATTCGAGTGCTGAGACAAGGTCTGATATGCTGTCCAGAGCCGAACGGCGGCGCCGAAAGCCATTCATGACATCAGGGAAAAAATTCAGCTCCTCTAGCCTGACATCTAAGCGAAACAAGACTATTCGCTCCATTAACTTGATGACATTTGAAGTTAGGGATATTGGTCGGTAGGACTTTAGGTGCCTTGCAGGACGCCCGGGCTTTAAAATTGGTATTACCACGGACGATTTCCATTCAGCAGGGATTACACCGGTTCTCCATACTTCATTATACTCGTCCAATATACGGTCATGGAAACTCTTATCAACGTTCCGCAATGCTTGGTACGTCACACCACCTTCGCCTGGAGCAGTGCGGCGCTTGGAGAGGCTCGGCGCGTGTCGCAGCTCCTCAAGAGTGAAATCTGCCTCATCCATCTGGCAGGCTGGACCAAAGGAAGCGGTTATGGTGCTGTGCCTTGTCAAAGAACGAAGGTCGCTAATTGTGGTGTCACTGGATGCAGGAGAGACGAAAATGTCTGCAAATGCCTCCGCTATTACTTTTGGTGACTGACCAGTCGCTATGCTCAATGCAGCCGTAGGATTCTTGCAGATTTGAGGAGCGCGGAGAGCCTTCAGTATGCGCCATACATTTCCAAAACCACTTCCAGTATGCAGCAAACTACACAAAGCTTCCCAGCTCTTGCGACGAAGCTGTTTTGTATGGCGCCGTATGGCTGCATCAATGCGATTGTATATAGGCCAGTCGGTGCGTCGTTTAGAGCGCTGTGCCCGTCTATAAGCTCGCCGTCGACATGCGCGGAGCCGTAAAAGCTTTAGATCGGGATTTGATTTGCCGATACTCCGTCGTCGTTGTACTGTGACTTTTCGTAAGCACTCACTCATAAGTTTAAATAGGCTGTCTTGTGATGGTGCCTCTGAGATCAGCTGTCGGAACTTGTCCCAGTTAGTCACTGTATAAACGACATCCTGGCGACCCGCAGTATGTGTTGGTGTTAGCCAAATGGGTAGGTGATCTGAGCCCCACGGGTCGGGTTCACATGACCAGACTAAGCACACATCTCTCGTTGATATCGCAAGGTCTATAGTGGAATGCTCCTTTCCTCGACCTATAAATGTAGGTGAGCCGTCATTCAGTATTTGGATATCGTTCTTGATAATGATCTCGTTAATCTCTGCCCCACGATTGTCTTGGGGACGGCTACACCATCGTGAATGGTGGGCATTAAAATCTCCGCATAACACAAACGATGCCCCACACCGAGACACTAAGCACTCAAGTAGCGAGGTATCCGAAGAACGTGTAGGCCTGTTGTATATGCTTGCCACCGTCGTACACACACCTCTGAGGCTCACAGTAACAACTACACACTCAAACTCATCATCAAAGATGCCGTCTGTGGCAATAACCGCGAAGTCCAAGTCAGCGCGAACGTACACTGATGCTTTTGAAGCATTGCGCCTATGCGCCTCTTCCACACACTGAAAAGAGCAACAAGCTGGTTCCGCGCATCGAGTGTTACTGAGGACACCCACGAAGCCTGGCAATCGATATTCGTCTTTCCTTACGTTAGTTTCCTGAAGCGCTATAACGTCTGGTGAAGACTTCATAGCGATGAGTCGAAGGACTAGATCAGCGTGCCGCGGTCGCATCGACCTGACATTCCATTGCAGCACAAAGGGGCGAGGCTGCTGACAACTGTTAGAATTGTTTCCGGTAAAACATCTAGCGAAGGCCGTAGAGGGCAGGAACGAGTGCCTCCAAAAGTTGCTCTGCTGCTGACGCTGCTGGTGTCTGGCGACCGGCGATGAGAGATCTGATGACGTCGACAAGCACCTTTAGAAGATTGACAAGTTGCACATCGTCGTTGGCTGATACCGGTTTAGGTACTGTGTTTGCAGTGCTTTCCACTGTGGTCGAAGTCTTTGTAGATACTTGTTCCAACAGTTTCGATGGAAGCGCTGGCCACGATGTGTCTGAGAGGCAGAAGGTCCGCTCCCATACTTTCCGATGCGTTGTGTCTTTGTCCCTCTTCGAGCGCTGCCTTTCCAGTCGCTGGGGCAGCACTACGGCGACGGGAGCTTTCATCTCCTGCTGCCTTCTTTTTGGTTTTCTCTTTTAGTGCCTTTAGTTCATTCTTCAATGAGGGACATCCTTTATCCATTGCCAAATGTTCACCATTACAGTTAGGGCACCGATATGCCTGACTTTCACAGGAATCTACATGGTGATTCCCACCGCATTTGGCACAGACCAGATCTCTGGTGCAAAAGCCCTGAACATGACCAATCTTAAAACATTTATGGCATTGCAAAGGCCGTGGTACGAAAGGTCGAACAGGATAGCGCACAAGTCCAGCCTTTATATGACTAGGCAGCTTCCCAGAGGCGAAAAGTATCTTCATACACTTTGACGAGCCCAGCCTTCGAACGCTAATTATTTTGCATGGTGGCGTGCAAACGATCATGTTCTTAAAAACGTCGTCTTTGAGATCCAAGTCCACATCAGAGACGACACCAGCTACTATATTTGTACCCTGTGGTATATAGGGACGCGTGTGGACCCCACAGATTTCAGACAAACCAAATAGAGTTTGCACCATCTTGTCACCAGTTGTGTCAACAGCAATGACATTTTTCCAGGGGTTCATGCGAACCTCTTGGATTAGTCCAGGGGCAAGTTTGAAGAAGAAATCATTAAGTTTTTGTCGAGAGATAGCATTCAGCCTTACCATCGCGTCGACGGGAATGAAAGCTACTGTCGTAGTCTTGATGGTGCTGTATATGATAGTCCCTTCACTTCAGGACGATGCCGGTGACGTCCGTCGTGGGCGGCGGTGCTTGACAGGTATGAAAGCATCCGAATCTTCCGATCTTGAGTCAGAAAGCTCGGAATCAGTAGCGTCGGATCCTACTGCCGAACTGAGCCGCTTCCGAGCCGCGGGCGGTATATGCTGACCGCCGGACGCGTCCAAGACCATATCTTCCATGGCAAGCTCCGCGGGGAGGATCTCCCAGCAGAGTAGAAGACTTCAGGGTTCAGCACAAACGTCGTTGCCTGTTACTGAGGCACAAAAATAATGTAAATAGAGAAAAACTGCAGCACCGGAAGAAAATCAGCAACCCAGCACCGTAACTTCATCGTCGTCGTGTCCATTATATGCGAGGCATGCGGGTAGCACACAGGCACCTCTCATTTACAAAAGTGACACGCAGGTGTGAGGATAAATCTTCTTTAATGCTCTCATACACTGGGTTTAACGTGATTGCGTCACGTAATTCACGTCCCAGAAGTTGAGCAGCGTGATGCGGTGAATTTTTTGACCAGCTGATGGTGTTACCTAAAAAGAAATTAGTCGCCGTGTGGCTGCGTGTACGTTGAACATTGCATTTCATTGGCCACTGTGAAGCGTTGGAGCAAACGGTTCAAAGAAGGACGTGAAACTTGCAAAGACGATCTAAGACTGGGCCAAAGCCACCGGGCAATCACCCCCAACAAAATTGCAAATGTTGATGAGCTGATGAGACAAGAACAGAGGATAAGAATTCGTGAACAGGCAGAGCGTGTGAACATCAGTCACGGTTCCGTTCACGCCATAATTTATGAACATCTTGGTTATCGGCTCTCGTGTGTGCAATGGATGCCCAAGATTTTGAACCACCGCCAGAAGAATGAGAAGTTCGGCGCTGCCTTGACTCATCCGATCCGGTATGAGAATGAGGGTGACGATTTCTTGTTTCCAATTGTGATCGGAGACGAACCATGGTGCCACTTCTACGAGCCTGAAACACGACGGCAAAGCTTACAGTGGAAACATTCGAATTCACCACCCTCAAGAAAGCAAAGGCCGTCATTTCCGCCGGAAAGGTGTTGTTGACTTTTTTTTTCGATCGTCAGGGGCCATTACTGATAGAATTTGTTAAATCTTAAGAGACTATCAATTGTTTCCGATATTGTGAAACACCGGATCGGCTTCGTGTCGCAATCAAGAACAAATGACGTGGAAAATTGACGAATGGTATCATCTTGCTCCAGGAGAATGCCCGTTGCGATGTCGTTTATGTGGTTAATACAAAACTGGCAAAGTTCAAGTGGGAAACGCTGAAACATCTGCCATACACCGCAGACCTATCGCCTTGCGACTTCCACATTTTGGGGCACCTGAAGAAACAGATCAAGGAAACCAGATTCGGGCCGAACGATGACGTGAAAGAGTTAGGGGGAGACATTTTAAAGCAGCAACGCAAGGAGTTTTGTGAAACGGGAATCGCGTGACTCATTACTCAATGGGACAAATGTTTAAATGCTCATGGAAACTATCTTTAAATAAAGTACCCTGTTTGTCATATATTCGCATTGGCTCACTTTCATTTAACCCATCCTAGTATATTATGCAGAACTCCTGCTTTCTATACGTGCTCTCTGTTGCGACTATAATTTCGGTGAAAAGCAACCTCGCGATAATCACGATACACGACTGGTGACAGCTGCTCCTGCGTAATACATTGGAACAAATGACAGCGTCATTGACATTTTTCACTGGCCGTTGCATGTGTACAAAAATGTAAACAAGGTTCTTCAATGACAGTTTAATTAACATATTTGTCCTCAACTTGTTCATTTCATGGGCTTTATATTTTTCGTATCAGCGGATGAACTGCTTAGCTGGTTTCGAACTGATATAGTTCTAATGTTCGTGTGATATTTTCTTTAGTTATTAAATAGACAAAAACATGGAAACATATCAGTTATATTGGACACAATTTTAGGCACATACGGGTATATTCTTTTATGAAAAAATACATATCTTACTTGTTTTGACAGAGCCTAGTGTTCAACAATTTGGTTGCAGCATCTTTGGCAACGGCAATGCAGTTATTATTCATGTATTTGATCCCTCGACAAATTGTTTATGAGGAAGCTTTAGCTCGGGCCCAACTCCGACGCGGCCTATTCGAATACATGTAAAACGCAGAAACGCTTTTCTGAGATAACCTCTGCATCGCTTTTAATAAAATTAGTCGCATTTGACAGAGAAATTTGAATTCTAGTGTCTGCTGAAAGCGGAATTTTGATTTAGGCTCTGAATTTTGAAGAAAATATTTTGAAAAATTCGAAAGTTCGAAAAAAATGGAACCACGATGTTTACAAACTAATAGCTCTGCATCAAGAACACATATCGCGCTTTTGTCAACGCCATCTACTATAACATTCAAAGTGCACAAATTTGGTGCGTCAATTTGTGTCTTACGTGAATTAGTTACGTTGTGAGCAAGGGTTCTGCAAAAGCCGTATTTCCATAATACTAAATTTTTTGAGATTCATGCGTAACATATCAATTTTTTTCCGCTTTAGATGTACTATTAGATGCAATTCGCAGAATTGTGATATCATTTTTGATTGTTGAGTTACAGAGATCTAAACTTGATAGTTTCATTTTCTGAAAATTGGTGATTTTTGACATATTTTAATAAAGAATTTACAACCTAAATAAAAAATTCAAAACAAACACTCCCTAGAATTTAAGTTTCTCTTTTTAAATGCAACAAACTTCGTCAAATTTGGTGCAGTGGTTGCCAACAAAAACGAATTCTCCTTCTACATGTATTTAGATAGGAGCACCCGAGCTAAAGCTTCCCTTGACGGAGGAGGCCGAGCTGCAACATTAGCCCTCACCCCCCCCCCGCCCCCCCCCCCGAACGAAATTTCTGGCTACGCCACTGAAATATACGTACTATTCTACTCACCTTACGCTATTTTCCCACATAGTCCACACACCGGCTCAGATACTTGTCCCACGGCAGAACTAAATTTTACATGCCCCTGTGGTAGAATTCGTCCAGCTGACTGTGGAACCACCGTCGGACTGCTGTCTTGACTTCACGGCCTTATTTTGCGAACTCACAACACCACCACCTCACACTTCTCAAAGCGAGAAACCTTTCCCCAAATGTTGGCTGCATTTCCCTGTGGATTACGATGGGCTTTCGTCCCTTGCTGCCTAGAAAACAAATCACACTTCGTTGCTCGTACGCCGTGGACGTGTGAAGCACAACCGCCATCTTCAACAACTAACACCACTGCCGTGCGGCGGAGCTACCGGCAGATAATGCAGAGCCGGGCCAAGAAAGTTCCAACGCTGGGAATGGATATGTTGACTTCGCATTTATAGCCGTAATTTGGCTAAAAAAAATAAGGGCAGCGACTTTGTGATTCGCCCTCGTATATGGCTATTCGACAGCCACGGTCACCATCCGTAAATAATCTTGGCAGTTTAAGCTATTAATTTTCTGCAAAACGTTTCCAATACTAACTCATAGTAGCGAATAAAGGCTAAATGGCGTCAGCTTTTGTCATGAAACTAAATTTCTATGGCAGCTGAACTTGAAAAAGGCCGATGTAAGAAACTACAAGTCAAGACGGTCGATCTAGTAGAAAATCTATGCACTTGCCCATCATTGCACTACTGTCTTAATCGACATATTGAGGTCGTGCGCTGACACTAGAGTACCAGGTTTTCCTCGAGCAGTAATAGTAGTAAGCAGGTCCATAGGATGAATCCACTTATGAGCACCGCCTAATTATACATTGTGATCTGATGATGATGATTTAGTGGCATCCCTTTGTAACGGGCTGGTGACAAATAGTCGCCTAGCCTGCTTGAGTTAACCAGGTATGCTATATGCATGCTTTTTATTCTAGTATTTTGTATATACCTCCTTAAGTTTTTATCTTTCTCAAAGCTTCTACATCTACCTCCTAACGCTAGCTATGCCTGTGACTTATCCGGTCGTATCAATCACTTCCCTCAGTTCCCTGCTTTTTTTCCCCACCAGTACTCTAAACGACTCTTGCTTATCTCGACTGCTCACCGGTTCGTACTTCCATGCACTTTAAATCGAAGCGCTTCTGTAAGGTGTGGGTTACCTATGGGTCTCACTGGATGAATACCTTCACATTCCATTAGGATGTGCTGAGTGATCTCCAGATTTTTGCTGCAGCCTACACATGCCTCATCTTGTTGCGAATATTTGCTGACAATAACAAGAAGTTTATTGAAGTGTCCTGAGGAACTTGATTCCGGTATATTTTCTTCCTTAGGCGACCAGCTCGAGCCTGAAATAGCAAGGCATCGTACAGATTTGCCCTTTTAGTTATTTCTTGCAATTCTTGTACATTTCTATGGTCTTTCTCTGTTTCCATTCTCTGCATCCAATTCGCTGTCTCTGTTCCTCTCACTTTCTTTTTGTTGACTCCTAGTTGGCTATTTACGCTTTCAATTACCCTGCACTGGGTTGCCAATTTTCTAGAACTCTTCCTACATTCTGTGTCCACGCTTTTCAGGTACAGTTACTTGTGCACTTTAGCCGCCCTCGATACACAACGCTATATTTGTAGGCGTTACAGTAAATAAGTGCCCAGTACTTGTGCACTTTCACTACCTCTAAGTCGTGAATTCCTTAACCGCTTGTCCGCAGAGCTCGTGAAGCTCAAACAGGCCGACTCTAAGAGGCCGTGAATATCTTATCTGCGTTGGTTCTAGAAAAAGAAAAAAAAAGAAACACCCTTACTTTGTCGTCTTCGCCGATAGTCACTTTTCAATTTGCTTTAGGCAGGCTTTGGTAGGAGAATGTTTCGCCGTAGGTCATTTTCGGCGCATGAAATTTTGAGGGTAGGTTCATTTAAAACCACTGCTATCTTTCTGTTGTGACTGAAAGTTCGATGGACATCCTTGTACCCACTCATTCGAGCTTTGATTTAAGCCCACAGGAAACAAATCTTCATAAAAAGGCTTCTTTTTTTCCACGTAGCTGGGGCATTCCTTTTTTGCGGTCAAGAAGAATTCGAACAATGAAGTGTGCCCCCATGGAAAATGTGTAATCCTAAACAAGCGCAGATATACAGATGTCCTTTAGCCCCCTTCTGAAATTTCTGTTGTCTGGTCCCGCGAAAAAGCAAAAAAAAAGAAAGAACAAAGCCCAAAATGGAGAATTGTGTCAGTTTCATTATCTATTCTGATGCTGAGTTTCACGCTTATTTAACAGTATTTGTAAAAACTATGCGCGAAGCACCCAAGAATTATCTTAGGTATTAATCTAAGTCGTTCGCTCAGATGCGCAGTCTCCGCGCGCTGAAATATCGTGCGCCGACATATCCTTACATCAAAACGTCAACATGCAACAATACCCGCACTGAAATGTCCTCTAGCACAGGATACGAACTTTCCCAAGTATAGAGATTGCAGTGGCCCAGGAATGCGTACTCGAAAATAATTCAAATTCAAGGTTATTTTCATTAAACCTGCTTTGCTTTTTAACACACTGCTGTTTTGTACAAATCTTTTCTCACTAAAAGTTAAATGTCTACCATCTATTTATGAAATCCTGAGAGAAAATAAAAAGATAGTCACGAAGTACGTGTTAAGTATATAAAAAGTTGCACACCCTATACATATACCACGTGTTTTCGTTTTTTAACCATGCAGAATTTTTCAAAAATCATCTGTGGTTGATAGCCAAATTCTTATCCGTGAGCTGCATTTCGCGAAGAGGCGGACGTTACTTGCTCGTGAAATCGAAATGCATAATTTACTAATGAACAGAATTCTACTAATTAGGTTCGTAACTATTGAGTTTGCTGCACACTCTTTAATTTGCCGCCGGTGTGGTAGAAATGAATTTTCCTGCACGCTCAGAACCATGAACCGGTGACCAGTCCTCTTCTTTTTTTCTTTTTTCGAAGGAGTCACTATACTTGTCTTGTACTTAAATTCATATGTATGTGCGTGAAAAAGAGAGATGGCAGGGTTATCAACAGAAAAAAAAAGTGTCTGGTTGGCTACCCTGTTGTGGGAGAAGGAAAAAAAGATAAAAGATAATAGAACAATTAAAGACAGAGAGGCAGGAAAACAATGCGCGGTGATTGTGTGCACACGCGCGGCCGGCGCCAAGTAGTCAAGGGCGGTCGCATAGGCCAGTAGTTTTATACCGAAGCACCAAAGTGGCTTCATGCAAGGTTGAACCGCAAGCACTGTGAAAGGTGTTCCAGTAGCGCCAGTACATGGACCTGTGGACGATCTTCCAGTCGTCGCATTGTGCTGGAGTGGTTGCCTCTGTAAATCAAATCGAGGACAGCGCCACAAGTGGTTGGTGCTCTCTTCGCAGCAGCAGACATCACATGCGACACTCTCAGCCTTTACATCACTGAAGGAGAGACAGCGAGAAAGTGAGAAAGCATATGAAACGAAACACTATGAAAGCGCCTGAAGACAATCGCAGACATTGTCGGTGGTGATGATGATGATGATACCATTGCCACAATCAGCAGATGCGCTCTGTTACAGCAACTATAACTACTTTGCGAATACGTGCTCTGACCCCTGCGCGGCACGCTTGTGCTCTGTACATGCGTGCAGTCGGATCCGACTTGCCTCCGAGTACGCCATGTCGCTGCTCCCGCGTAGCATATACCAGGAGCGGCATTCACAAAGCTTTTCATTGGTAGGTTATATTTGCTTATGGGCTGGCCAACTTCACTAACAATATGTCGAGCATCAGGATAGACTCGGATTTCCTCTTACCAAAAATTCTAGCGTAAGTTCGTTTTGTGAATACATGCGCAGACCGCCCCTCCGGTGAACTCTTTCTCTATTTACTAGGCTTTCTTTTCATTTTGTCGTCGTCGTCGTCGTTGTTGTTGGTGGTGGTGGTGTTGCTGATATGCAAACGCCGGAAAACTTGTCAGCAACCTGGAGTACTTAAGCGATCTCTTTGTGGCAGTTCACAGAGTTGCAAATCGAAGGAAATCACAGGATGAACGGTGGGACACGAAGTGATGTGAAGGGCGCTCTATTCCTAATTCAGGCTTAGTACACGTTTTCATTGTAATTCCCGTTCGCCATTGGCTCAATTATAGATAGATTTGCAGAGATTTGGACATGCCTAGCATATGATGTGAAATTCGAACCCATTGTTTCGGTTGAGCAGCATATATTTCTCCCTTCCTGCAACCTTTTCTGAAAGAAAGCCTAATGCATATATTTGAGTGGCCAATGAATGTCGTTAGATACATAACAGCACTTAGCTTTATTCGACGAGAATACGTAGAGCAGCAAAAAAAAAAAAAAAAAATCCCACGTCTGAGAAGAAAGAAGGGAGAGACTTAAGGAGAATAAGCATGCCGAATATATCGTACAAGTTTATCTGCAAAAGAAAGAGATTAGCCTGATGATAAATAGTTGACTGCAGTTAACAAACAGCTATGAGCCATTGTGAAAAAAAATTGCATGTTCCCCACCGCAGCAATAGTTCTTTGAAATATGCTACTCAATTTTCCTGCCCGGCCACGGCGGCCGCATTTCGGTGGAGGCGAAATGCGAATAGCACTCGTGTACTTAGATTTAGGTGCACGTTAAAGAACCCCAGGTGGTCAAAATTTTCGGAGTCCTCCACTACGGCGTGTCTCATAATCAGAAAGTGGTTTTCGCACGTAAAAAAAAAAAAAGTTGCCCTACGACGACTCTTCAGTTTTTTTAGGTGCGCGTACTTGAAGAAAGTGCAGGCGACCCCCCCCCCCCCCCTTTATTCTTGTTGTTGCAAAGAAAAAAAAACAGCAGGCTTCAGATCTATTAAATAATGCAACGGCAGTTAATACCCAGACCCTTCCCAATGGCCAGAAAGTAGCCGAAACCTGCAGCAATACCGTGCTCGTACAAATCAGTGTTTGATTTCCTTAGCGGTGTGGTCGAGGTCTGCACAACGACGACACGACCTTAACATGAAGAACGAACAGGTGGACTGACGGACAGAGTTTCAAAGAGAGAGAGAGAAAAGAAAAAGAAAGAGAGAAGGCAGTTTCAACCTATTAAAGCTGCTGCCGCAATAAAACGGGCATCTGCTGACATTCTCGCCAGTCTTTATTTACTCTACTGATCGTTGCCTTCGGCCTACTAGATGATATGCCGTTGACAGCATACGACGCCGACGCGCGTGAAACAACAATTCAGGAAATAGGGCGCCATCTGTTGACTAGTCGTGGCACCTTTAACAGTGCAGTTGAGGCACGGAGTTGAGGTCACCACGCGCCTCCTGATCCACTGAATAATATGAACATCATCATTATGTACGAATACACTGAAATTCATTTCTGTTGGTTATGTATTGTTATTGGTCACTACTTTTCTTGTCTGTTATTTCCCTGCGCACTGGTAACATGTATAAAGAAATTGGTCGGAGAAGTCATCGTATTAATACAGGTCCGTGTTCATAACACTTCTTTCACGTTTAAGAACAAACGTTTCCTCATTGACTGTCGTTCAGGTGACCGTGCCTCAGGATAGTGATCGGGACAATAATGAGACGACAGTCGCGTTGACGGCCAGTCATAGACGGTAGCTATACACACACACACATATATATATATATATATATATATATATATATATATATATATATATATATATGTGTGTGTGTGTGTGTGTGTGTGTGTGTGTGTGTGAGGGCATAGCTTGTTTCATGAATACAAGCCCTGGCCTCCTATAACGGGCTTCGGCTGTATTGTATGCTACAGGGACTGTTGAGGTGCAGCGGCCCTATTGCGCCACTGAAATTTTGCATCGATTGCAGATTTATTGCGAAATATATCTTGGTGCCTTCGAAAACAAAAAATTTTTAGCCTGCGTAACCACTATGCTGTTGCCACGCAATTGTACCATTGTTACGTTGTTGCATATATATATATATATATATATATATATATATAGAAACAATAATTATTTGAACTGGGCAGGAAGGGAGCCGCTGCTTCTTTTGTTTTCTCTTGATCTTGCCACGGCTTCAGAATAGAGAAAGCCGCTCTTCAGCTTGAATAGCGCTTATATCGGGAATTTAGCCAGGCTACAGTGTGCGCTGCAGCTGTGCTTCACACCATTCTGCTTTGATTTGTCAAAAGAAAGAGAAAAAAACGAAAAATGACAGAAAAAGCGCTAAATATTCTCACTTTTCTCTTGGCGTGCCACGAGACACCAGGGAACCTTCGCGGCAGCGGAATAGTTTTCCTGGTTACTTTCATTTCTCAAGAAAGTTCCAACAGCGCTTCTAATTGGAATCAGCTCAGTCAATAATCCGAGTGTCAACATCCCGGAGCCTTCCTGAAAAGGTGCAAACTAGTTTCCCTCATTTTTATTTCTTAATTCCCTTATCCCTCCCAGACGCGCGCGACAACTTTTACCCCCGAATGGAACTATCACAAACCTTGTACACACCCACGCACAAAAGGGCTTGATCCGGGCCTGCTTCTATTTCTGCTCTTCGGCCCACATAGTGTTTCCGAGATGGTTTACGAGCACGCGCGGTGGCGGCGGTCGAGAGCGACGCGAGCGAGCGACGCCCGTCTTGAATTCAAAAGCGCGGTGCTTGGCAAAGCCACGGGCCCGCTGACGGAGCCGCCGGAACGACTTCCCGTTCGAGTCGCGCCTTGGACGGCGGTCGCCGCATTCCGTGCGCTGCCGGCGTCGTCGCTGACTCAGTGAATCTTCTCTCGTTACCGGAGCTCATTATCATCCGCGGGGAGGGTCGACGCCGACGAGTACGACGCGTGCGGGAGAGAGACGCGCCGCCGGGATGTCGGTCCTAATCATGTTTGCGCACGCGTCGCTCTCCCTTAATGACTTCCTCGCCCGGCCGGCTGTTCCACCTTAATTAGGTCACGTGCTTTGTCCGGGTCTGCACGTTCGCAGCAAGCGAGGGCGCGATTCCTACGGGATGCGCACCTTCCCTCGTCGCGACGCATCAGCCGCGGCGGCGGTAGCCCGAGGTAGCTGTCCTTACGGTTAGCCTTTCTCGAGGCACGATATTATTATGGCTGCAGGCCTCTCTCGGAAGGCGCGCTTCGGCGTCCTACCCCTTCATCGATCTCTGCCGCGCGAGCTTCTCAGAGCTCGCGGCCTGACTTGAGCGTGAGGGCGCGCGATGGGTGCCTCCCTGTTTTTCCTGCTTGTTTTCCAGCATCGTTTTGGTAGTTTTTGGTGATCTGGCAGTCGTGAGTGCAAAAAAAAAAAAAAAAAGAGAGAGAGAGAGAGAGAGTGAAAGAAAAGGAGCCCTTCCTTAATGTCATATTTGCCCAATCAGGGACTGTGAAACTTTCCGTAGATTTAGTGCTGGCTGCTCCTGAGATAAGATGGGCTTCTGCCAAGTCCCAATCGCCAGGCGTTGAAGAAGCGCAGTTTTTGAAGCTGTGCCTGCGTGAGGGCTTGCTCTCATAGGTATGCAATGTATGCTTCTCTGCTTCCCTGTTTAATCACTGCAAATACTTGGCGAGATAACCGGGTTTTCCTTTCACTTCAGGTGGTCGCACTAAAGCAAGTGACGTCGCTGTTAAAAGGGCCAAGCGCGTTAACTGGAGTTCTATTAGACTCAGTGCTTAGATTATGTCCTCCCAGAACGTTATATTAAATCTGGCTTGATTCTAATCATTTCAATTATTTTATTGGGTTCAGGTGCCAGTTTGTATTCGTGAACGTGCAGCCTACTTAAGTGGGCGCGCCACACTGTTTTATCACTAAAAGAAAAAAAGAAGAAAACGGGACAAAACCCGCCTGCAGGATGCAGCACAAATACGTATAATGCATAGTTCTGCCGTCGTAAAACCGTGCGACTGAGTGGTTCGCCCTTCTGACTCCTTCTCACGCAAGTGTCGTTAAAAATTTGATTTCGATCATCAATCAGATGAGCATATGTGTATACGCATTCCTACAGAGTGCCATCGCAATCTAAGCCTCCAGTTGTGGATCACTTATCAGTCGAGTTTTACGACCTCTGCTTTCCGGCATCAACAATATGGTGTGTGGCACGCGGTCCCTGCTGCAGCGATGCTTCGAATTCTGTGTCGTTGCTCTGTTTGTTAAAAGGCGATTTTTCTTTTTCTGCCAACGGAAACAATGAAACCCCATTTAGGCGAAGAGAAGCTCATGTTGTGCACTCGCAACTTAGCTGCCGAATGGAGAAGTTCTGACGGTCGAACTATTTCATAGAGTTTAGCACCTAGTTCGATTACAATCCTGCAGAACTCGCAGCTACCGTGCTTCTCTGGAGTTTATTGGTCACGAATCATCACAGTCATGGTCCATCTTTCGTGACTCGAAGGCAGCTCTACAGTGTCTGCTGTTTCCTTTCAACCGAAGACCTAACGTGCAATCCGACTACTTGGCCATCACACAATCGACAAGAGGCACAATATCATCTACCGGTGTATGCCGGGTCATTGCGGAATTTCTTGAAATCACAGCGCGGATGACGCTGCCCGATCGCCCCAGAATGGTGCCCACACTATATCAATACCACTGTCGAGAACAGGTGCATCCACAAGGCTTCGCTCCCTCGTACGCGAGCTACACAGACTCTGTGGAACGCCAGTGAATTCACGAACGCATGTCCCCACAGATTGGATCCACGTCTCCAACTTCGTTTCCCACCAGCGATACCACGAGCGGAAGCAGCACTTCTGTGCCGCCTGTGGATCGGTGTGGCATTCAGCAACGCGTACTCTTTCCGCATTGGAATGGCCGACAGCCCTGCTCGCGACAATTGTCGCTGCTACGAGACGATCGAGCACCTCCTCTGTAACTGTCACCGTTACGATGTGGCAAGAAAAGTGCTCGCGACCGCGCTCGAGAAACTGGACGATCACCCCTTGACAGAGGAAAAAGTTCTGGGGCAGTGGTCCAGACGGGTTTCGGCACTCAAGGCCTTAAGTGATCTGCTCAAGTTCTTAAGGGCTTGTGAATTGGGCGACCGACATTGAAAGTTGCCGCGCGTATCATGAAATTATTGTGTGACATTTTCTCACTTAATTTTTTTTATTTGTTTCTTCTATCACCTTTTATTCCTTTTACCCATTTCCCTTGCACAGGGTAGCCAGCCGGCACTCAAACTGGCTAACCTGCCTGTCTTTCCCTCCCTTTATTCTCTCACTGTTATAATTCACTTTATTACATTCACGAAATCCATTGGCCTCAGTGACTAAGTCCAGGCGTGATGTCAGCCCCGCGTGTTGGCACGCTCTGCTAATGCGTCCTTCCCTCTGCTTCCCTCCCTCTCCTTTCTTCTTTTTCATCCCTTTACCGCCTTTCCTATTGTGTAGGGTATGTTTCGGATCGGACCGCTGGTACGATCTGTTGGGAACTCGGCGCTGACGCCCGTGGTTGTACCTGGGTCGCAAGCCCCAAGGGTAGCGTTGGCCTGGCGGCCTGGGGTACAACTGGAAGCATCCGAAGGTCCCGGCAAAGCATGAGTCGACTGGTAACAACGAAACAACTTGTTTATTTTAACATCGCAAAGAGTTCGCGGTCAGGTTTGACCGGAGTAGAGAGACGGGAGAGCACTTCACTCAACAGAAGAAATCGGAGCCCTCTTTTTGGCGTCCGGGGGCAGCTGTTTTTATACTCTCGCAGTTGAGGGCAAGAAGGAACCCCTCAAAAGACGAGCACGTGAATGTACAATGGGCTAATGGTGACGCACACTGTCGTAGCGATGCCGTAGCACCATGTCGAGCACGATCTCGTAGCACCCTGTCGTGGCGCTGCCGGTCGGACACAATGACTGTAATGAGAGGATGGTCCCTGCTTTGGCATCGCCTGTTTCGGGCACAATGACTGGAACGAGATCCCTGCTTTGGCATCGCCTGTTTCGGGCCCAATAACTGGAATGAGATCCCTGCTTTGGCATCGCCTGTTTCGGGCACAATGACTGGAACGAGATCCCTGCTTTGGCATCGCCTGTTTCGGGCCCAATAACTGGAATGAGATCCCTGCTTTGGCATCGCCTGTTTCGGGCACAATGACTGGAACGAGATCCCTGCTTTGGCATCGCCTGTTTCGGGCCCAATAACTGGAATGAGATCCCTGCTTTGGCATCGCCTGTTTCGGGCACAATGACTGGAATGCGAGGATGATCCCTAGGCGGTCGCATCGCCGCAGTCGCGCCTGGAAACACCTGGCGATGAGTGTTGCGGCGACGACGATCGGGCCAAAATGTCCGCCGCCCCGCCGCAGTCGCGCCGGCAAAACCACGTGTCGCAGGCGAAACGCAACAGACCGCCCCGCCGGGGGAAGGAGATCCCGATGGACAGGGGACTGCATCCGCTGTCCGGAGGGATGTCGCTCGATGATGCTCATAACCGAAGTCGGGCGTCCCTCGACGTTTCTTGAGCGCAGCGCACAGAGAAGGCCTCGTTCTCTCGTTCAGGTTCGCACGGGACACTGCAAAGTGACTTCGGGAGAGTTCACATTTTTGTTCTCGTTCCCGGCAAGCGTTAGAACTACGCTGAAACTCAACCGCTCAGTCAGCAAGCACGGCACAACCCTCCCTAAGCCCTGCCAGGCTCTTTCCCCTTTTTATACCACTGCCTAGTTCCTTACAGTAGTCTAGCATCACTCAGAACGCGTCCACAAATTGAAAAATTGCACTAGAAAGCATATCATCACTTTGAAACACTAAACAAAAGCAATATGTTAAAAAAAAATCCTGCCTCAGGAAGAAAAACATCAATAACAAACAATTTCGAGGCTGATTCCTACGTTAGGGGCTTCGACTTAAGCCATCGGCGTTACCGTTGAGACTCCCCTTTTTGTAACGCACCTCAAAGGAATATTGTTGTAAAGCGAGGCTCCAGCGCAGGAGGCGGCCATTTTTGGGAGAGATGGTCTGCAGCCATTGGAGAGGGCAGTGATCCGTCTCAATGATAAACCTCGAGCCGGCTAGATAGCATGACAATTTCTGAACGGCCCACACGAGACATGCACACTCTTTCTCGGTGGCGCTATACGCCTGCTCACGACTGGTCAGCTTACGACTAGCATACAGGACGGGGTGTTCTACTTCTCCATTTTCCCGTTGGCACAGTACAACGCCCATGCCTCGCTCACTAGCATCGCACTGAACAATGAACTCTTTTGTATAGTCTGGCGATCGTAGCACAGGCTGGCTTGTTAGGGCACTCTTTAGGGCGCTAAAAGCTCTTTCCTTTGTCTCGTCCCAGACGACTGTTTGAGGCTCTGTTTTTCTTAGAGCATCCGTCAGGGGAGCCGCGATATCAGAGTACCTAGGGATGTACCTCTGATAGTAGCCGGCGACACCCAAGAACGACCGAATATCGGTCTTTGTGCGCGGTTGCGGAAAGTCTCGCACAGCGGCCACTTTTATTTCAGAGGGGCGGCGACGACCCTGACCAATCACGTGACCGAGGTAGACAACCTCGGCCTGTGCTAACTGGCACTTAGGAGCCTTTACTGTCAAGCCTGCTTCGCGCAGGCGGGTTAGCACTGCCCGCAAGTGTGTCATATGCTCAGACCAGGATGCGGAGAATATCGCTACGTCGTCTAGATACGGTAAAGCGAATTCTTGCTGTCCCCGCAACACTTTATCCATGAGGCTTGAAAAACAGTATGGCGCGTTCTTCAAACCAAAACTCAACACTTTAGGACGGAATGTTCCCATTGGTGAAATGAACGCCGCATACCTACTAGCCTCTTCTGTAAGTGGAACCTGCCAATAACCCCTGACAAGATCTAGGGTGGAAATAAACTGAGCGCTACTAACTTTCTCAAGGCGCTCCTCGATGTTAGGGATCGGATAAATTTGATCCTTAGTGATGGAATTAAGCCTGCGGTAGTCGACGCAAGGACGAGGTTCCTTGCCCGGTACCTCAACTAAAATCAAAGGGGAGGTATAATCACTCTCACCTGCCTCAATAACACCGAGCTGTAGCATTTTCTTTACCTCAGCCTCCATAATATCGCTCTGGCGGGGTGACACCCGATACGCCTTGGATCGTACTGGCTCTGGGGAGGTAAGTTCAATATCATGAGTAAGTACAGAAGTCCTACCAGGCCTCTCAGAGAACAGACCTTGAAACTCTTGTAATAGCTGGTGTAGTTCGGTTTTCTGCTCGGGCGACAGCGGTGCTTTACTGATAAGGTCACTAATGACTTGACCGGTGTCTTCCCTGTTCGTCACTGAGCCTAGTCCCGGAAGCTCGACCGGAAGCTCTTCAGGAACGTTTACCATCATGCACACCACTGCTTCCCTTGGTCTATAAGGTTTGAGCAGATTACAGTGGTAAACTTGCTGTGCTTTCCGCTTTCCTGGCAGACTTACCACGTAGTTAACGTCCGACAGTTTCTGAACAATTCGTGCTGGGCCCTCCCACTGCACGTCTAGTTTGTTGTTTAGCGATGTGCGCAATATCATGACCTCATCGCCAACCTCAAAACGACGGGCCCTGGCTGTCCGATCATAATAAACCTTGGCCCTCTGCTGGGCCTTTGTCATTGCTTCACCTGACAACTCCTGTGCCCTTCTTAAGCGTTCGAGGAGCTTAAGCACGTACTCCACCACGACTGGGTCGTCGCCCCTACCTTCCCACGATTCTCGAAGCATGCGAAGCGGAGATCGAAGCGAGCGACCGTACACCAGTTCAGCTGGCGAAAACCCCGTAGCCGCATGCGGCGCGGTCCTTAAAGCAAACATCACCCCAGGCAGACACAGCTCCCAGTCAGTTCGATGTTCAAAACACAACGCTCTCAACACGCGCTTCATGACGGAGTGGAGCTTCTCAACGGAATTCGACTGTGGGTGGTACACTGAGCTGTGTAACAGCTTTACCCCACACCTTTCGAGAAAAGTTGTCGTCAAAGCGCTAGTAAACACTGTGCCCTGATCTGATTGAATTTCTGCAGGAAAACCAACTCGCGCAAATATGGACAGTAGTGCATTAACTATCTCAACTGAGCTGAGTTCTTTAAGCGGCACTGCTTCAGGGAACTTTGTCGCTGGGCAGATCACAGTCAAAATGTGTCTGTACCCCGTGGCTGTTACCGGCAGAGGTCCCACAGTATCAATAACGAGCCGTCTAAAAGGCTCCGTAATGATAGGTACCAATTTCAACGGCGCCCTTGATTTGTCCCCTGGTTTGCCCACCCGCTGACAAGTGTCACATGTCCTCACGAAATGGTCTGCGTCCCGAAAACACCCTGGCCAATAGTACTCTTGCAAGAGACGGTCCTTAGTTTTCTTAACTCCTAGGTGTCCGGACCACGAACCCCCGTGTGACAAGCGCAACAGATCCTGACGATAGCATTGAGGCACGACCAGCTGATCGAACTCCACTCCTCTTCGGTCTAGATACTTCCGGTACAGGACTCCACCTCTTTCCACAAAACGCGCAGTTTTCCTGGCGATACCTTCTTTGACATTGCAGCGCACGTTTTCCAGGCTGCCATCCTTTTTTTGCTCGGCTATCAAAGCCGACCGGCTGACTTTTAGCAACCTATCAAGTCCGTCTGACGTAGGCGCGATGAGCAAATCAGTAGATAGCTCTTCTAACTTTCCCGCGTCGGGCGTTTCCTCTCCAGTATCTGGCGCCTTTAACGTTACAGACTCAAGTTTATTCAGTTCGGGCGTGCTCGGAATATCAGCTTGCTGCGCCTCTGACCCTTTTTCGTTGTTTGATAACGTCGGCCCCGCAACTACCGCCTTTGCAGCGAGCTCCCGAACCTTCGATCTGGTTAAGGCCTGAACACTAGCTTCACCAAACAAAAGCCCCTTCTCGCGCAGGAGGTGATCGGACCTGTTTGAAAATAGGTACGGGTACTGGGGTGGCAGCATAGATGACACTGCCGCCTCTGTCTCAAGCGCTCCGAAAGGTCCTTCAATAAGCACCTTTGCTACTGGCAGACACACGCTATGAGCTTCCACGGCTTGCTTGATCCACGCGCACTCGCCCGTGAACATATGGGGTTCTACGTAAGATGGGTGAACTACATCCATCGTAGCTGCGGAATCGCGAAGCACTCGGCACTCTTTCCCGTTCACGAGGAGGTCTCGCATGTAAGGCTCGAGAAGCTTCATGTTCTCGTCCGTGCTGCCTATTGAAAAAAACACAACTTTTGGTGTTGTTTCCGGACACTGCGCCGAAAAGTGACCCGGCTTCTGGCACGTATAACAAACGCCCGCTCGCCTCATCTCGAACCGCTTTCTGCGTTTGGCTGCCGCCGTCTCTTTACGTTTGGTCGGACTGCTTTCGCTCGCATCCGCACTACGCGTGTCCCCCTTTAATCTCATGGGCGTGAACTTCGGCCTCTCAAACTTCGAGCCAAATTCACCCTTTTGACCGTCCTTAGCTCCGCGAGCTCGACGCGTCACAAACTCCTCGGCTAGCTCAGCGGCTCTAGCCACCGTACAAACGTCTGGCCTATCCAAGACCCAGTATCGCACGTTCTCAGGTAACCGACTATAAAACTGTTCTAGCCCGAAACACTGCAGAACTTTATCGTGGTCACCAAACGCTTTCTCTTCTTTGAGCCACTCCTGCATGTTCGACATAAGCCTATACGCAAACTCTGTATATGACTCACTTCTGTCTTTCTCATTTTCCCGAAACTTCCGACGGAACGCCTCCGCAGACAGCCGGTACTTTTTTAGAAGACTCGATTTCACTGTGTCGAAATCCTCTGCCTCCTCTCTATCCAAGCGAGCGACTACGTCGGCCGCCTCGCCGGGTAACAAAGTGAGCAAGCGCTGTGGCCACGTTTCCCGAGAGAACCCCTGCTTCTCGCACGTTCGCTCAAAGTTAACCAGGAACAAACCAATGTCCTCTCCAAGCTTAAACGGCCGCATCAGGTCAGTCATTTTGAACAATACGCGTTCTCCTGCACCGTGTGCCTGACTTCCATTACGAGCGCGTTCCATCTCTATCTCGAGACGCTTCATTTCCAAAGCGTGTTGATGGTCACGCTCTTCTTTTTCTTTCTCTTTTTGTTCTTTAAGTTCGCGCTCCTGTCTTTTTGCAGTCTCCCTCTCTTCAATAGTCTCAAGGCATTCCGACAGCTCGTCATCCTCAGCCTCTAACTCAAGAATAGCCTTTAGCAGTTCAGGTTTTCTTAGTTTGTCTGAGACATCCAGACCCAACTCTCTTGCAAGCTCCAACAATTTCGGTTTGCGCAACGACTTCAAATCCATGGCTGCTCTGAATGCTGCTTTCTCTACTGCTTACTATTGTCTTGCCGCAACTAACCCGGCAGCAACGACAACCACAATTACCAGCTCTGTTTCTGACACTAACAAAAAGCCTGGCAAAGCTCAGAAGAAGAAAGTCCCGCACTCACCAAACCTCGCAGGCAGGAATTCCGCGCAGTCGTTCCGCTGCAGGCAACCAGTCGTCACACAGGGCTCGTTGCACTGCTCCCGGATCGTCGTTGAGCTGCTCAGCATACAGTCAACTGCATCTCTTCGCTGCTGGCCTCCGTTGTCGCGATCTCGCCGCTGGCAGACCGTTGTTTGAAGTCGTAGGCGATCTCACCGCTGGCAGACAGTTGTTTGAAGTCGTAGGCGATCTCACCGCTGCCAACCAGATGTTTTGATCCGACCGCTGGTACGATCTGTTGGGAACTCGGCGCTGACGCCCGTGGTTGTACCTGGGTCGCAAGCCCCAAGGGTAGCGTTGGCCTGGCGGCCTGGGGTACAACTGGAAGCATCCGAAGGTCCCGGCAAAGCATGAGTCGACTGGTAACAACGAAACAACTTGTTTATTTTAACATCGCAAAGAGTTCGCGGTCAGGTTTGACCGGAGTAGAGAGACGGGAGAGCACTTCACTCAACAGAAGAAATCGGAGCCCTCTTTTTGGCGTCCGGGGGCAGCTGTTTTTATACTCTCGCAGTTGAGGGCAAGAAGGAACCCCTCAAAAGACGAGCACGTGAATGTACAATGGGCTAATGGTGACGCACACTGTCGTAGCGATGCCGTAGCACCATGTCGAGCACGATCTCGTAGCACCCTGTCGTGGCGCTGCCGGTCGGACACAATGACTGTAATGAGAGGATGGTCCCTGCTTTGGCATCGCCTGTTTCGGGCACAATGACTGGAACGAGATCCCTGCTTTGGCATCGCCTGTTTCGGGCCCAATAACTGGAATGAGATCCCTGCTTTGGCATCGCCTGTTTCGGGCACAATGACTGGAACGAGATCCCTGCTTTGGCATCGCCTGTTTCGGGCCCAATAACTGGAATGAGATCCCTGCTTTGGCATCGCCTGTTTCGGGCACAATGACTGGAACGAGATCCCTGCTTTGGCATCGCCTGTTTCGGGCCCAATAACTGGAATGAGATCCCTGCTTTGGCATCGCCTGTTTCGGGCACAATGACTGGAATGCGAGGATGATCCCTAGGCGGTCGCATCGCCGCAGTCGCGCCTGGAAACACCTGGCGATGAGTGTTGCGGCGACGACGATCGGGCCAAAATGTCCGCCGCCCCGCCGCAGTCGCGCCGGCAAAACCACGTGTCGCAGGCGAAACGCAACAGGTAGCAAACCGGACGCGCGTCTGGTTGACCTCCCTACTTTCTCTTTCGCTCTCCTCCTCTGCTCTTGCGCTGAATTTGTAACATACACGATAGGAATACGCCAGAGTGTATACAAAATTCGTACTTCATTTTGTATCGCTAGAAACTTGTCAGTGAAACAGCAAAACGTTCCTGTGCCATGATATCGCCCCCAATGAAGCGCTGAAACGGCCACGTGCTTGAGCATTATGTGGTAACAGAGAGGCGTGGAACAATGTGTCAAAAACATTCCAATGCGTTAATAAGGAATCCAGGTCGTGACGCCTTGAAAAACGATCTAGGCATTTTTGAACTTTTAATCCATCAGATATCTTAATTCATGGCAATTAAAATGAATTCTCTTTGACCGTCAATTCACGTCACAATTGTTATATCATGTATTTATCTTTGGTTGCTTGCCTCCTGTTCATTTTGGCCTTAATTTTGTCGGGCGAAGGACCGTTGACAGGCATTTCCCTGTAGACGTGGTCGCCTGTATAAAAGTACTGAACGTTGCTTTTAGTACACATACCTCTGACGGCTCCTATTGCACGCGACAGTTATTTTCATTATTCCTGAAGTGGGGCGATTAGGCGCGGGCAGCTTTAACTCCTTCATGCTCTTCTGAAACGCGGTTTTCTTACTCCTGAATAAAATAGTCAAGAGGCAAGGTAATTTAGCAAAATACTTACATTTGAAATGCCCCGACGCTTACTTTGTCTACTTCCCCATGGTTTGGCTTGGTTGCCGCTACTGCAGAGTTTCTCACCTAGTATCCTGAATTGGATGTAATGAATACTGGGCCGATCCCAGAGGCTGTGTAATAAAAGGTGATGACTTGGTGGGCTGATTCTGACAACAGTGCAAAATGTGCGTGAGGAAAAGGAGGAGGAGGAGGAGGAGGAGGAGGAGGAGGAGGAGGAGTGTTCTTGGAGGCGGACCTAACCTTGCAAAGTTTGTGGGCAATTGCTATACCCGAGCGCTCTTTATCAAATGCGGTTATAGCCTGAAGCCCGTCACTTTAAATCTATTAACATAACAGCACCCGATAACGCAAGGAACTTGACACGGAGCGCAATAAGCTCCAGATCATCCATTCCACGTCGCCCTGCGCGACGCACCATTCACCTTCTCAAACTCTGTATCACGGAGAAACTTTACGACGAGCCGCAGTACCTCCGTCCTAAACATCCGTGTCCTCGCGGGAACACAATGTCGTTTGGGCTTCACTGTGGGGTCATCTTGCACTTGTCAGTCCATGTGTCAATACCTTAAGTTCTGCGTCACATTCAGGACACATACGTTCATGGTCAGCGCAGATTCCAACGTTGCGGTGCAAAACAGGACTTAAAACATCATCGTCGCGGTAGCATTGTCAAGCTCTTGGTGACATCGACCATTGTTGGTTAGATATACGTCCTCGCAAGGGTTCTAATGTGGTTTGTAACTCAGGCCAATCCTAGAGGCAGTGCAATCGAAGGCGTAGGCAGGCCTATCCGGATAATGCTATCGCATTACAGTCGCTCCGGTGTAGCACGCGAACCTAGCTCCTGTGTATCTTTCTCCGGGTGTGGCATGTGTCGCCGAATAGACGTAACGGGGCGTCTCCAGCACAGCTGTGTAGCGGAGAGGGAAAGCACGATAGTTCTGACGTTAGCGTGAAGGAGTTTGGAGAGGGGATTACTGGCGTAGTATGTCGCAAATGATGTTCGTATTGTTTAATGTGACCCCAAAGTACACCTAACAACGTCTCGATTGCGAACTGCAATTTATCATGTCCTGCAAATGAGCTGCAGACACGTCAAGTCAGGCGTTACGTTTCGTACTTCTTAGCATATGGACCCGAACTTGCAATTCTACCTGCGCCGCGAGACCAACAGCGTCTCGGTATGGATGTGCTCGAATTAAAGGCTGTGACGACGGTTCACTTCGTTTAAGGAATAAAGAAGTCTGCTTAATTTATTCTCATGTATTACTTGTACACAGGCAATCTCATCCCACACATGACATCAACATATCATCTACGTAACGTAACATAGTATTTACATAATTGTAACATAACGTGAACACATTTAGCACTAACACAAGCACATACATCAATGAAAATTGGCGTTCACCGATTCCCATGGTACACGGTCGGGACCCGCGTAGCCTTTTTTTTTTTTTTGTAGGAACTGTTGCTTTATTTGCGACACCGCTTACATTTCTTTATTTTTTTCCTTAATACTCCTGCCAGCCCCTTCCCCATTTAGGCGAATAAGCTACCCTGACAAATATCTGGTATACCCATTCATTCACTAGTGGCGAGTGTGTGGGTTTTTTATTCTTATTTTTTCTCTGGGGATTTGCCGCAAGGCATATGTTGTAAAAGCTATACAAAAAGGCACATAAAGAAAAGCCTGTGTTATGCAGGTACTGCAGCAATTAGTTACTTGTTGTCCGTTATCCACAGGGTAAAGCCCTATGGAACATTAGGCTTGAGATTGGCTTCCCTGAGCATCTTATACCTAATACCGCGAGTACCAGAACGAGGCTTCTGCGGCTATACAACCGACACTCATAATTTTCTGTGGCGAGGAACCTTTTGGTTAGCCGCCTCTAAAGTTAGCCTACTTCCGTCTTATCACAGCAGTATCAACAATTGAGGGTGGTTAGAAAGTAAGTGAAGCGAGCGTTTCAGCGTATGAATTGCTGAGCATAGTAAGATAGAAGGACGGTATATTTCAGCGATTGCTTTTTTTCGATTGTGTTTCTTTCTCATCATCCATCGCTCACCACCACTCCGAGCCGGGTGATACTTTGACGAAGACCGATCGAACCACTGACGTAACACTAAAAAGCATAGAAATGGCAAACAGTAAATTAGAACTGGAATGCACATCTAATTATCCAAGTCCAGGTATGCTATGTGTGCTGTATGTAAGTCTTATGTGTCTCTCGATACCTCGTAGATTACATCCAGATGAGCGCATTATGTAAGATGACGTCATCTAGATAAACTGGTGCTGTCATGGTAAAGCAGGCTTTGCAAAACGATCTACGCTACAAAAGTCGCTATAGCGTCTCGTTTTCAGACGTATTTACGCACATTGTGACATCACGGATCACAGCACACAGGACTCGGCATAGATTTTCCACCAATAAAAGGTGTTTCAATCACAATGCTGGCTACCGGGTGCGGAGAAGACATTCAGCAGGCTATTTCGCTTCCTTTCTCTTCTCTCCTTCAGCGCCGAAGAGGGCGGCAGTTGTCGTCGACTACGCGTAACAAGAGACGTAGGAGCGGAAGCCATCGCCCACGCTCGAGTTTCGCGTGTGCCGAGCGAAGCGCCCATTTTCGAGAGATGAGCGCAAATCTTGGGGCGACGGTTCGGTTGCAAAGACTCGAGCAGGGCGCACCCGCGCTTGGCAGGCGTCGCAGAAAGGAGGGATCGCCCCCGGCACTCGCACGCAAGAACAAAGGGACACCCGAGCGCGAGCGCACCGGGGGTCGCGAATATCGCGCGCGCGCGCGCGCTCTCGCCGAGCCCGAGCGCGCGCCCTCTGCGCCGGATTCCACGCTCATATCTCTATTTATTGTCCAGGCAGGACGCGGCGAGGGAAGCGGTGCAGGGAGAGAGTGGGGGGGGGGGGGAGAAGAAAGACGTATTTTTATTGCACCTCTTCCACGATGGAAGGACCCCGACCGGGAGAGCGGCCGGGCGGGAGCGGCGTGCGCGGTGGGAAAACGTCTCGCGTAAAGAGGAGGCGTAAGCAGCGGCGAGAATGAAAAACACAGCGAGCCGCAGATCTCGGCTGCTGGAAGCGCAAGATGGCGTGGCTGGACATACGATGAGGAGGGCGCGCACCCAAAAACACAAACGCTGCCGGGAAAGACACACGGCGCTCCAGACACGGGGGACAACAAACACACACACGGGCACTCTCGCACGCAGACAGCTCAACAAGGGAGAGCGCCCCCCCCCCTTCCCTCCGCATTCCCTCGCCCACTGGCCATTTTCTCGGTGAGTCGTTCGTGCTCGCGCCAGCAGATATATCCATCGCGATGGATATAAGCGCAGGGGTATAGTGCGGATTCGGTTTTTGGGGTCGCGCAAAAAGCCTTCCTGCGTTTCTATTTGTCCGAAGGCGACGTTCGAGCGAGGCGACGTCGTCTGCTGCTCTCGAGAAACGCCGTTTTGCTGCGCCCTTCTTTATTTTTTTTTTTTGTCCCCCTCGCATCCTCTTACTGTTTGCTCTGTTGTCGACTCCAAGCGTCTACGGGTAATAAGTGTCCGGTGGCTCGGCGACGGTAAATTATGATTTGACAGCGACTGATGGTTCTCAAGATTTCGTTCGTTTGGCAAAAGGGACGCGAGCATTTCGCTCTACCACGGCCGCCTTCTTTCTTGTCGGTATTTTTTATCTCGGTTTTCTCTCTCCTCTTCTCCACTACTCTGGTGTTTTCTGCAAAGCGCTGGTTTTTTTTAAACGGATGAGAGGGAGCGTAGTTGGCGAGCCGCGTTTTATTTCTTTCCTCGCTAGTGAATTGCACCTATTGAGCACAGGAAAGAAACGCAAAGACGAGGCACTATAAATATGAAGCAACGACGTTTACGAATGGCCGAGAGATACTTTGCGACTCTCATGGTGTCTTTTCTTCAGCTCTGGCAACGTCTCTGGCGTACCGGAAAGAAGAGAAAGCGGTCAAAGAGTAAACAAATAAGCAGGAGAGGCGGCGGGAACGCGTGTGCGGTTGTTGGCGTCATGCGTGGAAACAGTCGTAACATTCCCTAGATGCTGCCCTTTAGAATCGGCGTGAGGTGCGCTTTGGTGGCAAAAGAATGTCAGGTGCAACGTGGACAACGCGACGCGGCTCAGTCGGGTGACGATTATATATGCTGGTTTGTGCCCCGTGAAAATTCTTGTTATCGCCGTCAAATGTCAGTGATAAAAGTAAACCATCGAGAGAATATCACCACAATAATTTCGACTCTGCGCCCTTCAGCATTTGTTCAGATTAAGAAAAAAATTATCAGCCTCACCCGAATTCGAAGCATCGAAAGCGACAGCAAGGTTTAGCGTTGCGCTCTATGTTATCGCATGGTGTTCCTACAATACGTGGAGGCGACGTGGCGCGAGGCAACACGTTAGATAACTGCTGCTGCTCAGCAGAAACAACGGCCTGGCCCATACCAGACGCGTCTCACAACACCGGTAGTGGCGTTGAATGCCTGCAGTGGCGTTGCCGGCATCCAATCTGGTGCACCAGATGAGAGCGGCGGCATTGTCAGGATTGGGGGCTCAATCCCATCGCTCGTGATCCGTTGTCAAGGCTGGAGTCGGGCATGAATTAGAAGGTAGCTGGCCCATGCCGTCTTCCAACTTATCCACGCTGAGGACGTTGATGAAGGGAAGGACTGCTTCTCATCGAGAACGAGGAATACGGGTTTATTTACAGTATTTACATGCAGTTCATCAGTCTAGCATGACTGCGAGAGAAAGTACGTCAGTCTAACACGACTGCTTGAGAGAGTGTCTCAGTCCAACATGACTGCTTAAGAAAAGTGTTTCGAGCATCCGCACAACAGCAGTTTTTAAGCACTCGGTCCTCCCGCGATACAAGGTGACGCGAACGTTCGTTTAGTCATCGCAAACTAGCCGCCTCTCCGCAGGACGGTTTACATACACACATGCACACACACACGTGTTCACGGTCCGAAACCGACACCACACGAATTTCGTAGAACTCGGAGCTGTTCTGGGTAGCGCGTTGTCTAGCGTCTTGGTCGGTGCGTGGGAAGGAGCCTCCGTCGGCGTTCCCGCGGCAACTCCCCCGCCCGTAGGAGATCAGGTCCGCGTTGTCGTGTTGCGCACAAAGCCTGCTTCGTCGAACTCCTTCAGTCACAACGCATCCTAGCTGAAGCGACGCAGAGTGGAGGATGCGCGTATTGTTACCGACACAAAGTCGACTTAGTCACGCCGTGGCTAGAGGTTGGCGGCGACGCTCCCGGAATGTTGCCTCCACAGTGGCAACCGGTTGGCAAAACTTGTACTGCAGCTGGCCGTTCTTAACAGCATTGGTCAGCTAGCACACAGTGAACCGATTATACGTATAAATGTCGTTTGACGTTTCCTGCCTGTTCCGCTGACTTAGGCACCACGGTTTGGTCAGCCCACAGCTGCCCAGCAGAAACGCTAGTGTGAGAGTGCACAGCGCTCATGCCAGCCGCGGAAACTAGAACGTTGCGCTGGCTATGGAGAAGAAAACTGGGCCGACCATCCAAACCAAGAAGGAAGATCTTTTACGAGGTAACAATGTTCCGAGAACCCAGTATGAAAAACTCAGAATACTACGACTTACGGCAGCGTGTTGAACAGCCGAGAGCCACTAGCTAAAGCTTAGTCCGCGTAATGTATGCTTCAGTTGCAAGCCAATAACAATTTTCCAAGTCAATGCAGTGATTGCCTAACGAAAGTAGAGGCACCAAATTCATGCCTGCAGCTATCACTTGCAGGAACTTGTGGTACGTCGTTTATTTTTCTATATGATTATGTATACTACATAGAAAGTATTCGAAGATACATGCATGATTAACAGCGGTGTAACGCATGAACATACCGTTGATTATAATAACACAGTGCTTCTGCTTCTGAATGTATCATTAATTGGCCCATGCATGTGTGGCAGTGACCAGTAAAGCTCAAAAGCAACGATCCAGAAGGTCAGCGAAGTCCGATGATAATGAGCATCATGTGTTGCTTATGGGTTGACGTAGTGAACCACTGATGCAATTTTTAAGTCGTGAAAAAAAAAAATCCGCCAGAACCCATCTCACGATGAATGTCGACGTTAGTGCGATAAGCAGTGATGCAATCTAGCGGCACACCGCATGGCCGCCGTCAAAACGCGTCATGCATGACACGTGCAATCAGCCGCATACCACTCTCGCGCTTCCGATGATGATGACCATTATTATTTATTAGCATCTGCTTTGAAACGGGGTTGTGACAAATAGTCACCTAGCGTGCATGAGTTTTTCACGTATGCTATACATGTTTTTCATGCTAGCATATTGTATACGTCTCTTCAACCTTTTCTTCTATTTCTCAAAACTTCTTTATCTACCTTGTACCGCTATCAACGCTTGTAACAGATCCGGTCGTATCAATCTCTCCCCTGCTTTTTTTCCACCAATACACTAAAGGTCTCTGCTTATCTTGGCTGCTGGCTGGTTGATGCTTCCGTCCACTTTAAATTCAAGCGCTTCTGGAAGGTGCCCATTACCTACGGGTCTCACTGGGCGAATCCCTTGGCATTCCATTAGAATGTGCTGAGTGGTCTCCGGATTTTCGCTGCAGCATACACATGCCCCATCTAGTTGCGATTACTTGCTCCGGTATGTTTTTGTACATAGATATCTAGCTCGAGCATCAAAGGGCAAGGCGCTTCTTCGTGCTATTCGTACAGATTTTCCTTTCTAATTTCTTTCTTCTCATTCTTGTAAATCTCCATGGCCTTTTATATCCCCATTCTTTGTATCCAATTCACTGTCTCTGTTTCTCTCAATTTATTTCCTGATGACCCCTGGTTGTCCATTTAGACTTTCAATTGGGTTGTACTTGGTTGCCAACTTTCTTGCCCTCCTCCTCCATTGTTTGTCCACGCTTTTCAGGTAACGATACCTGTGCACTTTAGCGTCCAATTTATTTTGATCCATGTTCCTGACTCTTTTTTCAAAACTAATTTTGTTCTGCGCTTCTCTGACTTCAAACGAGGCCCAGACCATGTCACCCTGCACTGCCTCATTTGTGGTTTTCCCGTGGGCTCCCAAAGCCAACCGGCCTACCAATTTTTGGTTAACTTCCAGCCCCGACAAGATGTCCGATTCTAAGCACAGAATGGCATTTGCGAACGTTAGCGCTGGCACCATGACTCCTTTCCCAATTCCACTAACGCCGCTAGATGCCACCTATCGGCGCGGCCACGAATTTTGCGCACGGCAAGTATGTGCACATATATTCAGGCACGATTGTCTAAATATATATGACGCGGGTTCGATTCTGCCCAGCACTGGATCATTTTTTACGTTTCTTCTTGTCATTGACGTCCCAGTGGCGCATATCCAGTGTACCCAAGTTGGCGTGAAAGAGGGTCATTAAAGAGCAGCACCCGGTTGCACCCAGTGAACAAGGTTACTCCGATGGTTGATTTCGAACCAGGCTTCCTCAGCACAGCAGCTTGACGCTCTACTACCAGTGACCCAATTAAATTGGCGGGAAAATTGTTAGAGACACAGATAGCTAGATAGATAGATAGCCAGCGAAAAGTGTGGCAAGTATCCCAAGAATGCGAATCGCGTTAATACCTTGTTTAGCGAGGCAGGGCTAAGCGAACGCTAATTACGGAATACGAACCAAGTTAGTCCGCTTTCTAATTTTAGACTTCCATTCCCCACCACGACAGTCGCATATAGCGGCACCAGCTACGTCATCTTTATATCCATAGGACCCAAACTAGCGTTTATTTATTTTATTTTTTTTTGCAGGTTTTCACTCGGCTTTCGCGGAGCAAACGAGCAACAGCCGTTTTCCGTGAAAGTGGCGCTGCTCGCAGTATTTTATCGTTTCCGGAACTCGACGCAAGCCACAATCAGTGAATCACGCTGATATGTCTGACCGCTGTTGACTACGGCAAATGATGTCAGCTTTGACGATCGCTAGAGGCCAGTTTATGTGGCATACAGCCACACTTGGTAACATAAGGAAGCTAAATTTGAACAGCATTTATTCTATTTCGTAGGTGAGTGCTTTTTAAATTTTAATTGCATTATTAAGCTAATTACATTATAAACGTATATAGTTCAATTATACGCTACTGCTGCTGCTGAGTGTGACTGTTTCGGCTCGTTTCGGCTCACACTGGCTGACGAACTTGGCGACGGTTCGGCCTGCCTTCAATTAAACAACTGCTGGTGGTCCGACTATGACCTGCTAGTTGTGAGTTTGCCTATTACAATACTAACCGTCCTGAGCTTCGACATCACGATAGGACAAAAAAAATATTTGTCCTCCACCCGCGCTAGATGAAACCGGCTTGCGTAGAACGACATTCTGATTCACGCAGTGGTGCCAGTGAGCGCATGTTCGTTCTTCGAAATAAAGCAATAAATCACGACTTAATATCTCCATAATACTCACTCGGCTCACAACTAGGTCACCCTAAAGGATATGGACCTGCTAATATAATATCACATGCTATTTAATGGTTTCACAACATAAATGGAACATCTAAGTAGTTGCAACACACCTGGTGTTGCATACAAAACATGGGCAAAACGCGTGCAGGGCAACAATTCGGCGCTTAAAATAAAATTTTGCCTACTACCGCCACTGGCATTATAACTCATGTCAGTGCAGAAATGTACCGATGCGCCGATGTACCGATGTACCGATGTACCGACGCGCCTGAACAGTGCACAATAGCTGAACAATAGTGCTTGATAATTTGTCCAAGGTTTTTCCCTCTACAAGCTCTGAGAACGATGGCATCGATTCATGTATTTCGGAGGCATAACAGGCAATGCTGTAGCGCGCGAGGAGGATGTGTGCTTCGCTTAGAAGTTCTTGAATGGATGATGGTGTATTGGAGTGCAAATATTCACATTCAACAGCGTCGACGGCACAAACAAGGCGTATATGTTAATGATGATGATGAGCCGCAAACATGACACATACTCTGAAGTCTGTCGTTTTTCTTTTATGCATTCAGCCCGCTTTCTCCGCCTCCCCCCCCCCCCTTCATCAGAATGCGACAGCCGCGGCCGGGATTTGATTCCACGCCCTAGGATCATGGCATAGTCATCAAAGTAAACTTGTCGCTAACCTAACAACCTCTCCGATTTGCGGCACGTACAGCTTGTAGAACACCGCGAATAAAAACGGTAATCTAACAACCGAGCACCATGCACATAGCTGATGTTCCTAAAACGAATAAACAAAGTTTTATTTTACGAATGCCTTCCTTTCAAAACATACAAGAAAAGTGTTATGCAATGGTTGCAAACATGTCATTTAAAAATGGCCTCTCTTTTTCTGGCTTTTTTTTTTTTTACAATGCGCTAACGTGTGAGATCCTCGATATTATGAGTCAGTGTTTGCTGCCGTTTTGCCCGCTTCCATATGCAACTACTTTGCACGCACGATAGTCCCCCCTCAGGCTGCGTGCCCTTTTCCCTTCTCCTGAAGTGCATATGTACACGAATGATAGCACTTCACTTCAACATACCCCGTTCATCCTTTTCAAACCTTTCGATTTGGTGACATCGGCCCCTGCTTTTGATAATTAAGCAGGTGCTGCCTTTAATTCTGGGGCTAAATTTCATGGCGCATGCAAGCAGTTCTTTCTTTCACTATGTGTGTGCGCGTGTGCGTACACTTTCTTTTTCGGCACTGCCCTGTACTTCCGCGTTGCTCTACTCTACCCTTCCCTACTCGTCACGAGCAGAGTTGTCTTTACGTTTCTCAACTCACTGAGCCTTGCGCCACTTTTAGATTCCGTCGGCAGACAACAGTACGGGATGGCCGATGCATCTTTTATCTCTAGCTGAGTGCAGCGCAGGAGTGGAAGGCACCGTCTGTATACGTCGCGCTGCGCTTTCCAATCGAAGCCTTCAATTTTGCGTCCGTTTGCGCTGTTGCAATAGATCCGCGAATGTAGAGGCTCTATAGGCGCCCAACGTATGCCATTCATGGAAAGGTTGCAAGCACTGTTCACTCTTTTTCTGATTTATGGGCACAAACCAATGAAGAAATGAAAAAAAAGAAAGGGGGGGGGGGGAAGCGCCGAAGCGGTTAGATGTTTCGCGGGGCGCGGCTTTCTGTTGTTCCCGCCTTTTCGTCTTTTTTTTCGCGTGGCCATTTTCTTTTGTGCTTCGTAAAAGAATAAAAGAAGAAGTCTAGAGCATTCCGCTAAAAAAAAAAAATATGGGAAAAGAAAGAAAAAAAAATACGTCAGTGACTTCTAGAGTAGTTTTGTAGCACGAACCTCCACACGGAGTAGGGTCCAAACGACAAGAAAGGAACACCATTTGTTGAGGAGAAAAAAGTGTGATGAGGACAGGCGCGGCTAAAGTGAAAGCGCGTCTTCTCGTTAAAGAAGGAAGGGGTTGCGACAGTATAACCCCCCCCCCGCACCACCCTCTCCCCGCCCAGAAAAAAAAAAGGGGGGGGGGGGCGAGTGCGGATGGGAGCGAGATAAAAGGAACAGGAATGCCTTCTGCAGGGATGGGACAGATCTGAGCCCGAGCGACACTTTTCACGCGGAGAAAGAAAGAAAGAAAGAAAGGAAGAAAGAAAGAAAGAAAAACTATAGAATGGGTGGGAGGTAGGGGTGATGTGCTATTTTGATGACGCTCAATTATTTTGAACGGTTAACTTGCGGTGCACATGCCGTAATCAAAAGCGAGCACGTGCTTCAAGATGGAATGGCAACAGTTTTTTTGTTTGTTGCTTCCTTCGTTTTGACGTCAAACAACACAATATATCAATAGCGAATACTTGCTGTGTTTTTTTTTAGCTCTCAAAGAAAGTTATTCTGAGACAGGACCCCAATATGCTAGAGAGATATATTATCAGATGAGTCAATGCAGGGCTGGGATGATTTAACGATTCTACTGCAATTATTTTCCTTTTCGCGCTTCTTCAATGGCCCGAGCAGCGTCCCACCTACGTTATCACCGAAATTAGCCGGCCACGAAAGGTAAATGGAAAAAAGAAAGAAAAGGAATGGAGCCAAAGGAATCCTCACATTATACTGCCGCAGGTTTTCAGTTGAGGCCAGTTCATGACGCACATATCTACTTAACATCAGTAGCTCTTCGTACAAAGAAGAAAGAAATCCGGCAGAAATCAGCTCAGGATGACGGTCGACGTTAATGGGACTAGCGTAGAAGCAATGTAGCGACACACCGCATTTCCTCCGCCGGAACGCGTACTGCGTACTGTACTGCGGCTGGGCTGCTCTCTCGCTCTTCCCTCTGGACACACGCTCACGAAGCCAGTGATCCAAGTTGGCGTAGAGGAGGTTCATCGAAGAGCGGCACACAATCAGTGTCGCCTACCCGGCCGCCCAAGTTGGTCCGGTTCACTCAGCACAGCAGTCCGATGCATCTGCGCATTAGACCACGGCCTGCCCAGTGACCCAAATTGCCGTGAACGAGGTTAGCTGAGGACAAACGGACAGACAAATAGACATACAGGCACATGCCGTAAGCTGGGTGAAGTTCCCAAAGAATGCCCAAGAACACCTACAAAATAGCGCAAGTCTGCTAGGCACATAGATAGTTGATCAACCTGTTTATTATTTCAATGTATCCAATTGACATTGAAATTTTCTTATATGAAGGCTTGTCGCAGTTTAAAAGCAGAAGAATAAGTTCACATCTGAAAAAAAAAAGATTCCGACACAAAGTGTAATGGAAGCCTTAATTTATTCTTGCGACCTTGCACCACACTTACAGGTGGTGAAGGTCATCAATTTCTTCAGGTGAAGAAATTGATGATGACACAATATGATTGTGAGATATTTAAAATTTGTTTTCTAAGATGTTGCTTCCTGTAAAAATAAGTCGGAAAAAGTTATCCACAGACAGATCCTGTATTTAAGTACAGCAATTATTCAGCAACTATTTTGAGAAGCGACCGCCTTTCTTTTGCCTGCAGTGCTAGCGGCTTGCCTGTTTTCGAGTTAGTGCATGTGTGTACGACCGCGTGAATTGTACTCGAAAGGACAGCGAGAAGCGCGTTGTATCCTGAGTGAGAACAAAAGGGGTCTCTCTCTTTCTCTCTTGCTCGAAGAGTCGGCGACGCTCCCAATGCTCAGAGGAACGATAGTTGGTGCGTTTAGACGGTCGCAGTGTGTCCTCATAGTTATATGTATCCGACGCCTGTATACCCTATGCATACCTCACGTAATGATATACGTTACAAAGCACCTTATACTGATTAATTCCATGCAGAGCATAATTGGCTTCGCTGGAGCCTGTTATACAGTGTTTCATAGCATTTGTTCTGCCGGTCCGTAATATACGGTCAAGTGACGCGTATTATAAGCCGAACTATAGTTCAGCTGACAATCCGCGTGAAACTTAGTGTTACGAACTATTACTAAGAGTTACTACAGAAGATGCGCACTCGGTGTTTGTCACTAACAGTTGGGAAATAACTACTAGTACGCGATATATTTGTACGACTGGAGTCTTCATTTGTAATAGACATAATGCCGTTATTCTTCCCTGCATATGTCGTGACGGCCTTCTGGCTCTACCTCAATTAATTTATAAGTGGCGCTCGGGCGGAGCGATTGCTGGCAGTTCTTGAAGAACTTTATGTCCGAGTAGAGCTAGCAACATATAGTTAAACGCAATCACGCCGTTGCGTGCATCCTTGAGAGACTTGTTACACATGTTGGTAAGCAGTTTCCGATCTTCCAGTGAACCAGACACTGCGTTTGAGAACGTGCCAATGAGTTGATAAACAATTGAATCACATACCGAATAGCATCGAAGGTCTTCTTCTTCTTCTTCTTCTTCTTCTTCTTCTTCTTCTTCTTCTTCTTCTTCGTCGTCGTCGTCGTCGTCGTCGTCGTCGTCGTTGTCGTCGTCGTCGTCGTCGTCGTCTTCTTCTTCTTCTTGTCAAAAACCGGGGTGCGTTCTTACACCTTCACGCAGATAGTAATATGGCAGCTGCAACCATCTCATATTTACGGTACTGAAGCAAAAGAAAACTGCAGCACTTATTTGTGATTTTATGTGAAAATGTATGCAACTTAGTGTAAATTCGTATGACACTATTTCTCGAGAATCTGAAAATATACAGAGCCTGAACACTAACTTTGCATGTCTTTCGACGTATACACGTGCGTAGAGATATATGTCAAATTGTCCAAATAAATTTATCTCTATTTCGTACCTGGCTGTAATAGGTAGCTAAGTTTAACTAAGGGTTGCAATCCGCGCGCTTCTGGTTATTTCATTGTGACGGTTAACAAAAAAAAAAAGAAAACCAATTATCACAGACCTGTTCTAACACAAGCAAAAAACTACAATGTGGTTCACGGTTGCGAAGTGTTAGCAAGTTAGCGTATACCTAATTGAAAACGCTTCAATCGAAGGGAATGGACAGAAAACTACAGAGGTAACGGAAGTCGACAATACTTGCGACAGGAAATAACTTACTTGTTAAAGGCCTTCAAGTTGCATGCAGTGATTCGGTAGCAAGACTTCGGGCAAAGCGTGAAAACACGCAGTGCTTCGAAACTTCACTTAACAAAGCGATAAATTCGAGCACCCTTGCCAGAAAGGGAGGAGTTCAGGCTGTGCTTCGCAAATGACGGGGCCACAGGTGCGGGTAACGATCCTGTGATCGACCTGGCCAGTATGCACTTTCGACGTGGTCGATGTTTGGTCTGCAGCACGTGTAGCGCGGCAAAAGAGAGGAGCCGTGCAGGACGCACGGTTGCCCAGCGAATAATATTTTGCTGACGTTTTCAACCGCAAACCATGGTTCAGTCACAAACGAGACAATTTAATGTCGTAGAAATACGTTTCTTTTCTTGCATATGCCAATGCGTTCAGTAAGGCAAGAAATGTACCGCTTAATATGAACGACAGAAGACGGATAGTTCTGTCTAACTGATCTTTCCATTCCATGCGATGTTCCTCGAGAGCGATTCTTGTTCAGATACATCTTACGTTGTACGGCAAGCCGCCTTTGGAACGTGTGAAACGACGCAAAATAGGATAGATGAGTGATCAATTTACAGTGCGATATCTTTGTACATGTACCGTGCACGTAGTTGCAAGCGCAATGACAAAGTATAGGAATATCTCAACTGCCAGCGGTCAGACGTCTTCCATAAGGTTGAGATTCTCCAGTAGGTGCAGGCCATCGTCAGTGACGACAGTAGAAAGCCAATGACGGCGACTGCCAAGCAGCTCCAGGTGCCAGTGTACCTGAGGAAGGCGGGCGAGAGGGGGGTGTTGATGACGTTCATGATAATGAAATCTTTAACCATTGCAGAACGTTCCAAGATAAAGACTACTGCTTACTTCTTATTTTTGGTTTATTAACAGCTCGCAAGTATGTTACAAAAATTCCAAGGATTGTCCGTCTCCACCAATACAGCTATGCACTCTATTAGTAGCAATTTTTGAATGGCAACTTAATCCATAATTCAGGAAGGTTCCTTTCTTTAAATGGTCAAACGCAGCCTCGTTGCTTTTCCAGCTCCGTCGATGATAAATACATCATGTGCTTATTTGCCCATTAAGGAGAATAAACATGTAATTGTTCACTGTGAAAGATAAGTTGCGTGTTGACTTTAAAGATGCCTCGACGCTGGCCCGTAAACAAACATGGGGCTCATTCCATGCTTAGTTTTGTCAGCGCTAAATTGCTAGCATTGCCTTGCCAGCACTTCAGCACCAGCACTTTGGCAAAGCCCCGCGGGCGGGCCCCCAGGGCTCCCCCTCTCGATCCGCCAGTGATACACAGATACTTCTCTTATTGCAAATAGCTCGTCCGGTGCGGCGGTCATCCAAAGATCAGGTTCAAGTTCTACTATATCACAACATTGACAAGATCGGAACTTGAGCTCTCAGAGGCGCTGTTAACTAAAGTCATACATCGTCAGCCACCTAACCGCGGTGGGCCATATTTTGTGATTCCAGTGCTACCCTCTAAACTTTGTAGTCATGTCCACATCACGGCCCTCACGAACAGCTGGAGTCTGAAATCTAAGAATCTTACCACCACGCTTCTGAAAATGGGCACGCAATGAAATCTCAGTGGCTGCCAGAACATTGCGGCTTCATTAGCAACCGAAGCGTCGACGAAGCCGCTCACTTCGCCGACCTATAGTCCATCGCGTGCCTCTGCCATTGTCAGGGCCTAACGCAGAGCCGCAACTTCGCCTATTTGGTTGTCGGAATAGAATGCAATGGAAGATTATTCAGTGGAATGTGCTAACTCGCGAGTGCACTCCCTTGACCTTTCATTGCGTCTTCGTCTACCACCTGGCCTACCTCGATGCGACGCAACTTTACTGTGTTGCTTGTTTTGATGTCGCTTTTACAAACGCTTACTGTTGTCGCATCAGCATGAAGGTCATTGCCTCATGTAACTGTTGTGACTGCGATGAGACCATAGATATCTTTATAGATTGTCCTTCCTTTGATGAAGAAAGAAAGACATTGCGTGCCACTTTAAACCGACTGGACGACAGAACATTGTTCTCGGCGAAGGAGCAGCACTCTTCATCAGGACGAGAGGAGGCGCACCCACACTGAATGTACGTGCCGTCCCTTCCATAGCTCTTCTACCAATGTTCAAAAGCGCTGTTTCTTCACCTAAGTATCTACTGATCGGCCCAAGTTTTCATCCGTCTGCGTGCTGTCCCTTCTTACCGATATAGGATAGGAAACCGAACGCTATTGCGGTTACCTGTTCACCCTCGTCCCCCTATTTCTTTTTCATTGCTCTTCCATGTTCTAACCGTTAAAAATGTTGCGAGATGGAAACCGAGCTGCGTGCTGGTTGACTTGCCCTCTGAACGGAATCACAGACTTTAAATATTACACCACTAACAGCAAGCACGCGTGGGCATAAAATAACTCCTATCGCAATTGTCCTCGACGAAGAGGGAAGGCTCGCATGTTTATAACGCGAGCGGAGGCCTTCTCTTTACGAATATGCGGGCATCACCACTACACTTGTCGTTCGAGTGCATGAAACAGCTAAGTTATAAATGAACGAGGCTAAAGACGGCATCCCCAACGGTTCAGAATGACAATGGTCGTTCCAGATCGTTTGAAAACCCAAACTTGTACACACATTACGCGTGTTCTGCTCCGCGAACTTCCATGTTTTAGGTCATTATGAGACAGACGGAAGAGAGGTTGCTCAGGGTGACCCCCGACAGACACTCATAACAACCATTAAGCAATGCGGGGGCGGGCGCGCTCGCGAAGCGAATAATGAATGCTGCCGACCATGCCCTGAAAATGGAATGCGACAACACGGACTCACGCAACTATGTCTACAGGAGCGTGGCGTGTCTCTCGCATCGAAATGGAAAACTGAAAACGCAGAAGCGAGGCTTACCAATCTGCCATGTGCTACTGCGGGTTCGATCCGAGGAGCGGTTCATTTGCGATTCTACGAGGCAGAAAAGAAAGTTCTGCTTTCGAAACAAGGAGTGGGATTAGTCGTATACATCGATGCACGCTGTTTCCACATCATTGAGCCGGCTTATTGAAACCACTGCAGATTGAGCGAGGTTGATGCTGTCGAGTCTTTCTAGTAACCTTTCTGGACATTTCTTACAGATGTGACTATCCGCAGGCTGCGGCAACTGAACGATCCGCGCGCACGACTGATACATTACCTAAAAAGCATCTGTATAGCAAAGATGAATAAGCAGTGCGAGTCAATAGTGTTGAAGGGGTTTTTCTTTTTGCTTTTTGATTCAACGCGAAGCAGCCGACACTCTTTTGAGTCGTTGCGGGTTCAGCATGAACGGACGTGCAGTCGCCCTCTGTCGTTTTCCCATCTACACAGCTTTATGACGGTCTTCTTTCCTCTCACAATGGATGTATAGCACAGCAGTTGTAAAACTGACTAATCTACACAGCTTTATGACGGTCTTCTTTCCTCTCACAATGGATGTATAGCACAGCAGTTGTAAAACTGACTAATCTACACAGCTTTATGACGGTCTTCTTTCCTCTCACAATGGATGTATAGCACAGCAGTTGTAAAACTGACTGATCTACACAGCTTTATGACGGTCTTCTTTCCTCTCACAATGGATGTATAGCACAGCAGTGGTAAAACTGACTAATCTACACAGCTTTATGACGGTCTTCTTTCCTCTCACAATGGATGTATAGCACAGCAGTTGTAAAACTGACTAATCTACACAGCTTTATGACGGTCTTCTTTCCTCTCACAATGGATGTATAGCACAGCAGTTGTAAAACTGACTAATCTACACAGCTTTATGACGGTCTTCTTTCCTCTCACAATGGATGTATAGCACAGCAGTTGTAAAACTGACTAATCTACACAGCTTTATGACGGTCTTCTTTCCTCTCACAATGGATGTATAGCATACAGCAGTTGTAAAACTGACTAATCTACACAGCTTTATGACGGTCTTCTTTCCTCTCACAATGGATGTATAGCACAGCAGTTGTAAAACTGACTAATCTACACAGCTTTATGACGGTCTTCTTTCCTCTCACAATGGATGTATAGCACAGCAGTTGTAAAACTGACTAATCTACACAGCTTTATGACGGTCTTCTTTCCTCTCACAATGGATGTATAGCACAGCAGTTGTAAAACTGACTAATCTACACAGCTTTATGACGGTCTTCTTTCCTCTCACAATGGATGTATAGCACAGCAGTTGTAAAACTGACTAATCTACACAGCTTTATGACGGTCTTCTTTCCTCTCACAATGGATGTATAGCACAGCAGTTGTAAAACTGACTGATCTACACAGCTTTATGACGGTCTTCTTTCCTCTCACAATGGATGTATAGCACAGCAGTTGTAAAACTGACTAATCTACACAGCTTTATGACGGTCTTCTTTCCTCTCACAATGGATGTATAGCACAGCAGTTGTAAAACTGACTAATCTACACAGCTTTATGACGGTCTTCTTTCCTCTCACAATGGATGTATAGCACAGCAGTTGTAAAACTGACTAATCTACACAGCTTTATGACGGTCTTCTTTCCTCTCACAATGGATGTATAGCACAGCAGTTGTAAAACTGACTAATCTACACAGCTTTATGACGGTCTTCTTTCCTCTCACAATGGATGTATAGCATACAGCAGTTGTAAAACTGACTAATCTACACAGCTTTATGACGGTCTTCTTTCCTCTCACAATGGATGTATAGCACAGCAGTTGTAAAACTGACTAATCTACACAGCTTTATGACGGTCTTCTTTCCTCTCACAATGGATGTATAGCACAGCAGTTGTAAAACTGACTAATCTACACAGCTTTATGACGGTCTTCTTTCCTCTCACAATGGATGTATAGCACAGCAGTTGTAAAACTGACTAATCTACACAGCTTTATGACGGTCTTCTTTCCTCTCACAATGGATGTATAGCACAGCAGTTGTAAAACTGACTAATCTACACAGCTTTATGACGGTCTTCTTTCCTCTCACAATGGATGTATAGCACAGCAGTTGTAAAACTGACTAATCTACACAGCTTTATGACGGTCTTCTTTCCTCTCACAATGGATGTATAGCACAGCAGTTGTAAAACTGACTAATCTACACAGCTTTATGACGGTCTTCTTTCCTCTCACAATGGATGTATAGCACAGCAGTTGTAAAACTGACTAATCTACACAGCTTTATGACGGTCTTCTTTCCTCTCACAATGGATGTATAGCACAGCAGTTGTAAAACTGACTAATCGCCCCGCCCTTCACTGTCTCTCATCGCTTCCTCTCTCTCCCTCCCAGTAAACATGGCCTCCGAATAACTGCTTGGACCGCCGGCCGTCATATATGTGCCGTTTTTGTCAATGGTCCTTTCTCGCGACATACCATTTACAATGCTATTTCACCAAAGAGGCGAAACGGGGAATGAACCTTATGAAAAATGTACTTGATCGCGTAAAGCTTTCTTGTGTTCTTAGTTTATTATCTGTGGTGAATAGCTGTCGACGCGCGTAAACAACCCCGGCTACTCATCTTCTATGATGTAATAATTGTGCATAATAGTTGTTTTTACCAAACTAACAAAAATATTAAGGTAAATAGATTTGCTGAGCTGGTTGACCTTCGAAAAGAAAGATATGACAGCGTCTAACTAAATATTTGGCGTTTTTAGCATCTGTTACCGGGTACATTCATTTACAGATCCACGTCCATATTGAAAAGACTGCGATTTTCGTCCCAAGTTAACGTTAATGCACCCCAGGAGCCAGCCGATGGAAATACATGTTCCGCGCTCGTTGTTACGATCGCTCCAGCGCTCGCCATTGGTGGAGCAAAAGAAAAAGAAAACCGTTGCCATGATGTAAACTGCCAACGGGGCCGACCCCTCTGCCAGTATCTTTAAAGTGATCTCATTATGCATAACCATGGGAGACTGCACAGAGTGGCCCGTTTCGGGGCAACCAGCATCGCCACATCGGAGCGGCGGATCAATATAGGAACTGGCCGAAAATGCCGCCGCCCGCTTTGTGCGCCCGAGAAAACTCGGGAAAACATCTGTTGCCGGGCGAATTAAACGTCCCACGCCAACGCCCGAGCGTTTTGAAGCTATCCAAGCGTCACGGCATGAAGAAGAGCGCTTTTTAAAATGCGGTTCTCACTCCCGACTCCGGCCCGGCGGTGCACAGAGACGCCGCCCGAAGAGCGATCTGGCGCGACAGAGCGCTACACCGACGGGACCCTCCTTACATCTCCTTTTCACTTCCGCGCGGGCATTCTGCTCGTTTTCTCCCCGTCCGTGGCGTGCGTGTTTGGGCGGCGGTAGCGCCACCGGATCAGCGGCCCCCACGCCAGTTTAAGTTGCCCATTGGGAAGCGACCAGGCCTAAAGGATTATCGTCCCGGCAGAGGCGCCGCTCGGGGCTTTCCCTCCCCGAGGAGGACAGCTGCCGCCGGCGCTTCCCAGGTGAGGCGCCGCGCGAAACGCTTTTTTCGCCTTTCAGCGGCCGCGGCTCGTCGTGTCTGTCTCGCTTTGTGCTTTGTGCGGCCGCGGCCGCGCCACTTCGAGGTCATTTGGATCTGACGAGCCGACGCGTAGATGGCCCCGCGACCCATCATAGTGGCGCGCGCGCGCACTTTTCGGCAGAGCGCGCGGGCAGCGCCTCCCGAACACTCGCGTGTGCAGTGCGTAGTAGACTGCGCGCCCGGCGGGACTGAGAACGGAAACAGCGGAAGACGAATGTCGTTGCACTCCGACGCTTACTGCAAAAGCAGGGCGTTTGACGCTTTGTGTCATTTTCCTTCTCACTTGCAAACAACGTGTTTCCTGGTGAGTGCAGATTGAGATACGGCAATAAATAGGAATTTAGTCGGCCGCTCCTCCGGTTACAAAACTCGAATGGACTGCCGCACTCACAGACCATGCAAACATTTACATTAGCATACATTCCTTGTCATTTCTGCACACGAATGTATATATTCTGAAATATGCGTGCTCGTTTGTTTCAGTATCCCGTTCGTATGCTGATCGCAAAGTCACTGGTTCGATTCCCGGCGGCTGCTGCTGCAAATGGGCAAAAGGTAAAAAACGCTCGTGTACTTGGATTTAGTTGCTGGTTAAAGCACCCTGAATGGTCAAAATTCATCCAAAGCCCTCGACTACGGCTTCTCTCATTGCTGTAGTGTTCATTTGGAATGTTAATATCAATCAATCAATCAATCAATCAATCAATCAATATTTTATTAAGTTCGATGCTACAGTCACTTAAGGTTAGTTTTTCTTTAGCATTTGTATTCTTTCAGCGCTCTTTCCTCCTGTCTTGATTAATATCATATCGTCCCAGGAGGCGGGAAACATATAAGAGCTCGGTTCATTATAACTGTGCCCGTCTGACTGTTCAACACATGGAGTGAGCAGACACTTGGCTGTTGTGGCGAAGTACGTAAAATTTGAACTTGTGCTTAGCCGCTTGCGACAGCTGCGGCTGCGAGGGGACGGTCTCCTCTGCAACTGTCCTCGTTATAGTGTGGCTAGAGAAGCGCTCTCGACCGTGCTCGACAAACTGGATGGTAGTACCTCGATGGAGGAGGGAGTCGTGGGACACTATAGTCAGGACCGGGTTCAGCACTTAAGGCTTAAAACGCGTTGCACCGATACTCCCCTTAACCCCTTTCCCAAACACAAGGTAGCCATCCGGTATTTACACTGCCTAACCTCCCTGTTCGTCCTTTTCCTTCACCGTGATTGGCCCTTGATCCTTCGTGTCGGACCTTTTCGTACGCTATCTCCGTATTCTGCAACTATTTTTTAAATTTTCATCCTCGTAAATCTTAAATCTTCCTTCGTACAAAATATCTCTCTTTTTAACTCTTGTAGGTATTGACACTTGTTTCAGTTATGTTTGTATAGAGAAATTCGTATAAACTTGCATCTATACTACATAATTGAACATTGCTGGGTTTCATGCCCGAAGCACAAAGGAGTTCCACTACTGTTGTTCCGCTCCGTTTCGTTCCTTTGCTGTGTTCCCATTTCCCTAGGGCAGAGTAGCCAACCGGACAGTCGCTTTGGTTAACCTGCCTGACCTTTAATCTCTTTTCTCTCCCTCTATCTCTGTTTCTTTCTAGTAGCACTAGACGCGTCTCCGATAGCGAATTGTTCGAAGGAATTAATAGATTCTAGGAAAAGGGAAATGGGGAGGGGGGATGTGCAGACTTCAGTGATTCTTCCGGCTCTAAACTCATTTCCTGCGATGGCAAGGAACGTTCCAAAATATAGTTTCTCTCTCTCTCTCTCTCCCAGCAGACACAACTATCTTACTTGTTTGCTCTTCAAATTACCATGATGATGATAAGAATTAAGCATGGCACTTATCTACAATGATGGGAGAGCCAAGAATCAGGCAGATGGAATAAAAGGTAAAAATGAAGACACAATGCTCTCAAAAACGACTTCTGCGCGATGCACACAGCTTCTTTAACATTTGCAGTATTCCTTGTGATGTCATCCGAAGTGCATGCACAGGTTCCACAACTCTGTCTGCGTGACAAGCCCGCACAGACTGCCCAGCGCAAATGTTGCGCGATAGTTGAGTGCTTCGCGTGCCTGACTCACAAGTGCGTATTGCCGCAGGGACTTGTGTCCGATCCCTATCAGGGGTGTGGAGGTCCGACTTTTCTTTTTCTTCATCATACGCATAGTGTGAAGCTGAGCATGAAGAGGTAGCTTGGCGATAAGAGTGAGGGTATAACGAAAACGAGCATTTGCCAGAAGCCAATCGCTACCGCGTGGTACGCGTAGCGCTGCGCTTTGTTGCATACGATCAGCTAAGAGCAGTTTCTTTGGTCGGTACACGCTTGCTTATTAGCCGGGACCTATATGACCAGCCCACGTCCTTCCGTTTCGCCGTCACCACGAAAGGGTGGGAAGAGAGGAAGATGAACGGCTGACGATATGAATCTTCATCAGCGCGTTCGCCGGTCCTGCGTGGTGCAAGGAAGTGCACACGCGAATGCCAGAGAAAGTCCGGCTCGTCGCCGGCCTGTCTGAGAAAAATGCCCCGTGGTGGGGCGGTCATCTCTCTTGACCGCGGCTCGGGCGGCGCCCTGATGCCCGAGGATTACGTGCCAGACCGTCGCATCCCTGGGCCACGCTGATGGGCGCATCTTTATCCATCGCCAGCAGTGCCAAGCTGTAATCCAAGCCGTTCCCTTATCTTGACGGCGCTGCAGGTCTCCCCGCGCCGAACTCGCCGCGCTTGCCCCGCAACCCTCTAACCGCTCTTTCTCTGATGCGACGCCCGCGACACCGATCCCGCAGAATGCGGTGTCCAGCGTTTCCCATAAGCGGCGCTGTCATAGGGAATGGAGCGTGCTCGTCAGTCGCAGAGCTGCAGGTAACCCTCGCTTATCCATCTCGGCGCAGTGGCGAAGGAGGCCTTCGGAGGTCTGAGGTGCCGATATCCCTTCCGCTTCCGGCCTTGTGCCGGAGGAGGCTCAAGCAACGGCGAGGAGCGGTGGTCGAGGACGTACGTGCGATCAGCGGACGAAATTTGCGATCTCTGGCGCCGCGTTGGTCACTACCTAAAGCCAAAGGGAGAGAATTGAAGTTTACGTCAATCTCCTTCTGCGACGTTGAAATTTGCTTTTAATAGGTACGCCAACGGCGGCGAAAACACACACACACACACACACACACACACACGCGCGCGCGCGCACACGCACACACACACCGGCGCTAAATTTGAACTTTTATTAAGGCGAAAGCCTTAGATGGATCGTGAATCGGAAAATCCGACGACCGTTCGGCGTTATGGCACCAAAATTCAAGCGCATGCCCAGTAAGCCATCAATTTCTTTAGCAATAAAAGAGCTCGATTATCTCTGTTCGCGTTGAACGGACGGTCTTCGAAGTAATCAGTGTGGCCAGAAAAGAGTCTGCGTGTGGTTCTTCCGGTTTCGTTCATATTTTTCGAGCAATGTACACGTGTCTTATAACATTTTGAGATGTATCAGCACGCCTGCGTGAACTGGAAATAAATCTGTTGTTGAAAGTTAGCGCTGCGTGTTTGTCTACTTTGCCTTTCCGTGTCCCTCTCATTCTGCCTGCGCTAGAAAGTAGAAGACACCATATATACAAGCCCATGTAGCTACCCTCGTCGATTACAGTATTAAAAAATAATTCAGTGAACCTGCGTATGTCTTAATGGCCTTCATAGGCTTGTCACGACCGTTCTAACGCAGCCACGCAGAACCAGTGTCGATGTCTATGCGACCGAAAAAGAACAAGTAAAGAGAAAAACCAGATAGAGAAAACAACTAATAGGAAGTAAATAAACAACGCATTCGAATGAGAACGTCAAACTATATGTAATAAATGTCTGGTGAGCAGGCGTTTTTTTTTTTCTCACGTCGTTGTGAAGTCGTTGTAATCAGGCCGCCTTCTCATCCTCAATTTCACCATTGTCATAATGACGAAAAAAAGAAAACTTTCGCGCCGAACTTCGCACTGGGAACCGATATCATGCTCCTGCGACAATGTGGAATTTGCAGCCGTCCACGCAAACCACTTATCATGCAGCATTGGCGATTAAAAGTTTGTGCGTGTTCTGTTAATCATGCATACTCTGAGAATGCTGGCATTTTCACCAGTATTTCAGAGACCACAGCAGACAGCACTGTAGCGGATGAAAACTGAAAACTACGTTGCTGTGCATTGCAAACGAATTGTTCTTGAGAAGACGGCTGTGTGCCCTGCGAGAGGTTGCTGCTGTAGCAGTATGTAAATGCGTTCTCAGCCGATGGATTTACTTGAAGCGTTGATTATCTTATAGTGCAGCTCTTAGGCGCCCGTTTCTGCGGCGAGCGTCGGCGTAACCGAGCGAACGAGCGCCGCGAAGAATGAAAGCGAGCGCGGAGCGCACAGGAGATTAAAGTAAGGCGATAGCGCAGGAGGAGGGTGCAGCGGAACCACGATGCGGAAAGCGGAGGAGGGCGGAGGGGAGACGGCCTGCGCATCCGTAGAGTTGCCGGGGGCCTAGGCTTACGCAGCCGCATAGGCGATCTCATCTGCACTTCCGAGGCGGGGGGGGGGGGGGGCAGGGTGTCGTGAGGTGCGAAGGGCTACGCTCGTCCGCGGCGTCAGCTGCTGAGGTGAGTCCACGGTAGCAGCGTGCGTGACGGGGATCACTGCTCCTGCAAGTGGCGATGGCAAGCCGCTTCGAGTAAAGCTCAATGTGACGCTCCATTGGGTGTTGCCGCTGACACTGGTGGCATGACTTCCCCGCTACGAAAGGCCGTTCTCGTCGTTGGTGGAACACGAAAGCGTGAGAAGAGTAGCGCCGCGCAAGACAGGCTGTACGACGACGACGGCTACGATATGACGCCAGAGTAGCGCGCGTCGTCTCTATGGAAACAAAGCGCTGCATGAGCGGAGGTGTGTCTGCGGCGGCTGCCGTGAATCGCACTCTCACGTCACCCATGCCCTGCCCCTCGCGATCTACCGTTTAGCGTAGCAGACGCGCCACACTTCGCTCCGTTTGGACCGTGCCGCACCAGACAGGTTGTTCGCGCCAGCCAATATATCACGAAATGAAAACACGTATAGAGCTGCGCTCGAATTTCGCATTAGGGAGTATTGTATTCGCCGGTGATTCTTTTTCCTATCAATAAAGTGCAGCTCTATCAATTCACCCTAAAACAAATCAATAACGACACGCTCTTGCTTACGTGTGTTGAAACGGACTTCGGACTCTCATGTGGGGCAGAATTCACAAAGCTTTTTGTTCGTAAGTATTGTTCGCCTTTAGTAAGCCGCCTTCGCTAATACCATGTGTTACGTCATGATTAAATGGCGTCTGCTCATGCGAACAGTTCTAGTGTAAGAACGTTTCCGTGAATACGGGCCGCTATAAGCGGAGCTCGAGCGGTGCATTTGCCGGCAATATCCTCCTCTTCACCTCTTTAATGATCTATCACCAACTACAACATCAGAACAATACACTGAAGGTAGGCAGCTTTTGCAATGAATGTAATCCAAACTCTCCGTATCGAACTTAAAGAATGCGTATCATAAATTGTAACAAGAGAGATAGAGAATTGATGAGGGTGTAGGGAAGGCAGAGAGGTTCGCCTGTCAATTGTCTCAAATCTTCAAGTTCTCGTAGCTTTTCAAGCGTAATAACTTTTTGAGATGGTGGTCATCGCCTTCAGTAATTATATATGTTGTTTTTCGATATTATTATCATCATCAACGACAACAAATCTTCGTGAACAAGCGCTCTAATCTCGTATTAACAATAGCGTTCTCACGTAAGAAAAGTTCGTAGGAGCAGGTGTCAACAAACTGTGATGTGGGACATATTCCTAGCTAATGGGAATCCAGAGAAAAGACGGGTAATGCGGAAGATGGAAATTCAAGACGATGAGCAAAACGTGAACAAATCTCTAATGGTGAAACAAGAAATGAAACTGATTTCATACTTTATACCGATCCCAGCATAGTGTAGGATGTAGAAGTGTTAGATAGGGTAAAATGCAGTGATCATATGCTAGTGAGTGCTATGATTCAACTCAATTTGAAGAGAGAAAGAGTAAAATTGGTCATAAAGAAACAAGCCGACCTAAAGGCAGTAAGGGTAAAAGCAGACAAATTCAGGCGGGTTCTTGCAAACAAATATGCAGGCTTAGAACACAAAGATGGAGATGACATAGAGGTAATGAATGAAACCGTAACTAGGCTGGCTTCAGAGGCAGCAATGGAAGTGGGAGGAAAGACACCACGGCAACCAGTAGGCAAGCTCTCCCAAGTAACAAAAGGCCTAATAAAGAAACGACAAAGAATGAAAGTGTCCAACTCAAGAGATAAGATAGAATTCGCGGAACTGTCAAACTAATCAACAAGGAGAAAATAAGGGATATTCGAAATTATAACCTGAGAAAGACTGAGAAAGCTGTGAAAAATGGACGCAGCCTGAAAACAATGAGACGGAAACTAGGCATCGGACAAATCAAGATGTATGCACTGAAAGATAGACAGGGTAACATCTACAGCAATCTCGAAGATATAGTAAAAGCAGTGGAAGAATTCTGTACTGACATGTACAGTACGAAAAGCAGCTACCATAACTCCATTCAAAGTACTAATGAACAAGTTACAGAGCCTCCTTGTATAACTAGCGATGAACTTAGAAGAGCCTTGCAAGAGATGAAATGGGCGAAAGCGGCAGGAGAAGATGGACTACTAGTCGATTTAATCAAAGACGGTGGAGACGTAATGCTTGAAAAACTAGCAGCCCTTTGGCCCTTTATACGAACTGCCTATCGACTTCAAGGGTCCCAGAGAACTGGAAGAATGCCAACATTATTATAATCCACAAGAAGGAAGACGTCAAAGAACTGAAAAGTTATAGGTCCATTAGTCTACTTCCACTATTGTATGACATATTCACCAAGATAATCTCCAATAGAATGAGAGCAACACTGGACTTTAATAAACCAAGGGAACAGGCTGGTTTCAGGAAGGGATACTCTACAATGGACCACATTCATGTCATCAATCAGGTAACCGAGAAATCCACAGAGTACAATCAGCCTTTCTTCATGGCTTTCATTGATTACGAAAATGCACTTGATTCAGTAGGGATACCAGCAGTCATAGAGGCATTACGTAATCAATGATTACAGGACGCTTACGTAAATATGTTGGAAAGTATCTACAGAGAGTACACAGCTACCTTAATTCTCCGCAAAGAAAGTAGGAAGATACCTATAAAGAAAGGGGTCAGACAAGGAGATACAATCTGTCCAAAGCTATTCACTGCCTGCTTGGAAGAAGTATTCAAGCTATTAAACTAGGAATGCTTAGGAGTAAGGATCAACGGCGAATACCGCAGTGTTGCGTTTCGCCTGCGACACGTGGTTTTGCCGGCGCGACGGCGGCGGGGCGGCGGACATTTTGGCCCGATCGTCGTCACCGCAACACTCATCGCCAGGTGTTTCCAGGCGCGTCTGCGGCGATGCGACCGCCTAGGGATTTCGTTCCAGTCATTGGGCCCGAAACAGGCGATGCCAAAGCAGGGATCTCGTTCCAGTCATTGTGCCCGAAACAGGCGATGCCAAAGCAGGGACCATCTTCTCGTTACAGTCATTGTGTCCGACCGGCAGCGCCACGACAGTGTGCTGCGCAGCGCCACGACAGTGTGCTGCGCAGCGCCACGACCAGGTGCTACGAGATCGTGCGCAGCGCCACGACATGGTGCTACGGCATCGCTACGACAGTGTGCGTCACCATTAGCCCATTGTACATTCACGTGCTCGTCTTTTGAGGGGTTCCTTCTTGCCCTCAACTGCGAGAGTATAAAAACAGCTGCCCCCGGACGCCAGAGGAGGGCTCCGATTTCTTCCGTTGAGTGAAGTGCTCTCCCGTCTCCCTACTTCGGTCAAACCTGACCGCCAACTCTTTGCGATGTTAAAATAAACAAGTTGTTTCGTTGTTACCTGTCGACTCATGCTTTGCCGGGACCTTCGGATGCTTGCAGTTGTACCCCAGGCCGCCAGGCCAACGCTACCCTTGGGGCTTGCGACCCAGGTACAACCACGGGCGTCAGCGCCGAGTTCCCAACAGATCGTACCAGCAGTCCGATTCAAACATCTGGTTGGCAGCGGGTGGGATCGCCTACGACTTCAAACAACTGTCTGCCAGCGGCGAGATCACGACAACGGAGGCCAGCAGCAAAGAGATGCAGTTGACAGTATGCTGAGCAGCTCAACGACGATCCGGGAGCAGTGCAACGAGCCCTGTGTGACGACTGGTTGCCTGCAGCGGAACGACTGCGCGGAATTCCTGCCTGCGAGGTTTGGTGAGTGCGGGACTTTCTTCTTCTGAGCGTTGCCAGGCTTTTTGTTAGTGTCAGAAACAGAGCTGGTAATTGTGGTTGTCGTTGCTGCCGGGTTAGTTTGCGGCAAGACAATAGTAAGCAGTAGAGAAAGCAGCATTCAGAGCAGCCATGGATTTGAAGTCGTTGCGCAAACCGAAATTGTTGGAGCTTGCAAGAGAGTTGGGTCTGGATGTCTCAGACAAACTCAGAAAACCAGAACTGATAAAGGCTATTCTTGAGTTAGAGGCTGAGGATGACGAGCTGTCGGAATGCCTTGAGACTATTGAAGAGAGGGAGACTGCAAAAAGAGAAGAGCGCGAACGTAAAGAACAGAAAGAGCGAGAGCAACAAGAGAAAAAAGAAGAGCGTGACCGTCAACACGCTTTGGAAATGAAGCGTCTTGAGGTAGAAATGGAACGCGCTCGTAATGGAAGTCAGGCACACGGTGCAGGAGAACGCGTATTGTTCAAAATGACTGACCTAATGCGGCCGTTTAAGCTTGGAGAGGACATTGGTTTGTTCCTGGTTAACTTTGAGCGAACGTGCGAGAAGCAGGGGTTCTCTCGGGAAACGTGGCCACAGCGCTTGCTCACTTTGTTACCCGGCGAGGCGGCCGACGTAGTCGCTCGCTTGGATAGAGAGGAGGCAGAGGATTTCGACAAAGTAAAATCGAGTCTGCTAAAAAAGTACCGGCTGTCTGCGGAGGCGTTCCGTCGGAAGTTTCGGGAAAATGAGAAAGGCAGAAGTGAGTCATATACAGAGTTTGCGTATAGGCTTATGTCGAACATGCAGGAGTGGCTCAAAGAAGAGAAAGCGTTTGGTGACCACGATAAAGTTCTGCAGTGTTTCGGGCTAGAACAGTTTTATAGTCGGTTACCGGAGAACGTGCGATACTGGGTCTTGGATAGGCCAGACGTGAGTACGGTGGCTAGAGCCGCTGAGCTAGCCGAGGAGTTTGTGACGCGTCGAGCTCGCGGAGCTAAGGACGGTCAAAAGGGTGAATTTGGCTCGAAGTTTGAGAGGCCGAAGTTCACACCCATGAGAGCAAAGGGGGACACGCGTAGTGCGGATGCGAGCGAAAGCAGTCCGACCAAACGTAAAGAGACGGCGGCAGCCAAACGCAGAAAGCGGTTCGAGATGAGGCGAGCGCGCTTGTGTTATACGTGCCAGAAGCCGGGTCACTTTTCGGCGCAGTGTCCGGAAACAACACCAAAAGTTGTGTTTTTTTCAATAGGCAGCACTGACGAGAACATGAAGCTTCTCGAGCCTTACATGCGAGACCTCCTCGTAAACGGGAAAGAGTGCCGAGTGCTTCGCGATTCCGCAGCTACGATGGATGTAGTTCACCCGTCTTACGTAGAACCCCATATGTTCACGGGCGAGTGCGCGTGGATCAAGCAAGCCGTGGAAGCTCATAGCGTGTGTCTGCCAGTAGCAAGGGTGCTTATTGAAGGACCTTTCGGAGCGCTTGAGACGGAGGCCGCAGTGTCATCTATGCTGCCACCCCAGTACCCGTACCTATTTTCAAACAGGTCCGATCACCTCCTGCGCGAGAAGGGGCTTTTGTTTGGTGAAGCTAGTGTTCAGGCCTTAACCAGATCGAAGGTTCGGGAGCTCGCTGCAAAGGCGGTAGTTGCGGGGCCGACGTTATCAAACAACGAAAAAGGGTCAGAGGCGCAGCAAGCTGATATTCAGAGCACGCCCGAACAGAATAAAATTGAGTCTGTAGCGTTGAAGGCGCCAGATACTGGAGAGGAAAATCCCGACGCGGGAAAGTTAGAAGAGCTATCTACTGATTTGCTCATCGCGCCTACGTCAGACGGACTTGATAGGTTGCTAAAAGTCAGCCGGACGGCTTTGATAGCCGAGCAAAAAAAGGATGGCAGCCTGGAAAACGTGCGCTGCAATGTCAAAGAAGGTATCGCCAGGAAAACTGCGCGTTTTGTGGAAAGAGGTGGAGTCCTGTACCGGAAGTATCTAGACCGCAGAGGAGTGGAGTTCGATCAGCTGGTCGTGCCTCAATGCTATCGTCAGGATCTGTTGCGCTTGTCACATGGGGGTTCGTGGTCCGGACACCTAGGAGTTAAGAAAACTAAGGACCGTCTCTTGCAAGAGTACTATTGGCCAGGGTGTTTTCGGGACGCAGACCATTTCGTGAGGACATGTGACACTTGTCAGCGGGTGGGCAAACCAGGGGACAAATCGAGGGCGCCGTTGAAATTGGTACCTATCATTACGGAGCCTTTTAGACGGCTCGTTATTGATACTGTGGGACCTCTGCCGGTAACAGCCACGGGGTACAGACACATTTTGACTGTGATCTGCCCAGCGACAAAGTTCCCTGAAGCAGTGCCGCTTAAAGAACTCAGCTCAGTTGAGATAGTTAATGCACTACTGTCCATATTTGCGCGAGTTGGTTTTCCTGCAGAAATTCAATCAGATCAGGGCACAGTGTTTACTAGCGCTTTGACGACAACTTTTCTCGAAAGGTGTGGGGTAAAGCTGCTACACAGCTCAGTGTACCACCCACAGTCGAATTCCGTTGAGAAGCTCCACTCCGTCATGAAGCGCGTGTTGAGAGCCTTGTGTTTTGAACATCAAACTGACTGGGAGCTGTGTCTGCCTGGGGTGATGTTTGCTTTAAGGACCGCGCCGCATGCGGCTACGGGGTTTTCGCCAGCTGAACTGGTGTACGGTCGCTCGCTTCGATCTCCGCTTCGCATGCTTCGAGAATCATGGGAAGGTAGGGGCGACGACCCAGTCGTGGTGGAGTACGTGCTTAAGCTCCTCGAACGCTTAAGAAGGGCACAGGAGTTGTCAGGTGAAGCAATGACAAAGGCCCAGCAGAGAGCCAAGGTTTATTATGATCGGACAGCCAGGGCCCGTCGTTTTGAGGTTGGCGATGAGGTCATGATATTGCGCACATCGCTAAACAACAAACTAGACGTGCAGTGGGAGGGCCCAGCGCGAATTGTTCAGAAACTGTCGGACGTTAACTACGTGGTAAGTCTGCCAGGAAAGCGGAAAGCACAGCAAGTTTACCACTGTAATCTGCTCAAACCTTATAGACAACGGGAAGCAGTGGTGTGCATGATGATAAACGTTCCTGAAGAGCTTCCAGTCGAGCTTCCAGGACTAGGCTCAGTGACGAACAGGGAAGACACCGGTCAAGTCATTAGTGACCTTATCAGTAAAGCACCGCTGTCGCCTGAGCAGAAAACCGAACTACACCAGCTATTACAAGAGTTTCAAGGTCTGTTCTCTGAGAGGCCTGGTAGGACTTCTGTACTTACTCATGATATAGAACTTACCTCCACAGAGCCAGTACGATCCAAGGCGTATCGGGTGTCACCCCGCCAGAGCGATATTATGGAGGCTGAGGTAAAGAAAATGCTACAGCTCGGTGTTATTGAGGCAGGTGAGAGTGATTATACCTCCCCTTTGATTTTAGTTGAGGTACCGGGCAAGGAACCTCGTCCTTGCGTCGACTACCGCAGGCTTAATTCCATCACTAAGGATCAAATTTATCCGATCCCTAACATCGAGGAGCGCCTTGAGAAAGTTAGTAGCGCTCAGTTTATTTCCACCCTAGATCTTGTCAGGGGTTATTGGCAGGTTCCACTTACAGAAGAGGCTAGTCGGTATGCGGCGTTCATTTCACCAATGGGAACATTCCGTCCTAAAGTGTTGAGTTTTGGTTTGAAGAACGCGCCATACTGTTTTTCAAGTCTCATGGATAAAGTGTTGCGGGGACAGCAAGAATTCGCTTTACCGTATCTAGACGACGTAGCGATATTCTCCGCATCCTGGTCTGAGCATATGACACACTTGCGGGCAGTGCTAACCCGCCTGCGCGAAGCAGGCTTGACAGTAAAGGCTCCTAAGTGCCAGTTAGCACAGGCCGAGGTTGTCTACCTCGGTCACGTGATTGGTCAGGGTCGTCGCCGCCCCTCTGAAATAAAAGTGGCCGCTGTGCGAGACTTTCCGCAACCGCGCACAAAGACCGATATTCGGTCGTTCTTAGGTGTCGCCGGCTACTATCAGAGGTACATCCCTAGGTACTCTGATATCGCGGCTCCCCTGACGGATGCTCTAAGAAAGACAGAGCCTCAAACAGTCGTCTGGGACGAGACCAAGGAAAGAGCTTTTAGCGCCCTAAAGAGTGCCCTAACAAGCCAGCCTGTGCTACGATCGCCAGACTATACAAAAGGTTTCATTGTTCAGTGCGATGCTAGTGAGCGAGGCATGGGCGTTGTACTGTGCCAACGGGAAAATGGAGAAGTAGAACACCCCGTTCTGTATGCTAGTCGTAAGCTGACCAATCGTGAGCAGGCGTATAGCGCCACCGAGAAAGAGTGTGCGTGTCTCGTGTGGGCCGTTCAGAAATTGTCATGCTATCTAGCCGGCTCGAGGTTTATCATTGAGACGGATCACTGCCCTCTCCAATGGCTGCAGACCATCTCTCCCAAAAATGGCCGCCTCCTGCGCTGGAGCCTCGCTTTACAACAATATTCCTTTGAGGTGCGTTACAAAAAGGGGAGTCTCAACGGTAACGCCGATGGCTTAAGTCGAAGCCCCTAACGTAGGAATCAGCCTCAAAATTGTTTATTACTGATGTTTTTCTTCCTGGGGCAGGATTTTTTTTTAACATATTGCTTTTGTTTAGTGTTTCAAAGTGATGATATGCTTTCTAGTGCAATTTTTCAATTTGTGGACGCGTTCTGAGTGATGCTAGACTACTGTAAGGAACTAGGCAGTGGTATAAAAAGGGGAAAGAGCCTGGCAGGGCTTAGTGAGGGTTGTGCCGTGCTTGCTGACTGAGCGGTTGAGTTTTCAGCGTAGTTCTAACGCTTGCCGGGAACGAGAACAAAAATGTGAACTCTCCCGAAGTCACTTTGCAGTGTCCCGTGCGAACCTGAACGAGAGAACGAGGCCTTCTCTGTGCGCTGCGCTCAAGAAACGTCAAGGGACGCCCGACTTCGGTTATGAGCATCATCGAGCGACATCCCTCCGGACAGCGGATGCAGTCCCCTGTCCATCGGGATCTCCTTTCCCCGGCGGGGCGGTCTGTTGCGTTTCGCCTGCGACACGTGGTTTTGCCGGCGCGACGGCGGCGGGGCGGCGGACATTTTGGCCCGATCGTCGTCACCGCAACACTCATCGCCAGGTGTTTCCAGGCGCGTCTGCGGCGATGCGACCGCCTAGGGATTTCGTTCCAGTCATTGGGCCCGAAACAGGCGATGCCAAAGCAGGGATCTCGTTCCAGTCATTGTGCCCGAAACAGGCGATGCCAAAGCAGGGACCATCTTCTCGTTACAGTCATTGTGTCCGACCGGCAGCGCCACGACAGTGTGCTGCGCAGCGCCACGACCAGGTGCTACGAGATCGTGCGCAGCGCCACGACATGGTGCTACGGCATCGCTACGACAGTGTGCGTCACCATTAGCCCATTGTACATTCACGTGCTCGTCTTTTGAGGGGTTCCTTCTTGCCCTCAACTGCGAGAGTATAAAAACAGCTGCCCCCGGACGCCAGAGGAGGGCTCCGATTTCTTCCGTTGAGTGAAGTGCTCTCCCGTCTCCCTACTTCGGTCAAACCTGACCGCCAACTCTTTGCGATGTTAAAATAAACAAGTTGTTTCGTTGTTACCTGTCGACTCATGCTTTGCCGGGACCTTCGGATGCTTGCAGTTGTACCCCAGGCCGCCAGGCCAACGCTACCCTTGGGGCTTGCGACCCAGGTACAACCACGGGCGTCAGCGCCGAGTTCCCAACAGATCGTACCAGCAGTCCGATTCAAACAGCAGCAACCTTCGGTTTGCAGATGACACTGTCCTGTTCAGCAACACTGAGGACGAGTTGCAACAAATGTTTGAGGGCCTTAACAGATAGAGTATAAGAGTGGCATTGAAGATTAATATGCAGGAGACAAAGATAGAGATCAATAGCCGCGCAAGGGAACAAGAGTTCAGGATTGCCAGTCAGCCTCTAGAGTCTGTGAAGGAGTAAGTTTGCCTAGGTCAATTACTCACAGGCGACTCTGATCATGAGAAGGAAATTTACAGAACAATAAAAAGGGGTTGGAGCGCATTTGGCAGACATTGTCAGATGCTGACTGGAAGCTTACCATTATCATTGAAAAGAAAGGTGTACGATCAATGCATTCTACAGGTGCTAATATATGGGGCAGAAACTTGAAGACCTGACTAAGAGGCTCGGAAATAAGGACCGTGTAAAGAGCGATTGAACGAAAAATGTTAAGCGTAATGTTAAGAGACAGGAAGAGAGCGGTGGGGATCAGAGAAAACAGGGATAGCCAATATTCTAATTGACATTAAGAGAAAGAAATGGAGCTGACCAGGTCATGTGGTGCGTAGGTTATATAACCGTTGGACCATTAGGGTTACAGAATGGGTGCCAAGAGAAGGGAAGCGTAGTCGAGGGCGGCAGAAGACTAGGTAGGGTGATGAAATTAAGAAATTCGCAGGCGCTAGTTGGAATCGGTTGGCGCAGTACAGGGGTAATTGGAGGTCGTAGGGAGAGGCCTTCGTCCTGCAGTGGACATAAAATAGGCTGTTGATGATGCTGATGCTGATGATGTATAAGTGCCACGCTTTGGAGCTAGCTCTAAACACTTACAAACGCTATCATATCAGCTTGGCTATTTCAGAGGATACAATGGGCGCTAAATATAAGTGTGGGGAATGCATGATTGGAAGTTCAATATTTGGTGTTACGTTTGGTGAAGATCTATTTTTTTCAGCATTTCCAGTGGACCCAGATGTCACTCATGGGCTGCAGCAGAAAACACCTTAAAGACAACAGCAACAGCTGCCTCGGCAACAGCTGCCTCGGCTGAAAATTACCCAAGGTGTAACTTACCCACGGCCGGATTAAATTCAAACTTTGACAACTTTTCTTTCTTCTTTTTTATGTGCACCTAACGGGAGAATTTTCGCAATCTGTCCGCATCGAATAGTGGCCACCGGGTATCGAACCTTCGTTATCGTCGTGTTCAGCAGCAGATCACCGGCCACTGAAACACCGCGCCTGGTACAGATTGTGTTGAAGCAGACATGACATGTGTAAAGAGTTTCTGTTTTTCCGGAGAAGTAAACGAATTGGGGACAATTGCTGTCTTTGTTTCTAATAGTTATTAAAGATTCTGTGAATGTACATTGGCAAACATTTGTCTAATGCAAATTAGTAAGCGAGTGCTCCATCAAACACAGTATATAGTTGTGTTGCTCAACATATTTATCATGCGTGCAAGGCGACACAAGTAAGTGATAGATACGTAATCGTATCAATGACTGGCAATTAATTACTAGGCGTTTTTCCAACGCCTAGTATACTGTATACAAGAAAATTTTCTTTACTGTTGCGGAGATAATGGCTATAGTATCGAAATGTGTATCATTTGGAAGTGAATGTTCTTCAGCCTATCATGTACGAGCGTCGGTTTCAAGCAAGCTTCGCAAAGCGCCATATAATGTATGCGACAGATGGAGAAGGCAGTTGACGACGTCACTTTGACGTGTACATTGCAGCACTTTCTGGAACTTTCGTCAAATAAAATGTCGAATAATATAACGAGCAGGAGTTGAACTGGACAGCTTACATCAGGATCCATTGACTGCAAGAGGATACCGCCTAGGACAGAAATGTGGCACGTATAATATACACGTTTCATCGCAAGTTAGAAGCAAAAGCGACGTGCTTACAAGGTTGATTTCGAGACGTGCTGTCGAGTTTGCACTTCCAGCCCCTCAAGATTCTCCGTGACGAGAGCAGCGGTTCTCATCACCTCGGCAACTCTGGGGAAAAGAAGAATCACTATTTATTCGCTGCACCTTAGTCGCAATATGTTTGGCCTCTGAACTTTCGACAAATGGTAACCGATTGCACGGCGTCATGCTGCGCCGAATTGATGAAGCTTTTTGTTCGTAAGTGCTCTTTGCCAATGGCTAGCTGTCTTTTCTAATGACACGTATGTCCGGCATAGCATTTCACCGATATTTTCTCTTACGAACAGTTTTAGCCAAAGAACATTTAAATATAATATGTAATATGTAATATGTACTCTTTTTTTTCTTTCACCTTTTATTCCCTCTACCCTTTCCCCAGCACAGGGTAGCCAGCCGGTACTTACACTGGCTAACCTCCCTGTCTTTCCTTCCCTTTTGTCTCTCTCTCTCTCTCTTGCATAGCTGCGCCTCGGAAGCACATCGCCCTTTAGCGCGTGCACTTTGAGGCCTGAGCTTCTACATTGTGCATATATTCCACGAATATTCAACAGTTACAATAGCTGAGGCAATTTTCACGGCCCTTAAATATAATGGGGGTTTTATGCGCCAAAACTACGATCTTAATATGAGACATGCCGTAGTGAGGGACTCCGGATAATTTGGACCACTGCGGTTCTTTAACGTGCACTTACATCTATGCACCATGGGTGTTTTCGCATTTCACCCCCATCGAAATGCGGCCGCCGTGGCCGGGATTTGATCCCGCGACCTCATGCTTAGCAGCCCAACACCATTTTCACGGCCCTTGTTCCCGCATTTTCTATGCAGTTTTAGCACTGCATGAAGCTATTAACGCCGCGCCTTTCGTTTGCAGGCTATCTTTTAAAATTTTGAGCCAGTTCTTCAGAACAGCGGTAGCTGTGATGAATATGTAGCAGAAGAGACAAAGCTGAGACTGTCCGCCGCGATAGAAACTTCTGAGGTTGACCGATGCGGAAAAGGCATTGGTAGGAAACAAGCATGACGAAAAGTGCCACAGAGTGTGCAGAACGTTAGCGTGCCTGTGTGGCGCGGCGATGTGTGCTTTGTAATGCTTTCGAAGAAAAGCGTCTGCTTCGGCGTCGCCTCCAACGCTGCGAGTTTTCAACTTCTGTGACTGGCCGTCTACGTTGCTTTCGGCCGCATTTAGTTTCTATCAGATATATTTTTTTTTTCTGGGGGAAGGGGGTAGGAGAGGGGGCATCAACGCCTTAGTCTCATTTAGACAGGAGGCATGTTGGCGCTGTTTGCCGCACAAGCGCTTTAGCTCCTGCTGCAATGCTATTTAAGCTGCAAGTCATTTTAGCTGTATCTATAGATCAGTTAGGCTGCAGGCCGTTTGTCCTCCTAAGAATGCTCCTAAATTGCAGGACTAAATATAATGATTTAACCTTAAGGATTCCCTACAACAACTCTCTTAAAGCCTCAACTTTTGGTCACTTCGAATAGACATTTGACAAATAGGGACCAGTAGGAGAGCTGGTTTGTAACTTCTGGAGTGTCTCTGAGCTCTGTTTGCATGTTGTTTGTTAGTTTATGCTGTTGCAACGCTTGCTTCTTTATTTGTGCAACGGTATTATGTAGATGTATCCAGCTGGTATAAAAGTGTATGATGTCTTTAATATTCCCGTTATCTGCAAGGCGATTTAGAGCGTACTTGTAGTTTTTGTGCAGAAAGGAATGTAATTCTCTCTCTCGCACTTTCAAAAGATTTAAATGTTTTTGTTGTAAGCTTTCTAAAAGACCCATCAAGTGAAACTTCAGAAATTCCCTAATGAAAGTAAAAGTGCTAGCGTATTTCTGGAAAGTCAGGCCGTATAGATGTAACTATACGCTATATGTTTTCGGTCCCAATGATAGCTTTTCTGTGTGGCCTACATAAGAAGATGCGGAATCGAGACCCTCGATGTGCTTGCAGCAATCATGACTACGTTCTGTTACGTTTCGCCTACGACGCGCGGTTTAGCCGGCGCGGCTGCAACAAAGCGGCAGACATTTTGGCCCGTTCGGCGCCGCCGCTACGCCTCCCCGCCAAGCGCGTCCAGGCATGTTCCGATGCCACGTGTCTTCATGTGCGTGTGTGAGTGTATGTGCATATTGGTGCCCACGCTTGTCGAAGCGCGGCAGCCGGGGAGAGGAGCTCCCAACAACTGTGAAGCAAGGGGGTCCGAGCGGCGCCGACACGACGGCTGCTCCTCCTTCTCTTCCCATTGTGCCCACGCTTGTCGAAGCGCGGCAGCCGGGGAGAGGAGCTCCCAACAACTGTGAAGCAAGGGGGTCCGAGCGGCGCCGACACGACGGCTGCTCCTCCTTCTCTTCCCATTGTGCCCACGCTTGTCGAAGCGCGGCAGCCGGGGAGAGGAGCTCCCAACAACTGTGAAGCAAGGGGGGTCCGAGTGGCGCCGACACGACGCTGCGCCACCTTATCCCATTGTTCCCGAGCGGCACCGTCACGTGCTCGTCTATAGAGGGGTTCCTTCTTGCCCTCAACTGCGAGAGTATAAAAGCAGCTGCCCCCGGACGCCAAAAGAGGGCTCCGATTTCTTCTGTTGAGTAAAGTGCACTCCCGTCTCTCTACTTCGGTCAACCTGACCGCCAACTCTTTGCGATGTTAGAATAAACAAGTTGTTTTGTTGTTACCAGTCGACTCATGCTTTGCCGGAACCTTCGGATGCTTCCAGTTGTACCCCAGGCCGCCAGGCCAACGCTACCCTTGGGGCTTGCGACCCAGGTGCAACAACGGGCGTCAGCGCCGAGTTCCCAACAACTCGTACCAGCGGTGCGATTACAACAGTTCGTAGCGTTTCGGCTATCAGTCGTAAATTTTTGTTATCATCGGATAAATAAGTCATAGCTGGCTCGTTTACAGCAAATTAGAAATACATTGGAACCAGGCTAGTGATGGTTGTGGACGCTGTCGTTTGAGACGCGGCGCCTCTGGTCGCAGACGCTGCACGGGGCTCCGAAGTGCATGGTCCTTAATGTAGGGGCTCTAGCGTACGGGTAAGACACGGTGGTAAGGGCAGCGGCACCCAAAACAGTGTCCCCAACGTAATGCCACAAACAACGCTTCCCAAAGCTTGCTAAACGCATTCTTGGACAGCAACCGTGGCTAATTCTTCATAAACTTTCTTATACATGAAAATGTCCCGCTTATGCGTGGCGCGCCAACAGTCATAATTCGCAACTGGTGCGCAGAGTATGCTTTTGATGCAATTTACTACTAACTTTGTCAAAACGTAAACCCGTGAAATGATTATGATGTTTCCCCCTAATTAATGGTAAATACGTTATAGAATAATAATAATCATAGTAATATAATAACATCTAAGAATCAAATTTTTTATGGTAACCTTTTAAGTACAGGTCTGTGAATATCAACTTTTCCCAATACGAAACGAGTAAGGATAGTAAGTATAGAATATCGAATTGAATATCGAATATTCAAACACAGACGCATATATTTACAGCAGAGATATTTATGTTAGAATAATTAGGTACGACACTTGTACTGACTAGCGAAAAAACAAAAAGGGAGACAGCCAACTATCACGGATAATTGAGATCAATTTTAAATGCAATACCACTAATTATCATTGAAGAACTACACGAATAGCCTGTCAGAACTTTAGAGTCTGGTTGCAAACACGCTTTCCAAGAATGAATCACTGCTGTATGACTAGCTTTCCAAAAAGCGCTACATAAATTGTCGCTGAAAAAAAAAAGTATATCAGCAGTTGCGGAAAAGGAAAGGCTGCTGAAGGACCTGCATGCCGTATAAACACGTAAAAGGGCCTGTTTCGAGGAAAAGATCGTTGGTAGTAGCGTAAAAGTTAAAAGGGCTAGATGACTGGACTGCAAGATACACTAAACGACAGACTTCCGCCGCGAAATCGAAAACAAAGCTTGCATTAGCGATTTTGTTTCTGCATTGCTACGAAAACATTTCTGGTTCTTTCGCTTCTGATAACTTGTGGTAGAAATTTGTTGAGCAGGCGGAGGACAGAACCAGCCTTTAAAAGTTGGTTGTTACGAAATATTTCGTTAGTTTCGATATTCGTAAATACAGTATAGTTCATTTTCGAATACGAATACGGATAGTTGGTGCTTAATGTTCGATTCGTATTCGAAACTTCAAACATTCGCCCACCCCTACTTTTAAGTAATATGCATCCTACCATCATAATATTATTTTCGATTATCCTAGCTCATTACAACAGAGTTTGCTGCACTTCGCAGCACCCATAACATGATTTATGAAGATCTACCGCTAAGCTGGAGCATATTGACCGATTCGAAGGCAGCCCTGCATTGTCTGCTATCGCTCTACGCCATGGACCATAAGACAAACATGTGCTGGAAATAAGGCAGCTATATCGCTTATTAGCAAAAAAAAAAAAAAGGAAGGAAAGAAAGAAAGGACATGACATCATTTTTCATTGGCTCCTAGGTCACTGCGGCATCGTGGGCAACGAACATGCCGATGAAGCTGCTAGGAGGACTAATGAAAATGCCGTGAAGGAACCCATGCCGCTATCAAGAACCGATGCAGGAATAAAGCTTCACATACACGTGCGTGATGTAACATGATCCATGTGGAACGTACACGCCAGGTTTCCGGCATACTCGACTGCCCTGCCTGGACTCGTCCTTCCGGCCACGCATTCCATTTGGACTACCCCGAATCGAGACTACTGTTCTTTGCCGACTGTAGCTAGGAGTATCTTTTACAAATACATTTGCTTGCCGCTCCAGAGTGACTTACAGTGCTGTCTGCGATAATTGTGGTAGCGAGGAAACAATAGAACATATCATATCTCACTAATTAAGAGGAAATGAGACATCCACCAAATCGTAGCAAATCGTATCTAGTACACATAAATACTCAAGATAGCGCCGTCGCACAAGTGCAACGCAAGCGCGTAATGCGGAGTTAGCGGGTTCGGCTCCCACCGGCGACAAGTTATCTTTTCCCTTTTCCTCATTATTTTCTACATTCGAACTTCAACCTCATCCAATTTCCATTACGCATTTCTTGGCTTCATTGTGTGTTGACTTTATATGCTCTGCGCCTAAAATGTCACAAATAGTCAATTAAGTTATTTCGTTTGAAACAAAGAACACATTTCCAAAAGAACACATTTCCGAAATTGCCATCCGCGCGAGAGTAACAAGAAGCTAGCAAAGTCAAACTGCAGCCAATGATTTGTCATTTCCAAAGGTGGTGGTATATGCGTTTGAGGCCTTCAAATATTGCTGTGACCAAACAATACCGAAAAAATTTCGGGGTTCTTTATCTGTATCGCTAAGTGCGTATTAGAGCATAATTCTTTGAGTTTCCTCTTTTGGCTGCAGCAGCGAATAACAAGATCGGAGTTACAGCGTTGCCATCTTCTTCTTGTAAAATAAGGTAAGGCAGAGTTTCGGGCGTTGCTTGCCGCGCGAACGTTACCTGTGCACGAACACGCGCCGTCGGACAGAAAAGCAGAAGGCCCTTTCGTGCATTAGCACACTGACGATAAATTAGGCGCAGTCTAAGCTGCGTTGCTCTTAAGGAGATAAAAGTAGCACCGATTTTTCCGCAAAATTATGATTAAACTATTCGTCGTCGTGCACAATATGGCGCGGGGTGTTGCTTGTGGTCGTTAGAAAGCGCTGTCGCATGAATGGGGACAAATATGGCGCGCAGTGGCGACGAGGCGACAGCGCATTCAAGGCCGTAAAATGCCGTTTCCCTCTCCTTTCTTTCTTTTCATCCCTTAAACCCCTTCCCCCGTGTAGGGTAGCAAACCGGGCGTGCGTCTGCTTGGCATCCCTACCCTTCGTTTATTTTTTTTCCTCCTCCTCCTCCTTCGTTTTCGTGACAGTGGAATGAGTCCGGCACTCTACCTTTGACCCAATGCACGTAAAATCTTGGACTATGTTCACTCTCCCTGTGCTTGAGTGGGAGCAAGGTCCCTAGGTTAGGCCGAGTACTTTTGGGTCCCATTGAGCGAGGCAGTACAGTTACGGTACGCGCGTGAGGGGATTTCCTATCTTAACCACTCTCCCTCCCGCGCATGCATTCAACCTGGCTTCAGAACGAGAAACCCGAGGTATAACGGAAGTTAGAGCGCTCGTCACGGTCGTAAAAGAACTTTTCGAACTGATTTCCGCTACAGACTTGTAGGCTTGATGTCGAGCGATATACGAGAGAAACGGGGGGATAGAGGAAGCGTTTGCATACCGCCAATCCAGCAACTGCTGCGCGGCCGCAGCGCTTCTGCGAGGTGCATGTGGCATGGAGAACAGGATGCGTCCTAGCAAGACTAGCGTCGCCACCTGTCGAAGAAAGCGCGCAACTCTGAGGAGCGTCTCCACCACCCACAGCGCGACGCGCGGCGGCCACTGCCGGCTGAACTACTTGCCGCTTTCTAAGACGAACGCGCTTCTTTCAAGGGATCCCAGTCGAGAAGTTTGTGCACGTATAAGCTTTCGCAGCGTGGGGCTGGGTGCAAGCAACTTCTGTCTCGGCGCAAACTTTCATTCGCAATAACGATGTAGCGAATGTGAACGACTGAAGTACTTGAGTTTGAGTGTAGCTACGCAGCGCTGACAGTCACCTTGACGGACGATCCCCCTTATTAGGATTGCCTATAGCCAACTCTAGCGCAACATTCTGCCCAATTCTAAGACGGTGCGCTTGCCCGCGGCGCGAATGCTTTTAGAGAGAGAGAAATATCGCCCTTAACTGAAGCAGTCCTTACTTAACTACTTCGTGTGCTTTATCACCACAATTCAACCTTATTAAAATGTATTTTATTTCGCTCGATTAAGAACCTTATTATGTATTTTAGGCGTAATTTTTCTGTTTTGTACAAGGAGGAAGAACCTGTCCTTAGAGCACTTGTTCGTTTCCTCCTACCTCCAGATTCTTGGCCGGTCCCCGTAAAAGGCACGTGCCATAATTTATAACCAACATGATTAGATTTGTGACGCGGCCCTGCTGTGCGACTTCGAGCGATGACGAGAGTGGAATTCTCTCTACCACGTTCCTCAAGAATAGCTGGCGCCTTCAAACTCTCTTGCTTCGAAAGAACGTCAGTGCGAGACCGTCCATATTTAGAAAGCCCTCGCCTGCATCCACTCGACATATGTGCCCGTTGGCCCGACTGACCCGTCGGTTTACGGGAGGCATCATGCCCAACCTGACTTTGCAAGTTGATCGCCATCAAGTCCCTGGCAGAGCGGTAGCAAAGACCCTGCGCATGCTTCTCCGAAGAGGAAGAACTTCTGATCGGAGATAACCCCTTTCCATCTTGGGACGAACTAGCGTGGAAGCGTTGTGACCCCTGTTCCGAGCACGCAACCTGACCAGCACATGGCAGCACTCGAGCGCGCAAGAGGGGCGCTCCACAATCGCACCCCGACTCCCCGACTCCCTCCGCCCTTACCCGTGATAGTGCGGTAGGCTTTTCTATGTGCGGGGGCGCGCTTCCTTCTTCGAAAGAGAAAGTAGCAAAACCGATGACATCTGTTGAACAACAAAGAGATTTATGGTCATGCCTCTTGGTCTGTGTGTGTACACAGCAGCAGGCTGCGCTCGAGCTCAGTTATTGAGAAAACAGTGAGGAGTGCTTGCTCGGCGTTTTCTGTTTGCCTTCCTTGCGATTAGCGTCTAAAGATTTCATCTCTGGGCTACTTCACCACAATGCGGTGCTTGTTCAGTAGGTAAGCTCATAACTGAGTGTTGGTTGTGTCCGCACATACAGGCACACGCTCCCGTGTACATACGCGAACTCTGTGCTGTCTCATCCACATCGGGCTCTGGTCGAATACGTTCGGTTTCCTGCTTCTCTCGTTACATAGCTGCCAGCCAGGCAGACAAGGAAACCAACCGTAACGCGGTTTTCCTGTCAAGCTGTTTTCTCTCGTGGCACCTGTTATTCCAGAGCTGAATACCAATAAGTGCGAACTTTTTTCACCAAATAAAATCCCAACATTCGCTAGTATATCTGGACACACCAATGTGTCAAGGTGATGTCACACTTTCTGATCTCGCACTGAGAGGCCAGATTCTGGAAGGATGGGCATCATTCTGATTGATTCCTCTCATTGATGATTGTCGCCAAAACTGCCTGCTTTTATAATCCAGAAATAAGCGCATGGAATGCCATATGAAAGCATGCTCTACCACTATGCAGACCACTGCGATTGTCCTGAATACAATAAAGGTAGCATGACTGCAAGGATAGAGATAACTTAGTGAAGTAACGTTCACGGGAGTTAGAAAAACTAAAGAAAGTGAAAAAGAAAGACAGGATGGATTCAGAGAGAGAATAATCGTATTTAGATTGTTTCTTTTTAAGAAATATAAAGTGGGGTGCTGCAGTTCCCGCAACGCATACACAGGGTGTCCCAGCTAACTTTATGCAGAGTTCGAAAATATGCGAATGCCACCTAGCCGGACTGAATAAATGTAATGTTGTTTGCCGTTGCTTGGAGATACTCAAATTATTTTTTTCATTCCGCCTAATTAGATAATCAGTCTTGATTAATTAACCAACTTCTCTAATATTATGATTACATGAAAAGTGTCAACGAGAAAATTGTAGAGCGACATGAAAAACTCCCGATACAGCTTTCTGTAGTGCAATACGTGCGACATAAAAGTGTTTTTCCGGGCGTGAAAGAAGCCCGCAAATACACGCAATATTGCCGCGCGACTAGCGGTTCAAGGCACTTTGCGTGTATTAGCGGGCTTCTTTCACGCTCGGAAAGACACTTTTATGTAGCACGTATTGAACTACAGAAATCTGCATCGGGAGTTTTTCATGTCGCTCTACAATTTCCTGATTTACACTTTTCATCTAATCATAATATTTGAGAAGTCGATTAATTAATTCAGACTAATTATTTAATTAGACGGAATGAAAAAAAATATCGTTTCGGTATCTCCAAGCGACGGCAACCTTGGTTCTATCCAGCTACGTGGCATTCGCATATTTTTGAACTCTGGCTGAAGTTAGCTGGGACATCCTGTATAATAACTAAATCACTGAAGCTAATTGCCTGCCTTCTTCACATCGTTATCAAGTGTACCGGAATGGGCCGTTTTCAATATTTCGTTATTTTTTGCGCGATGTGACACGCTCAGCTTTCATTTCCTCTCTTTATTGAGACAGCAATCATATGGACACTCCAGGGACAATTCTGCTACCGTCGTCGCCGTGATGTTCTGTATAAAGTCCAAGGGCGATATCAGCGTCGCCGCGCACCGTATGCTGCATGTGAGATGGCAAGCGTGCGAAGGTGAGCCGACGATGGTGGCTCAATATCGCGCGCAAGAGGGAAGAAAGCGGCGTCTCCCTCGCGCGCAAGGCACCCAAGGGACGGGAGGCAAGGGGAGGCGTTCTCCGGCGGTGGCTGCGTATGGAGCTGCCGCGCGGTCCCTATCTTGAAAGTGATCATTGATGGGGGCAGCGTGCGCGGAATGGTGATAGCGCCGTGTGTGCTCCGTTCTGGCCTGTTTGTTCGCGTTGAAGCCGAGAGGTAGCAAGAAGCTCAATTCGCTCGCTGCTGCTGCCGCGCTTTCTCACTCCAGCGTTTTGACAGTGGGTGTGCGCGGTCATCGAGTGAGATGTGTTCATTGTTGCCTGTGCGCGCGTAACATCATGCTTGTTAATTTGGTTAGCGAGTGAATGTTTACAAGCTAATACGTCTGATAACACTTACTTCGTATAGCTGTCTACTAATTTGCTATCGCAATCGATGCTTCACCTATATAGGGCGAAACTGCGACTTTCTTTATGAAGATTACATCTGCAACTACGAGCAGCTGACAGCACAAAAAAGAACTACACTTCCTTTGTCAGTTTATTTACTTGTTTATTTATTTTACCCTCACGTTTTGCACATTACGCAGAGGAGGGGCATATTAAGATACCAAAAGTCAAAAGAAAGAAACAGTTGATACAATAAGAATATAAGGGAAAACAAGGGGAAGGCGGCAGATGGAAATTCAAGAGGATGAGCAAAACGAGAACAAGCTGAAAGCAGGCTCCAGCTTTCACCTTGTTGTCGTTTTGCTCATCGTCAATAAGAATATAAGGAGCATGAACAATCGACAAATTAATACAAAAAATGTAGAGTTGCAACTAAGAAAAAGCAGTGTAATTTCAATGTGTAAGAATTAAAAAAAAACAGGCTAGAACAGAAGAACGAATTGAGTACAAATAATTGAGCAATGTTAAGCATGTTATTCAAAGAACTCTTAGAGCGCAATGTATCCGTAATAGATAGCTGCTTCTGGTAGCCGATTCCATTCGGAGGTGGTTCGAGTTAAAAATGCATGGGAATAGGTCGCAGTTCTGCAACGAGGAACATCAACTTCTTGGAGCTGGTCAATTCTAGCCGATATGAAAGGACCGTGCGTAAATGATTTCCGTGCGCATCGCATTTCGAATCGCCATCTTTTAGCGGCCTTAGCTCCACACAAGACACGTACTCGTCATATTGCATTGATTTAGGCGTCTTCTACTCAGACATTCTTTGCTTGTCCCCGAGAAGAAAATCACGCATATTGAAAACATCAAATGAAAGAGGACTCGGCGGCTGATTGAGGAAGGGCGGTCGAAAATCGTTGCATTTGGACTCGAACTGCAGAGGGGATGGTGGTCGGCCTGCACGCAAAGTGAATACGCGCGCAACAGCGGCAGGCCACTTGGGCAGTTTACTGGCACAGGAGGGCGTGGTGACGTTGCGACGCGGCTGTCGCTGCTGCTGCCGGAAGTCATTCGAGGGGGCCGGCCGCCGCAGCCGCGAGCTCGGGACCCGATCCCGAGGCGATAGCGGAGGCAGGGCGCTGCTCGCACGCGGCACGCACGCCCCGGCCGGACGCGTGCGGCACGCGCCGCGGACTATCCGTGCCCGCAGCGAGAGCCGGCCAGACATGCCTGCGCTTTAGCACGCCTCTTCGCCGCGTGCACCGGTTGCCTCCGCAGCGGTAAGCGCCTGCAAGCGCCGCGCGGGGACCGCCGGAATAGCTCGAGCTTCAACGAACCATACGCCGCCATCTTTGGTGTCCCCTAGACGCCAAAAGTGCATTTACGACGCTTAACAGCTTGTATATACGGGTGCCACGTCCTCTACGGGCACTTGTAGTTTGCTCAAGTTTTGCAGGCTTCGTTTGTTTTCGCGTCTTAACCTGTGTGACAGCCAATTGGCGGACAGTTTTTTTGCCACCTACGCCATGGCATTGTTGGGCGAGCGTCAACGGTAATTAACGGACGTTTTCGCTCTCGCCTATCCCCTATAGACAACAAGAAGGAATGAAAGGAGAGTAAAGTGAGAGAATTGGATGAGTTATGGTTATCTCTTATGACAGAAGACGAAAACAAGTTTAGAAATATGTCAGATCTATAGGATTAGCAACTATAAAACGAGCTAACTGCACGCTTCAGCTAAGCGAGTCGCGCATACGCTCTGCGCGTGGTAGAATGCCAAGGAGTGTTCCGCAAGCGCTGCGCTACAGTGAGGCTACGAGCAGGTCAGTCGCAATCTTTTCCTGCAGGTCCGCAGTTATCTAGCCACTGAAAAGCGGACAGAAGGCGCCGGTTCTGAAAATAAACGCCAAGGCCGGTTGCACGGCGCCTTCATAAGCAGCCTGCCTGTGACCACGCTTGAACAGGCACGCACACACACGAACACCTTAAGCCTACCTGGGTGGTCAGCAGCAGGCAACGAGCCCGTTGTGTGCTGTAAGCAGTGTGCGCGAGGGGAAAAAATGCCGTGCGCCATACGAGGCACACCGTCGTCAAAGGCTTACTGCTTTGTTCTTTCGCTGCTGCATTTCTCATCGGATCACAATACTTGTTCCGGTTGAATAGTTGTTCGCGGCCGGCGTGACTGCATACCGAAGCAGAATAAGAGGGCGAACCAGAGGGTCAGGACTGTTCACCCAAGGCATGACTTGGCTGCCGTTTGTATATTCTCACTGGAGCGCTTAAGATGGACGCCGCACAGAGTGCCTGCTTTACACTGGTACGCCAGGAAAAATAAGATACCTATATCGTGCATGGACAGCAGTGGCGCGAGTAAAAGGCGACTGCTGAAAGTGGTGACTCGAACTTCAATGCAGGCGCTGTGCGTTGGGCATAAGAGTTACTTTACGAAAGCGCCTCAACGGCGTTCGAAATATCACTGACCAATAATGTTCTTGTGATTGCAACGCGCTGTAGGAAGGAATAAAAAAGCAGAGAGATCTTTCTTATGTAAGTCCTCTAAGCCTGCTCAGGGGGAAGGTGAACAAAGAGGAAAAAAAGAGTAGTAGGAGGTGTGATGATAAGGATTGACGCTACGATGCGGCTATATGCACATTCTTGTCCCACTGTACACAGCCTTACATGTAAGCCTGCACTAATAAAAAAAAATTATAAGAAAGCCTTGGTGGCTCATTTAGTCTGGCCAAGGGCCCAGTAACATTACTTCTCTGAAGGACTTGTTATCGATTGGCGCTAACGAAGAGGCTAATGATACAATTGAATGAGAAATACAATACACTGAGAAAATTGGCGCGCGACTGGCCACTCGAGGCACTTTGCGTGTATTCGCGGGATTCTTTCACGCTGGGAAAAACACTTTTACGTAGCACGTTTCGAGCAACAGAAAGCTGTATGGGGAGTTTTTCATGTTGCTCTACAATTTTTTCATTGACACTTTTCATCTAAATATAATATTTGAGAAGCTGATTAATAAATTAAGGCTAACTATCTACTAATACGACCTCGAGCGAGGGAGGTGGGTCCGCAAGAATCAGGAAAGGACGACGAAATCCGGGCACCGTGATGATGAAAAAAAGTAGAAAAGATTGTATTCACTTCATTGGTACATGGTTGTGACTCTTATCCGATCTCGAGTGGTTTTATTAACACGGGGGCCAGGACGGCCTTGAATAACCCCTTGCCGTCTGGCGGTCGTCGATGTCTTCTTGTGGATCCTGTGGAAATATTAGTGCTTTCGTCAGGCTCTGTTGTCGACGACCTCCTGCCCTTCGGTTTTTCTTCGCTTCGTCCTTCCCTTTGTGTCAGCTCGGGGAGTAAAAGTGGTGACGCTGTTTCGGAGAAAAGGGCAATTATGTCGACATGGGGACGCTTGCTCGAACGCTTCTCACACTTGACAGGTCGATGTCCAGGCTTATCGTAACAGCCTTTTCCGGGACGAGGCATATCATCATGTCATGGGAAAGTACGCCTGAATATCTCTCACACTTGACCAGGTCGATCATAACACTATACTCTTAAAACGGTTGCACCCTTTCAGGTGTATATTTGTCCCACAACAATAATCGTCATCTGCCTTGCTTGCGTTTCCTTTCTCGTTAACTTGGCACTCGCTGCTTTCCTGTTGAGAATTCTGTGTCACGCTGATAACACGCAAGCCGTTCATGACTTGGAAGTACCGGGTTTGTAGCGTTAAAGAAAGGAAATGTGGGCAAGACAGAAAACGATTATTATTGTTGGACAAGATAAGCCCCAATCGGTGTAAATTTTTTAAAGAATGTAATTAGGCGGAATGAAAAAAGTAATCTGTGTATCTACAAGGGAAGGCAAACAACATTACCTTGGTTATGTCCAGCTACGCGGCATTAGCGTTTTTTTTTATAATGTTAGGTTCAACTTACGTGCACAGCTACTAACAGACGCCTGTTCTTACTGAGCGCTCTAGCGAACAAACTGCTTGATGAATATAGCCGTGATTTAGCGGAATGTTATGTGGGAGACAGAAACAATGTTTCGCAATTATATTCCACAGCAATAACCCGAAAAGCTTCTTATCTGTTTTACTAAAGTGGTAATCTCGAGCTAAGCGTGGCTCTTAATAGAACCAACTCTTTGACAGGTCTGTACCAATGATACATGAGAGAGAGAGCAGTGGTCTTATTGCGACTTAACATGAATCTACTTTTTTTTGTCAAGTTGAAAGCAACCGCTTCAATATAGACGCTTTTTTTCAATTTCTTTTGCTTTGCAAATGCCGTTAGTTAACAAACATACACGAGCACGAGTCTATACAGTTAAATAGCCCTCGTAATACTATGATGTGCAGACCACTGTGAAGGAAGCATAGTACCTCAAGTCAGAACCCACTGGCACATTCTGGACCCAGTGAAACAAACACCGGATCATTGGTCCAATCCTCGCCGCCCATGATTTTGACTCAACCATGTCGTACTTTTCGAAAGTGGTGGGCTGCGGTTCTCGCATCTGAGCAGATGTTAATTACACAGGGAAAGGCAGTGCTCAAGTCTCATATATGTGCTTAGTATTCTCACTTCCATTCGCGCATTGTTCAGTAAACGTGCATTGTGGTCTTAAAGCACTCATAATGGCAAAGCCTTTCATCATCATCATCATCATCATCATCATCATCATCATCATCATCATCATCATCATCATCATCATCATCATCATCATCAGCCTGGTTACGCCCACTGCAGGGCAAAGGCCTCTCCCATACTTCTCCAACTACCCCGGTCATGTATTAATTGTGGCCATGTGGTCCCTGCAAACTTCTTAATCTCATCCGCCCACCTAACTTTCTGCCGCCCCCTGCTACGCTTCCTTTCCCTTGGAATCCAGTCCGTAACCCTTAGTGACCGTCAGTTATCTTCCCTCCTCATTACATGTCCTGCCCATGCCCTCCCCCCCCCCCCCCATTTCTTTTTCTTGATTTCAACTAAGATGTCATTAACTCGCGTTTGTTCCCTGACCCAATCTGCTCTTTTCTTATCCCTTAACGTTACACCTATGATTCTTCTTTCCATAGCTCGTTGCGTCGTCCTCTATTTAAGTAAAACCCTTTTCGTAAGCCTCCAGGTTTCTGCCCCGTACGTGAGTACTGGTAAGACACAGCTGTTTTAGACTTTTCTCTTGAGGGATAATGGCAACCTGCTGTTCGTGATCTGAGAATGCCTGCCAAGCGCACCCCAGCCCATTCTTATTCTTCGGATTATTTCAGTCTCATGATCCGGATCCGCACTTACCACTTCCAGTGCCTCGTTACCTATCGTAAACTGCCGTTCTCTTCCGAGGCTGTTAAACATTACTTTAGTTTTCTGCAGGTTAATTTTTAGACCAACCCTTCTGCTTTGCCACTCCAGGTCAGTGAGCATGCATTGCAATTGGTCTCCTGAGTTACTAAGCAAGGCAATATCATCAGCGAATCGCAAGTTACTAAGGTATTCTCCATTGACTCTTATTCCCAATTCTTCCCAATCCAGGTCTCCGAATACTTCCTGTAAACGCGCTGTGAATAGCATTGGAGAGATCGTATCTCCCTGCCTGACGCCTTTCTTTATTGGGTTTTGTTGCTTTCTTTATGGAGGACTACGGTAGCTGTGGAGCCGCTATAGATATCTTTCAGTATTTTTACATACGGCTCGTCTACACCCTGATTCCGTAATGCCTCCATGACTGGTGAGGTTTCGACAGAATCAAAAGCTTTCTCGCAATCAGTGAAAGCTATATATAAGGGTTGGTTATATTCTGCACATTTCTCTATCATCTGATTGATAGTGTGAATATGGTCTATTGTTGAGTAGCCTTTACGGAATCCTGCCTGGTCATTTGGTTGACAGAAGTCTAAGGTGTTCCTGATTCTATTTGCTGTTACCTTAGTAAATACTTTGTAGACAACGGACAGTAAGCCGATCGGTGTATAATTTTTCAAGTCTTTGGCATCCCCTTTCTTATAGACAAGGATTATCTATAATAAAAGCCTTTAGCGCAATTAAAAAAGAGACAGGGACGTGACATAGACACAGGACAGCGCTGCACAGGACAGCTCTCTGTCACGTCCCTGTCTTTCTTGAATTGCGCGAAATGCTTTGGCATTATGAGTAAATCGTAGCAACTAGCCCAAGAATCAGTCTTAAAACAGGCAGTTACCCAGAGGAGTAGCTAAGAGTATTAGCAAACAAACAAACAAGCAAACAAACAAACAAACAAACAAACAAACAAACAAACAAACAAACAAACAAACAAGCGACTAAAGGAATGAGCGAAAGAACCAATAAACTAATACATAAATAAATAAAATATTCTCGACAACAACACATGGTTACCGATAAGCAGAGACGGTACGTTTCCGATCTCCGCGCCCTTAGTCCATAACCTTGTAGAATCTCCTTTGAGTCTTTAGATAGGCACGTGTTCAGCTCTGTCCCAGCTCCCGAGCATTTTTGGTGTTGCGCTGCTAAACACTATGTCGTGGGATCGAATCCCGGCCGCAGCGGCCGCCTTTCGATGGGGGCGCCATGCAAAAATACCCGTGTTTCGTGCATTGGAGGCACGTTAATGATCAGCAGGTGGTCAAAATTAATCCTGAGTCCCTCACTACGGCGTGCCGGATAATTAAATCATGGTTTTGGCACGTAAAATGCCTGAATTAATTTATTCTAAACATTTAGCACTGCGAAGTGAAAAGGCATTCACATATTTTCCTGAATGCTGAGATAATACCACGCTACGTTAATACCACACTGCAAGTGATCTTTGAATGAGCACAGCATTCCGCGGTCAATAATTCAGCAAATCAGCAACCAATAATGACAACGCTTGTTGTTCTTTTGAAAATCACTTTATTTTCCATGGTCCAAGTAAGTGCACGTGTTCACCTTACCAGGTCCTTCCTGAACGCAGCGTGTAAAAGAAGAAACAGTTATGCAGATTCAACACACATATTTCCATTTTTTTCCCATTTATTTACCCTAAAGGCCCAGCTTGGGCATTACATAGGGGGGGGGGGAGAACAATTAATATGCAATATACAATAATATACAATATACATTGTAAGTAGAATATCCTTATATGAAGTAGTACATGCTATACAACCTTTACATCACTTCTAATTCGACAACATCATACGCGAGTAATTCTTACATTATACAAACAATAATCTGACATCTGAAGAAATGCAGGAAGAAATGTTAATGTTATTAATTCACGAATGTTTCATTAAGTGCTTGTTTGAATATAATATGGTCAGTTATTTCAGCTATATTACTTGGGAGATGATTCCATTCCGAAATGGCTAAGTGCAGACACGAGAACTGCAATAGTTTAGTACGTGCAAATGGTTGTTCGACCTTAAATTCGTGATCAATTCATGAGAAATTTCTTTTGGCTGGTAAGATGTGTGCCTGAGAGAATATATTTGGGTTATGAAAAAGCTGATGGAAGAAAGTTAGCCGAGATATCTTTCTTCTAGTCTGCAATGGGATGAGTCCTAGGTCATGTTTTATTTTGGTGATACTTGAATGTTGTGAATAGTTACCTGTAATAAATCGCGCTGCCTTATTCTGAAAAGATTCTAATTTGTTAATAAGATGCGTTTGGTGTGGGTTCTGTATAAATGAGGCATACTCAAGCTTTGAACGAAGTACGGTGGTATATGCAAGAAGCTTAGTATCACTATTAGCCTGACGAAGCGTTCGACGAATGAAGCCAAGAGATTTGCATGCATCGGAAACAATACAACCCACATGATTATGCCAAGACAAAGTCGGAGAAAGATGAACACCTAGATATTTAAATGATTTTGCAGTTTCTAGAGCCTCACCATTAAGAAAATATCTGTGTTTCGTAATTTCACTGCAAGTAATAAATCTCATAAGTTTAGTTTTCGAGGTATTTACGCTCATTTGCCAGTCTGAGCACCATCTTTCAATCCTGTTCAAGTCATTTTGCAATTTATCACAGTCACCCTTACATTTTAATGGCCGATACAGAACGCAATCGTCGGCATATAACCGGATTTCTGAGTCTATACCCCGATGAATATCATTTATATAAATTAAAAATAGAGTGGGTCCCAAAACGGAACCTTGAGGCACACCGGACTGAACAGGTTGAAATGACGAACGGACATTATTGATTACGACAGCTTGTCGTCTGGTACTTAAATATTCTTTAACCCAGTTTATTACTTTTTTGTTAACATTAATCAGCTTCATTTTATATATGAGGCGGTTATGAGCCACACGGTCAAAGGCCTTAGCAAAATGTATAAATATGGCGTCAGTTTGTGTGTGTTCGTGAAGGTTAAGGTGAATGTCTGTAGTTAGTTCAAGAAGCTAGGATTCACATGACCGGCCTCGTTGAAAACCATGCTGGTTTGCAAATAGAATGTGGTTGCTAGCAATGTACTGCATGATTTGAGAAGATAATAAGTGTTCAAATAGTTTGCATACAACAGACGCAAGGGATATAGGCCTATAGTTTGTTAGCTTGTTTTTGTCGCCGGTTTTATATATTGGTATGACATGTGCCAATTTCCAGTCGTCTGGAATTTCGGCGGTGTCGAGAGACTGTTGAAACAATAGTGTAACTATAAGAGCAGAAGTGTGCTTTGTCATTTTTAGTAGCTTAGTACAAATACCATGAGGACCTGAACTAGAAAACGATGGTTAACGCTCAATAGCTTTCACAATACCGTCACTTGTCACAGTTATACATTCCATAAATGGAGAACTATCAGAAAAATGTGTTGACTTATCCAGGGGCTTTTCGTCACTAAATACACTACAAAAGAATAAATTAAACCGTTCAGCAACATCCATTACATCAATTGCAGTACCAGACTCAGTGTCAAAAACAGGTAAATCTTTTGTAGGTGCGGGAGAAATGACTGTCCAAATTTTTTTTTATCTGTTTTCAGGAAATGCGAAATATCCTGGTTGAAAAACTTATATTTGGCAGCCTCAATATGTAATGCACATTCTTTAGAAAACGATAAATATTCTGACTTAGCTTCGACAGATTTTGCGCTTCTTGCCTTTCGAAACAAACGTTTCTTTTTATTCAGATATCGCTTAATCTCGCGAGTAAACCATGGCTTGTCTGCTGTTTCATAGATCCATTTTTTTGGAATGTATTTCTCCCGGAGTCTTAACAACTCGTCACGAAAACGAACCCAGTTATCTTGCAGCGAACAGTTTTCATACGTTTGCATGAATAACAGGTGAAATTCAAAAAGCTCAGAGTTGAAGCTTTCGGGATCTGCTTTAGAATAGTCATAAATCTTCTTTTCTTGTCGCGGTTTCCTCATGGTCTGCGTTTTAAAGGTACAATGTATGACACGATGGTCACTGATATACTCTAGTACATCCACGGTAACACGTTCGGGATATGTTGTTAGAAGCAGGTCAAGAATAGCATTGTGCCGCGTAGGGATTTCGATAAGTTGAGACAACTGAAAATATTCTAAAAGGTCAACAAAATCTGCACAATCGCGTGTCTGGCGCGTGCTAGGGAATTTTAAAGCAGACCACTTTCCAAGCATAGAGCTCTATGCTTGGAAAGTTAAAATCGCCGGCCAAAATTATGGGAGAGTTATTATATTCGGATTGGAAGAAAGTTATTAAAAACTATTTTAAGATAAGCTTTCTAGAAGGGGTTATTTAAATGCTATAGAACTGACCATCTTCTGCACAGCGTTTTGCAGCATAGCGATTAGGTGGCAGCCAGGTAAGAGGGCCAGACGCGTGACCCACGCAACCGCACATTACACGGCCTCCAGGATCAGCACACCTTGCTATATCACACAGTCTCCAGGGTCGACTCACCGACTAAAATAGGTCCATCCTGGAGATGGTGCGATAGTAGTAAATTGCCCTACCTCCAGAATGGGTCCACGTTACTCGGCGAGAACCCGACCGATCAAACGCGGCAAACCACGGGCAAGAAGGCATACAAAGCTTTGCTTAAATAAAGTAAATGTGTGTTTGATCGCGTAAATTTGTTGCAGCCAGGATATTTCGGCACGGTTTGCTGTTACACTGCGCAATTCTGCACAGAACAGAGCCGGTCGCCGGCACACCTGTAGGGTTATAGTACAAATGGCTATATATAAGTCGAGTCGTTATATCAGTCCTATCCGGTGTGTGAGCCATTCGGCAAGGCAGCAGAAGCAGCACCAGAAGCAGCTGCAGCCACGGTCAGCCAAGTGCGGGAGCGTTCGCAAACAAAACTTCGCATTAATAAATAAATGAAGCTATTTTGCAGAGATCAGAATGACCATATATTTTCTGCCCTCTTCCAACCGCCCGATCAGATGTCATATGATTATGGGGCATAATTTAACATGTTTGTTATGGAGCAGATTTGTATTTTTAATTTATCCCTTTTCAGTCGCGGTGTATACCTTGGTAGGCGACTTGTTTTTGCTAATTGTGTTCCAGTTGTGGAAAGGAATGAAATGACATACATTAAGCTACGAATAAGTTGAACCTCCTGCTTACTAATGAAGCTCCATTACACTTGCTATTCACAGCGTGTTTACAGGAGGTATTCAGAGACCTGGATTGGGAAGAAATGGGGATAAAAGTTAATGGAGAATACCTTAGTAACTTGCGATTCGCTGATGATATTGCCTTGCTTAGTAACTCAGGGGACCAACTGCAATGCATGCTCACTGACCTGGAGAGGCAAAGCAGAAGAGTGGGTCTAAAAATTAATCTGCAGAAAACTAAAGTAATGTTTAACAGTCTCGGAAGAGAACAGCAGTTTACAATAGGCAGCGAGGCACTGGAAGTCGTAAGGGAATACATCTACTTAGGGCAGGTAGTGACTGCGGATCCGGATCATGAGACGGAAATAATCAGAAGAATAAGAATGGGCTGGGCTGCGTTTGGCAGGCATTCTCAGATCATGAACAGCAGGTTGCCATTATCCCTCAAGAGAAAAGTATATAACAGCTGTGTCTTACCGGTACTCACCTACGGGGCAGAAACCTGGAGGCTTACGAAAAGGGTTCTACTCAAATTGAGGACGACGCAACGAGCTATGGAAAGAAGAATGATAGGTGTAACGTTAAGGGATAAGAAAAGAGCAGATTGGGTGAGGGAACAAACGCGAGTTAATGACATCTTAGTTGAAATCAAGAAAAAGAAATGGGCATGGGCAGGACATGTAATGAGGAGGGAAGATAACCGTTGGTCATTAAGGGTTACGGACTGGATTCCAAGTGAAGGGAAGCGTAGCAGGGGGCGGCAGAAAGTTAGGTGGGCGGATGAGATTAAGAAGTTTGCAGGGACGGCATGGCCACAATTAGTACATGACCGGGGCTGTTGGAGAAATATGGGAGAGGCCTTTGCCCTGCAGTGGGCGTAACCAGGCTGATGATGATGATGATTACACTTGGAGAGCAATGCTACATTCGATCAGTTTACTTAATTCACAACCATTTCGATATGCCGTGTAGTCAGCAATGGTGTTGCAATAGCTTTGTGTTTCTCGTAATTGTTGCATATAATAGTTAATTTTGCACGCACCTTGAAGAGGTGATTAAATGTTTTGATTCAGAACTGGCGGCATGACTCACTGCACACCAAAGCAAAATTTAACTACTCTGTAATCACGAGCACTCACCTGAAAGTGCTCAAGGAATCATCCTGCATAACTTTCTTTCTATGTGCTAGTCTGAAGCTGTTAGGAGTAAAATTATGTAACTTCAACATATTTATTGACAGCCCATCACAACTAGCGACTTAAGGGGTTAACGAATGACACAAGTTGTAACGTTGTTGTATTCTGTCCTGCTCCTTCATTGCTTACTTCATTGCTAACGAGCTGCGTGGCCGCCTGAGTAGGTCAGTGGTTAAGTTGATTGAGGATAAAGCGGCTATTAAAAATGCGTGTTAATCTATATTGCATCATTTCGATACATCTCCTCGAGGTGCACTTCGGCAAGCACTCGTCACCTTGTGACTAAAGCCCTGTTAGTATACTTGACCTGCCTGATTTCAATGTGAACTTAATTTTCAGTTGCTAACTCGACTCAGTGGATCGTGGCCAATCAGTGTATGGAAAGCATATACATTGAACTTTCACAACTATTCCTACAGATTAAGAAATAAAGGGGCAAAGAGAGCTTCGCAGCCGGGCAACTTTGTTCCCTACGAAGCACACAGTGCTGCACATCCTCGGGGTGGCGCCAAGTCAGCCAAGCGACCAGAAGAATGCGCTGGTCTGGTAATGCGGCCGCGGGCTGGATTTCGGGCTCCCCCGTGCCGAGTGCGCACCCGAACTGCCGCCAGGATAAATGGACTCGCCGCTCATGCGATCCGCTTGCGCCCCCAAACGAGGCCACCGCAGGTCCGCGCAAACAAATGCCGCGTCTCGCGGATCATTTGAACTTCGCGAAGAATCCAGGCAGCGGCCTCATTCGGAGGCGGCCAAAGTCGCACGCGCCCAACCGTGAATGTTGCGCCCCACGGCCCAGGGCGCCATAGACAAGCGGGCGGGCCAGGCTATGAGCAACGCTAACGGCAACCGCGCAGCCGGCCGTGCGCGCAGTGCAAGAACGCTGCGAGGCACTGCGGCCGCCACGAAGACGAGCTCATCGGTGCGTGCCCGCCCGAAGTGGCGGTGCGGCTTACCGCCGCCCGCCTGACACGCCATCGCGCGTTTCCTGGGCGAGCAAACGACCGGGCGTGGAAGGCAGGCATACCATAATGAGAGTGCCAAGATCAATTCCGGGACGACACTAGTGCACCTGCGGAAGACGAAGCGGCAAGGGGGCAACAAACGAGCGCGGTGTCGTTGCGCCCGGTCTTTGCGCGTATTAGCTGCGCTGTCTCGTGTGCAGGACAGGACGCGGCAGGACAACTCGCGGGACGCCACTGTTAGGCCAACGGGAAGCATGACGCCGGGGTACCACGCACGCACGCACACACACACACACACACACAATAATTCACCAATTGTGAGCGTGCACACACACACACACACACACACACACACACACACACACACACACACACACACACACACACACACACACACACACACACACACACACACACACACACACACACACACACACACACACACACACACACACACACACACACACACACACACACACACACACACACACACACACACACACACACACACAACAATTCATTAAGTATGGGCCGGTACTACACTTCCCGGGGAAAGTAAAACCCCAAGCCCCATTTCGTGGTTCTCGAACTGCAATTGCGGATTTATAGCTTGGCAGCAGACTTTTCGTTCCTTGTACTTTATGGTATAGTCATGTGCCTGTATAAAACATCCTGAAGGGGAAACGGCGACAACAACGTTGCTAGCTGAACCAAGAAATAGAGTTCAGTTGCAGAGGAATAGCGAGTGGAGTCCATTATGCTTTTGCACGCGGTGCACCGGCCACGTCGTTTACATGGCAAGAGGGGTTTGCTTCTTTTTTTTTTTTTTTAGGAACAGCAGACAGAATTTTTTTAGCAGCTCATTACAAGCGGCGGGCGACATCAATAAATATGCCATAATCACTGAATAACAAATTGAGTAAGAGTTGCTGATTATCTTGTTAATTAATTAGCGCGCCTCTTGGAAATCTTGAATTGAAATCGGTCAGTGATCGAAGTATGCCCACTTAGCAGAGATCCTGAGACATTAGCGTTACTCCAGAGATATTCATTCTAAAACTGTTTCACAGATGACATTGGTTTGTGTCTTACTTGGATCCTGCCTGCGTTGCGTGAGGGATACTTTTCGGGAATATATTAACCGGAACACACAAACATTTCTCCAGCACTATAGGGTAGAATATTTACAACTATTGGTAGTTGAGAATTCGTACTAAGTGTATGAATACCTTTAATTTTCTCGTTGCGTGAAGGACACTATTCGGGCAAATATTAAATGGAACACACAAACATTTCTCCAGCAGTATAGGGCGGTATATCTAGTTTAGAATTATTCCTACAAAAACTGTTTCTAGTTTAGAATTCCTACTAAGTGTACATGGCTCGAACACTGTTTTCTTGCCTTGGACCTTTCGGTTTTCCCTCTGTTCTTATTTTCAGTTCAGCAAACACAGCACAACAGTATTAGAAATAAAAATATAGGTTGCCATCATTCTTTATATTCACAGATTATCCCACGGCCATAAATGGGTTCGCCAGCGCATGAATGTTTTTGTACTTGTGCTTTCTACTCCAACTAAACAGTCGCAAGTTGAAAGATAAGCTGTCCAGAAGCCAGGGAAAGAAGTGGTTGCAAGGTCAACCACGGAAACAAATCTATTAAATGCAATCAAGACATGTTGTACTCAATACCGCCAACATGTGGGGAGAGATATTCGAGGTAGACGGGAGGATGCGTACATGCAAGTCTCTGTGAGCGTGATCGGAAATACCATGGTGGCGTTGATAATAATTTTGCTTCCCACTGAAGAAACTGGGGCTACGTTTGAAAGTTTAGACAATGCGCAAACACTGGCTCAAGTACTAACCAACTAACAAGAGAAATTACGAAGACGCGACAAAGGACGGCTGTAGGAGCTGAATGTGTCAGTGCGCGGTCATTTTTACGAAAGTAATTTGGCAGTGGTGCTCGGTGTAGTGCGGTGATTGTTTTATGAACAATATAAGTGCTATCTCGGTTTCCTGGCTTATTCTTTCCCAGTAGTTTCTGTTAGGTTTCGTTTTGTGTCACTTCTGGGTATCGTCGAGCGTAGATATGTCAATAAATGTATAGTTGAACGTCGATGGGGCTTCAATCCTTCAATTAATTTCTTCGTGCCTGTCGTGCTCCGCTCTGTATCTTGATGCCATGTTGTTTAGATTTGTTTGCAGAGCGTGCTACCAGGCACTAAGGGGACTGCAAGAAATGCATGCTTACTCGGGCAAAAAAAAAAAAAGGGCTGCCCCACACTTCACACCGGGAAAGGAACTTTTATGCCTACATTAAAAAAATCCAAGTGAGAAGTTTGTCAGCATTGAAAAACGACACAGCTTTAAACTTTAAGCTAACTATCCTGCCATGAGCCTGGACCTACTGAGACCGCCCTCTATCACACAAAATTTTGCTTATTCGCTGCTCAAGCTGCAACGGTTCTGTGTTCGTGCAGCTATTGAGTTCCGATACAGACATTTGGATACTCGTCGCGTCTGGACAGTAGAGACAGGTTTGGCCGCGCCAGGGGCGTGCAAGTTTGGCCATACCTTCTGTCGTAACCTGCCTCGAGCAGACCGACAGTCTCTGTCAAGCTTCCACGCCTGACTGAGGACATCACGACACTTTTCCTTTGCTTAATTGCGTAAACGTCCTGCAACTTCACTGACTTGCCGCCTCTATAGTGCCCCGGCTAGAGTAGGGAAACGCTACAAAGCACCAACTTCGTTCAATACACCGCCTCAGGCAGCTTCTTAGCAAAGGCTCGCTCGCCGCTGCGTGTGTCGGGCACAAGAGGCAAAACGTGCACTGCCATTAGATGCTCCTTGGGGAGAAGACCACTGATGTAAGCCAAACTCCTATTCCGGCTGCTTTCGCAATAGTAACGCCACACTTGCTGCTCCACGAACACGGCGGCAACAGCTCTTTCGCGGGCCTGTCTCGAACGGTCGCGCGACGGCACCATTTACTGCGCCACCTTACCGTCTTACGGCAGATCCTCGTACGTTTTCGACCATTTAGTCGAACGTCTTGTACACTGCGTGGTGCGGTAGCATGATGGAGATACTCCGCACTTTGCGAGTCTTACAGTATCAGTGGCTCTTGCTCCGCCAGTAGGAAGTGTTTGCAACTGCATGTATTGGGACCACCAGCAATTATAATCAGGCATCAGGGACCGTATTCCTAATAGATTACTTTCGGGGGTGCTTTCGCTTTTACGTGACAGGGTGTCCAGCGCGACGAATAATTAGAGCCACAGGCATTCTGGCCGAGGGCGCACCAAGTCAGCGTTCACTGAAAGTGATATCCCTGACACCGATCGACCGAAAACGCGACACCCGGACGCATGAAGCTTTGTGTGGTATATGGGGCAGACCGAATTTTTCGAACCCCTGGGCAATAAAGTTTTAAAATATTTTGTTACATAAGCAGTCCCGTATAGTTCCAATATTCGATGGTACCACATCGTACTGGTGGTTATATAGCACAGAAAGTCCTAAGTTAACACGGATTGTCCGATATTGAGATATACGGGGCGTTTTTAAAAGGGTCTCTTTACTATTAAAACAGTTTACCATTGTAATAAATTTTTGGATGTTGAAATAGCTGATTTTTTTGTATTTGTGTCAGTCTCCGCGTTTCTCCGCAAAACTTTGGCATCTCTTTACAAGGCAAAACTTCATCCGTTTTATTAAGCTTAGATTCTCAGCTACGAGAAAACGGCTGGTTGAATGTTCAGTTCGTTGTTAGCAGATATCCCTAAGAGAATCGTTTTCTGGAAGACATCTGGCGCTCTGAAACGTTCATTTGGGAAGCTAACATTTATTTTAGTCTATGCTGTGTAGCTTTCTGTCATTTTAAGAGAGAGATAAATAGCTTTACTTATGTCACATGTTTGGAGGTTGGGACCCCAAGTTCAGGGCTCCGATGACTGTGGTGACGTCGCTGGCCCGCCGGACCTGCGCCTACTGAACCGGCGGATTTGCGTCTCGTCAATCCAGGGAAACCGTTTACAGTCGTTAACAAAAGTGTAGCCAGGTTTAGCTGAGATATAAGGTCGGGAGGTTGTACGTATTTGCTCCTTTCACCTCCATTTTCCTTTAGCATGGGCTATGGCGCAACAGCGCTATGAGAAATAAAAATCACTCAGCATAATAACTGGTTAACAATCTTCATTACATTTGGCATATATACTGTGGAAAGAAACGTGACTTTGCAGTATAGGAATGTGAATACTGACCGTACAGAACGTTTGAATTTGTTGAATGTTGCTACCTAGTCACCTCGTCATGCCACGAACCCAACACCGTCTTTAGGTCCTATGTTACAGCTAGACCCAGCAAGCTCAAATTTCCTTTGTTGCTTTCTCACTTAATTAGAGCAGAACGTTGTCATGGTCGACAGTTATTAATCAAATCTTGCAGAGCCGGGTTTAGCTTCGTCCCGCTCACGACCAAAGTGCAACCGCGCAGTCAAGCTTAATGGCCGGTATATGGAAGCTCGGAAATCACATGTGAAGTCCAGCCCATGGTCTGCCGGTCACCACAGCCTCACACCGACGGGGGCGACCTGACAGGGCTCCGACGCAGGTTATTCGCTGCGAAAGCTCGGGAGAGCCCGGGCTCGTCAGCGAAAGCCAATTCGAGCGAGATTTTCCCATGATGGCCCTGCGCTGAGCGGCACGCCAAACGTCGGTGCTGGACTCCGCGACGTTGCAGGCTCGTCGAGTACAGCAGGGATTACCACCGATGAAGCTGGACAGCGGAGTCCCGCCCGCGAACAGCAGCCGCCCACTCGGCTCCTGGCCGTGAAAGTTTGATGCTGACGGCCGTCCTGATCGTTGCTGTTGCTGCTGTTGCTGCGGCAGAAACGGCAGGAAGGAAGAAGAAGGGATGGAGTCTTTGTTCGCTTTCGGCCGCGGTGCTTCCTGCGCTTTGTTTCTTTCGTATAGCGTTCTCTTCTGGTCTTAGCTTCAGCGCTATGAAGCCGCAGAACATATAGGGAAGAAGTACTCGCGTGTCACTGAGCAGTGCCGCCTTCACGCGGAGGGATCGGCAACGGGCACAAAAAGCCCCGTCTCGCGACATCCTCTACATTGCATTTGCCTGCACCCGATGTGCTCCCATCTGAGCGCGGTATAAATGTTTTGCAGGATACGCTGCTTCGATACGCGCGGGCGCATGCTGTACGGAGAGGGAGCTACTTAATTAAAAGCACAGTGTATTGCCGGCGTAGAAGCATTCGCCTACGTGCCAGTATATGCAAGGTATGGGGGCAGAGAGAGAAAGGTGCAAGAAGGGCAGAAAAAAAAGTGGGGAAGAAGAAACACGAACAATATGGCTTGGTATCTTGATTTCTTAAATGTCAGCATTTCAGTCCGGTTGTCATCATTATTTCATTTCTGGCGCGTTAAATGATGTATATGACCGTCTTAATAACAGCTAGAGTTCTTAAAGGAAGCAAACTGAAGCAAACGGACAAGAAAACGGGGGCCTGACGCATTGCTTTGATGAAAAGTGCCAGGGACCTAATATCTCCCCTAAAGTTAAAGGACATTGATAGATGGCTGCGACATCTTCTTTGGTAGAGCACTTTCATCGCTTCACGTGCGCTCCACAGATAAAAAAAAAAATGTGTTCAACCGGTTCCACAGAGCCGCAGTTGTGGCACTACATCTCTGTAGTTTGGCCAAGGCGAAATTTAAGTGGTAGTCGATGGTATATAGAGTGTCTCTAAATATCAGGTTATTCGTTTTAGCAGCCGTGATTTAAATTTTGTATCAATATATTAGAACAACTCATAGAAGTTGCCCAAGTGGGGAAGACCAGAGTTCCTCTCGCTCTTCAAAGGGCCCCTCACCAGGTCTAGCTATTCCGAACTGACAATGCGTACTAGCGACCGTGCCTGCAAACTATTGCACCGCTACGCTCCGTGAAAAGAGCTCACATTTCAAACCAAACGCCCTGCGCCCTTCTCGCGGGCGGCGCGCTCCCAGCCGGAGAGTCGACGTCAATCGCGCAAGTGCGCCTACGTAGTTCGCCGTGCTGTGAAGTCACTCAGAGTGGCACGTGAGTTTGGGAATTATTCAAGGATTTGTGGGTTGAATAGACGAATTAAAGTTTAGAGAAAGAATAAAACCTACAAACTGAATGTCTGCGTGTCTCTATTTTAGTTCGTACCGTACCAGGAGAGGTGTACTTTTGTTTCGTCTGCTTGCTCCCATGTCTTGGACTCGCGCGCACAGAGAGCGAAACTATGTAATTTTCTGCCGTGTTTCAGCGCGGGATCAAGCTCTGTGATCCGCTTGTGTCTGCCTCAGTATTCGTGTAGCACAAACTTATACCATTAGTCAGATGTCCTCGTGCACAGCGCGCAATATGGTGCTCTGCGCGAAACGAGACAAAAGCAACAGCTCGCGCGCGAGACCGTCAGCGGAAGTGCGGCGCGCAGAAAAGAAGAAAGAAAAAAAGCAGGCGGGGCCCGTGATGTATGCGTCGCGCAATCCTGCAGCTCCTGTATGGGAGAACGCAGGCAGGCTAGACGGGGGCAAGTGGAGAGAGCGTCTATGTTGGCGGTGATGCTCGCCTCCTGAAATCATGGGTTCGCGCCACGAAAATATTTCTGTCTCGGCTATTAATGAAAAAATTCTTGCGGTAGAACGTAACGAACGTAACGAAATAGCGGGTACGTAACAACTTCCAAAGTATAATCAAAATTTTTTATGTGGCCTGGTTAGGGGCCCTTTAAGAACATGCGGATTAAGATTACCTAACTTTAGTGAAAGTGGACGTCTCATTTTTTGTGCAAGTTATCTTTCGTGAACGCTTGTATTTGGTTGCGCGCATGTTTGGTTGCGTGCACACACACCTACGCACAAACACGCACATGCACACACGCTCTCTCTCTCTCTCTCACACACACACACACACACACGCACACACATTAGCAAATGTCGGGCACCTCGGTTCCCCTTCTTCTCGTTCATTGCTAAGCGAGAGTCTCGATTCCGGCAGATTTGATGCCTTTAGGTCGCATACGGGGGTTTATTGGTCAGTTAGCTGCTATTAAAGTTCACGTACTACGGGACACCATTGGCGAAAAGGATGTTCCGTTTCTGCAGCCATGGCCACGAGTGGCGCTGGCTAACACTTTCCGGATGGCCATTGTACACATACATTGTACACACCCAACAATGTGGACTTGCCAACAGCCGCCGCTGTAGCTCAATTAATAGAGCAACGCGCGCGTAATATGCGGAGGGGGGTAGGTTCGGCTCCCATCGGAGGGAAGTTGTTTTTCCGTTAATCTTCATTTCTCTTTGCCTTATTATTTCTATACTTCAATAAAAAACAACAAATAATTTTTCCTATGCTTTCCTTGGCTTCATCAACTGTTGGCTTCATATGGTTGTGACTAAGAAAAATCAAGTCCCTGAGTTGTCATTTTTCTTGTTAGTGATTTAGAGCAACCTAGGCTGTCGTCGGATGGGAACAGCGTACAAGAATTCGTTTACCGCAACGGCGACTTTTGCCAAGCTTTTCAACTGCCGTGCAAAGCAGAGCGTGATAAGAGTAAGCAATGTCACTAATGGTGAGTTGGCAGTTCGAGTTAGTCCTTTTTATGCACAGACGTCCCTACACATCACGAACATCGACTGGATGTCCAACAGATGTTTCAGTTGGATATTCAACACTTCCTATAGAAGTTCGGATAGCTCTAGTTTACATAAAAGTAACGTTTACGGTACTGTAAAAAGTTCTTTTTTAACGCTCAAAGGATGTTACATACATGTCTCTGCTGGAAAATTCCTACATTGTTTGGATATTATAGTATGGGGCTGAAATGCGCTATGGATGTGTTACCAAGATGAAATTTTGTACATTCCTCTTAATATGCGGGAATAGCTAAGCGTCCTTTTTCCCTTCATACAGAAATGACACCAGCCTTCAAACTTGGTTTGACAGCAATACTTTATTGGCAGAACGTACTATCGTGAGCAATATGAGCGGGAACACGCGAACGCGTGGCAAATAGCCTCGAAACCGAGTTAGAGCGATACGAGGCCGGCGCTGTCGAAAACAGAGGGGAAAGGGGGACGCTCTTCCGCTAACTGTTGGCACTCCCACCGCACCTGCGTTTGTCGAAAACGGCAGCTTACAGCATTTCACTGGCCGCCGATAGCCGATAAGACGGTTACGTGCACAGTAACTTACAGCCAGTCATAATTTTTCAGTCATACTTTTTTTTTTTTTTGAGAGCGCAGCTCTTAGCCGCCCGTTCCTGCGTTTAGCGAAATGTATTTCCAGATATACCTCCACAGGACCTGATGTACTATATCTTATGGAGCGCATCGTGTCACGCGTTCCAGACAGACGGAGAGATTTCCCAGGGAAGTAGCTCTCGAAAGTTTACGCTTCGAAACAGTGCTGCTATTGGCAACGCTTCGGTGCACAAAGTTATCAGTAACTGCAATATCGAACAGCTTTATCATTGTGCGTGGGTGATGCGAAGTTCCGCACTTAGTATAGACGCAAGGTGGGAGTGCCAACAGTGATTAGAACAGCGTCCTCCTTTGCACTTTGTTTCCGACGCCGGCCGCCACGTAGGTTCGAGGCTATGTGACACGTGCTCCTGTGTTTCCGCTCATATTGCTCACGACAATACATTGCATATAAAATTTAAATAACCTTCCTGAGAAAAATGACGACTTGTGTGACTGCCCGGCATATCAGGGCCTTTTGCAGAGTGCCTGCTATATTAAATATTAATTCGCAGAAGACGTTGTGTTACAGATGCGACGGGTAAAACACCCACACAGCAATACACTCTTAAAATTTTCACACCCTTATGGGTGTATTGCGGGTGTACTTATCTTTTCACCCTTGTAAACCCCCTTGAAACACCCTTCTTTAACGGAAAAGGGTGTTCGATGAGAAAACACCATTGGAACACCCCAGTCTTTCTAATTTACACCCTAATTATAAGGGAGTAAGTGAACAAGCTTACAGTATATGATAAATGAACATTGGCAGTTAACGCGTGTATATTGGCTATACATGAAACGCGTGCTACCTGCGCTTGAATCAAGTAGCTGGAATGATTAGATCGGGGCATCTAGGCAGCAGCGCACTGACTCCGAACAGCGGTCAAAAATGTAGTTTCCCACGAATGTTGATATCGAACGGATGACACTAACGCGCCGACTTTGCATAGCCAGATATTTGCAAGAGGCCCCGCATGATCAATGGCAAAATATTTACAATGCCATCACTGAATATTAAAGGTGTGCAACCAGTTAGACTGGGAATGGTTAGGAGTGAGGGCTAACGGTAAATAGCTCACCAACTTACGGTTTGTAGATGACATTGGCATACTTAAAAATTAAATTATGGGGTTTAACGTGCCAAAACCACTTTCTGATTATGAGACACGCCGTAGTGGAGGACTCCGGAAATTTCGACCACCTGGGGTTCTTTAACATGCACCTAAATCTAAGTACACGGGTGTTTTCGCATTTCACCCCCATCGAAATGCGGCCGGGATTCGATCCCGCGACCTCGTGCTCAGCAGCCCAACACCATAGCCACTGAGCAACCACCGCGGGTAACATTGGCATACTCAGCAACGCTGCAGACTATTTGCAACAATCGTTTGAGGACCTTAGCGCAGTAAGCGTAAAAGTCTGATTGAAAGTTAGTATGCAGAAGAGAAAAGTAATGTTCCACAGCCTTGCGAGAGAACGAAATGTCATGGTCGGCAGTCAGCCTCTAGAACCTGCGCAGAAATACGTTTATTGAGGTTAATTACTCGCAGGGGCCTCTGATCAAGGAAATTAACAAAAATAAAAAAATTAGTTGGAGAGCTTACGGCAGGCATTACTAAATCATGACCATGGAGCTTCTGCTAATCATTGCTTTCTGCCGTTACTAACGCATGGGGCCAAAACTTACCAAAGAAGCTTGGGAAGACGTTGAGGACCGCGCAACGAGCGATGGAATGAAAAATATTAGGCATGACGATAATAGACTCTAAGACAGCGATGTGGATTAGAGAGCGAACGGGGATAGCTGATATTCTGGTTGACATCAAGAGGAAGAAGTCGTGCTGGGCAGACATTGCAATGCGTAAGGGACATAACTGCTAGTCTATTGGAGTTGCAGAATGGGTGCTAAGGGAAGGGAAGCACAGTCGAAGACGGCAGAGAATAAGGTGGACATGATGGAATTAGGAAACTTGAAGAGACGTGGAAACAGTTAGCACAAGACAGGGATTGGAGATCGCTGGAGAAGGTTTCGTCCTGCGATGGACATCAAAATAGGCTGATGATGATGATGATGTCACGACATCCATGGCAGCTTCGCGGCATGTCATTCATGTTATGTCACGCATGCGCGTCATGCACGTTCTGATAGCTCGATTTGCGTCGATTGCGGGGGGGGGCGAGTAGCGGCGTAGCCAAGGGGGGCACGCCGGGCACTTGTAACGATCACTAACAGTAAATTTTTTGCTACTATGGCAATGGCCCCGCTCCTTCCCCCTCCACGGTCAGTTGGGACCCCCCCCCCTCCCTCACATGAAAAATTTTCTGGCTACGCCACTGTGGGGAGGGGGGGGTGTAAGATTGCTCTAGACTCCTCCCACTAACTTGTCAACGGAAACGGGGGAGGCAGGGGAGCTGTCGCCAGGCCGCAAACCTTAGGCAGCCCAATTACCGGCTGCATTTCCTTTTAGACGTGAATACTGCTCTAATGTTTACACAGCTGGATTCATGGAGGTGCGAGGGCATGCGACAATAAAAAAAAAAACACATACAGCCATCAGCAAGTCTCAGCTTGAGCAGATCTTTGCGAGCTGGGCAAGACTCTCATAAAAAGGAAAGCTTCGCACCCTTCTTACATGCATTGTCAACTCTCGGTCACCGCCGACTGCACATTTCCGGTAAAGAAAACCACACAGGAACTCCTCTGGGAGTTGTCTAAGTATGCGTAAGCATTGTGACTCTTCCTCATCTACACGCAGTCCATGTCGTTATCAATGTTATGAAACTTGATCCGACGTGTATAAGCGACAGCGCTGCGGCGACACGAGCCGCTGTGGTCGGCGGCGCCAAGTGAATGGCGCAAGCAAAGTACTGCAGGTGGCGGGGCCAGGTGCGCTAGTGACGTTCCGTTCATTTTGAGCTATTATCGCTCTTTAGCACTTCTCATCCGCGTCGAACGATTATGAACCGTTCTCCGGCGGCGGCTGCTTGTGGCCCGGCCGCGTGAACCGTATCTTGAAAGCGAACTGCAATGCGGACAGAGTGGGCACAGCTGCTGAAAACTTCACGCGCTGTGTTTTCACCGTTTACACAGACGCGCGTGCACCTATCTTGAAAGTGATCTACGAAAAATGCATAATGCGGCATGAGCTGAGAGCTTCGTGAGCGCTATGTTCTCGCCGCTTCGGTCGCGTTGAAGCGAGAGCTAGCACGAAGGTGAATTCACTCGCTGCTGCAGGTTCTATTTTGAAAGATATCGTGCGGTACGGACTGACGGACGGATGGTTTTTCTTGTTGGGTAAGTATAGAAATGTTTACGTTATAAAAAAATGGCAGGGCCCGCGAATTTCGCGATGACAACAAACACCAACCTACTCCTCAGCCCCCCGCTGAGCGATGCCGTCTTCGTCGCCACCTCCTCACCCCCGGGAAAAGGCACACTACGCCTCTATCTCAGTTGAAGAAACGATGATGAAACGCTAACAACGACAAGAACGGCGTTTCCTAACGCGTTGTCCCATGGCCTCCGAGATTTGCATGCGAAGCTGGCACGCACAAATCAGTGAGGCCATAATTGACCGCTTAATCACATAAAAAGACAAAAAAATAATGCCAAGCGACACAGCAAAGAAATATAAACAACGAACTGATCTTAACCATACTGTTTGGAGAAAATAAAAAAATATAGACAGCCGCAACACACGCCACTAAAGCCACCACCGCCTATTGAGCTCTGGAGCAAAGCGTGCAATATTTCATGTAAAAGATGCAGTGCCCGTCATCATCGTGTGAATTTCGAGCGGCAAACAAGAACTGCGACACTTAGCGCATACTGCGGTTGCTAAGTTAGCGTGGAAATTGTTTTACGTTGCCGCTTTATTGCTGTCAATCTAACCTGCGGCTTGTGGACAGCTAGCCCATTGACTTTTGCTTGTGGCAGCGATAGGTATGTAAATGGAAGCGGTAATAATTTTCGAGAGCAGACAGTTGTTTCGCTCGATGTTTGGTCGTGTTCATGGCGTTATGAAGGCTAGAAAACTGCCTTGATCGTGCTTAGTTCTAACTCCAAGAGGCGTAACGTTGGCGTTGTATTTGTTTGTTTTCCGTGCCGCGAGTACCACTGTCACGCTTTTGTTGCATGAGAGTGGTAGCTGCTACATGCCGCCTGGGCAGAATACAATAAAAGCAATTTTCTCACTTTCATACGTATGCAATGTGACGTAAAAAAATTTCCAGCGTTTTATTCGGAGCGTAAATATCCAGTATAGTTTAGTAGGAAACCCAAATTCTATCTTAGCTTAGTAGGCGTGATTCAAGTGAAACTCGCATTCCTTTTTGAATTGTTCGCCCGAACCGCACTGCCCGCAGATGCGTCATCGGGTATTTGACAGTAGCTTCGCTACGTGAGTTGTTTTATGCGCAAATATTGCCAAGTTAAGTATCCTGTTAATTTATGCCGACGCTCGTTCATCTTAATTTTAAGCGATTACTATCCCCGAGTACCGGACAATGCCAAACTTGTGGTGAGGTGTAGCAAACGCGGGAAATTCAAAGTGGCGTGGCTGGAAGTTCCTATTTTTACGTTTCTTGCATTGAAAGCTAACAAACACAGTATCACTGATTTATTTCCATTTCTGCTGTACTTGATCAATATAATGTGACAACTGTATTTGCTCTTTAATGTTCTTCATTTATTGTGTATTCAGCTTGGCTGCCAGAAAATGTATGAATTTTTTTCAGTATCCAAGTGACGGAATATTTTACTGACGGCCGTGTGTGATAACACACAAGATGACAAAACAAATTTCACTTTGGAACAGACAACACAAATTTTCACTTTGGAATAGAATACTGACAGCTGCTTTTTTTAAAGAACTAAATAACATATTTACAAAACATTCCTTTCTCTTTGCGCAGCCTACATATAATTGTTTTTTGCTTGTTATACAGATCTTCAGAAAGCAGTTCTGAACCCTTTTTGCATGCACAAATAAATAAAGAGTGCACTTTCTGAAGAAATTGATGCACTGAAATGTACATTCGGAACACACAAAGATGCAAAATAACCAACAACTTTAAAGCGGTAAAAAAAAAACAGGTTTGAAAGTTCTAACATCCTAACTCGCCTTGGCATATGGAACTAAATATAACAGCAATAGAGGTGCATGCAGAGAAGTGTTTGTAAATGTTTGCAAGAGGTGGAGAGTGTCTAAGAAATTGTTTTTATTTACTCAGAGCTTCTTGGTGCCATGGCAGTGCAGTAAAAGCTCAAGATGATGTCCTGCTCCTAATAAACACCTTTAGATTTTAAAATTAAATTAACGGCTTTTACATTCCAAAGTCAGAACCAGTTTTGGGAACCTGGGCTTCTTTAATGTACACCTGAATCTAAGTGCATAAGCGTTATTGCATTTTACCCCCATTGGAGGGCAGCAGCCATGGCCTACATTGAAGCTGTGAGCAGCATGGCATCATAGTAACTGGGCTATAACACCAGGTCAGAATGAGAAATACTGCTAAGAACTACCAACTTCTTGGCTCACAAGCACTTTGCACTAAGTTAAAGGAGTATGGAGTACTGACAGGGACCGTTTATGTACCAATTTCTTTTTAGGCTGTAGACTCCATTATTACGGTGCGAAGCTTCAATTAGTCAAAACCAGTCTAAATTACAGAACCAGCTCAAAACACGCATAATGTATAGCTGGATTTAGACATGAAAAGGGAGTCAATTCATGTCGCCGAAAATGGAGGTGGTAGTCGCACTATTTCATGCGTTTTGCCTAAAACATAGTCAATAATAATTAATCAATTTCTAAAATATTCTTCGCAAAAAGTGTTTTTTTCTAGCACGAAAGAAGGAGCCAAATGGTGTTCAGGTGCATGAGTGGTTAGTTGCACAGCACTTCTTGCATGTATTCACAGGCTTCTTTCAAGCTTGAAAAAAATAAGTTTGTATTGCACCTATTGAGCACTAGAAAGCTAGATTGGGAATTTTCCAGGATGCTCTACAATTTTCGCACTGACACTTTTACTTTGAATATAATATTTGAGCAGGCTAATAATCGTTAATAACTAATTACCTAATTAGGAAAAATGCAAAAATTGGTTTCACTCGCTCAAAACGGTGGCAAACGACATTACCTTGGTTCTGTCCAGCTACGTGGCACTTGTACATATTTAAAGCTTGCACAAGTCACACAGACCACCTGGTACTTACAAGGCATATATAGAAGTGGCTAAGTTGTTTGAGCCAGCCATCTGTAGCGAATCATAAGAAAGCCATGTTTCTTTGACTTAAGAGCATGATGAGATTTACATGCTCGACACCTTGTATCAGTGTGTTCTAGGCCTGTTCGTAGTTTAGCTGCTACAGACAGACAGACAGACAGACAGACAGACAGACAGACAGACAGACAGACAGACAGACAGACAGACAGACAGACAGACAGACAGACAGACAGACAGACAGACAGACAATGAACTTTTATTGAGGTCCTGAGGGACTAGCCGGCTACATAAACAATATTTCTCCACATGTAAGCTCATATGCTTCTTTCAAGTATATTGCCTCGTGTTTCCAAAATAAACCATCCTCGCGCTTCCTTCATTATGTCTTTATCTGTTGCTGTGCTAAATCTTTAACATGCAACTGCACAAATTTTCATCTAGTTTTCATATTTCCTCGTTGTTTCGTGGCTTTATTTCTGAACAAGTTGTTTTCTTTAAACCCTGTTGCACACAGCAGTACACTGCATTGCTGTCTAGAGTTGGAATTGTCTTTTTTTTCAGATTTACATTAATACACCTTGCCTGGGCAATGTAAGCCTTTTACGTAACACGGCCCTGCAATAATGTTTTATATTGCATTCCATCATCATGCAACAGCTGTTTACTTACCAGATGAGAATGTGTATAAGTGTTGGAAGTAACAGAACTGGAAGAAGCCAGCAGATAATGAGGCCAAGGAAAGCATACAGGAACATGTTTCTAGCTTTTTATATGAAGTATAGAAATGATCAGTTCAAGGGAAATGAAAGTGGATGAAAAGACATCCACCTGTGGGTGGGGAACGGACCCATAACGTTCACATTACGCATGTGATATACTAACCACTGTAGTACTACGGCCGCGTTCGAGAGTCGACAATCTGAGGGGCCATTGTGGACGGTTGAATGCTGCCTTGGTAGCACAGTGGTTAGTGCATCGCATGCCTAATGCAAAGGTTGTAGGTTCTTTCTCCACCCATGGCTGGTTGTTTTTTTTTACCATTTTCATTTGCCTTTATCATTTCTACATTTAAATAGAAAATTACAAATAAGTTTCCACGTGCCTTCCCTGGCATCTTCAAGCTGTGATTAAGAAAAAATTTGACCCTCAGTTCTCTTCTCGTTTGGAAGAACAGGAGCTTCATTTTAAAAATAAATTCACCTTGTACAGCATCTCAATGTGGTCTCAAATAAATCTTATCACAGCATCTGTATTACTAAGTGAAGTTCTTGTTAAGATGATGATATTGCATGGGACCTAATTAATAGCCATTGTGTACAGAGATATGACTAGTCTAATAAATAGGAGGATTTTAAGAAGCACTTCTAACATGGTCTGATCATGTGTTTAAAAAACTGTAATCTAACAGGATTTCAGGCATAACAGTTGCCCCTGAAAAATATTTGCATCTGCATTGCCATTGTTTTTAGAGAGCACCAATACTGCGTTGATTGAAGTAGCCTCGTGGAACATGGAGCATCGCTTCTTGCTGAGTCAAGGAAATATCTGCATATCTGAGGTGCATGTGTCATATGCTCGAATGCTGTTTAAAGGCTGTTAATAAGAAAATTATTTCGCTAGTCTTCCAGAGATTGCTGAGATTGCTTCAGTAATCTATGCTACTCGATCATAACCAATTTGGTATACCAGAGTGAACTTTCATCACAGTTGGCTTTGCAATGTTTATGCAAAATACCACAATTGCCTACTAGACATGTGACTGCACTAAAACTTGGAATTAATGACTTGGAATGAAAACTTGGAATTCATTAATTAAGATTTATGGGACAGCAAAAGTTAGTTTATTACTGCAGAACAAAGTGCCAGACACTTCAGTTATTTCTGCCATAGAGTTTCTTACAGTAATTACTGGAGGGAACTCTGGCACTGCAGTCGTTGTACCACCATGGGAATGATGGGAAGCACATGGATTTGTCTGATCTTCGTGCTTGTGAATTCAGACGTTCTTGTGGCTTTGTATATTATACGCTATATAAATCTTATTTTGTAAATTTCAGCGCAGTCTATACTCTTCGAAGTGCAGAAGACGCCGCCAACACGCATAATTGTTATTAATTGCAACGATTGAGCTTGTTCAGGTGACCAAATTGAAACGCGCCAAGCATGTCAAGGCACTGGTATGCCCGCGATAAATTGATGAGGGCGTTGCACTCGCTTGTCGTTACATGCTTCCATGGCTTAATAGTTTCAATATCAGACTGCTGTTCTAGAGTTCCTGTGTTCGAATCCTGTCGTCAGATGGTTTGAATGATGTTTATTTATTTATTACACAGTATAGTGTTGAAAATGGCTAGTTTACAAAGTGACAAAGCCGTTTTAAGCCAAACAGACGAAGTTTAGGCAAATGGATGTACTTCCCATAATTCCCATGCTGGAAACCGTTCTTGTTTCAGCTCTTGTAGACACTAGCGCCAGAGTTCCCTCTTGTAATTATTGTATGAAACTGATTTCTGCACCTCGCTCGTGCAGAAGCGGCACCACACCTGCTGCCTAAACATGCACTACATTTCGGCCAAGTGCAGGAAATGTTGTGCACTCGCCCTGTACAAAGCCTGCACTAAGTAAAACAAATCACAACGTGCAGTTGCTGCCATGTTGAACTGGTGGAACAAGTAGTGAAATGCAGCACCTCCTGAACTAGTTCAGAAAGTGCAGGTGAATCAAGTGGAGATTATATAGTAACAGAAGTTGAGTGATTCTGCATTACATTCACGAAATATACTTCATGATACCTTTCCATTTATTTCTTTAGTTATTAAGAATACCTTTTGCATTGTTGGACAAAACTACAGAATGCCAACATATTTTCTAGCATTCACTGGTAGCAAACATGTCAAAACGTCTTCTACTTTCCGGATTGCCGCTTTACCCGTGAACCCCCAAGTTAATTCCGGAAAAATGCACCAAATTTTCCAAATTTTTTATGTACTCACTTTTTCGGTCTCATTTTCATTCTAAAAATATATTACTTCATTGGTCTCTGGTTAGAAATAACACAAAAATAAAAGCTGCTCTTGAGGGCAGCTTTCCCTCAATGCCGACTGTAACTCATCTTTGAAAATAAGAGCAGCTTAACATCCGGCAGGAAGAATGCGACTCGTCATTGGGGATATTGGTACTACCTGCAGTCACTAGTACAGCTCGGGATCAAGGGTTAAAGGTTGCGACTTCATTGCTGCCCAATTTTAATTCTGCAGCTGTTACACTTGGGGTGTAGCGTGCGTATGTACGTGTGCATGCATTAAAATGACTTCATGCTAGAGCAAAGCAACTGTAGTGCAGAGAGGCATCAGTCATCTTTGTATATTTGCTTTGTAAAGATGCGCTAAGTTTATCTTTTGCAGTATAGACTTGGCGCTCTTTGGCCAAAGATGCCCTTGTGCTATTAAAACCTATCAATTAATTAGGTTTTTGCAGTAGCAGATGCTTATTCTTTTTCAGGATCGGTGCGCCAGCTTTAATTTGTTTTTCTTGAACTGTGTAATTCCCACTCACAGGAATGCATGTCATCTGAGGTGTTCCTTTTTCAATCAAGAATGTTGAGGTTGTCTTTGTGAAACTCGATTTCTTGCCTCAAACGAGCTTGTACAAACTGACCAAGCTGATAATTCTGCCTGCTTATATATGAAATATGTTGCGGTTATGAACCCTTATAATTAATAACATATAGTAAAAAATTTTTATTTATTAAAACAATTTCATGATATTTTTCGTGTTTTTCGCGTTCGTGTTGTCCACTTCTCTACTATTGTGTCCTGTCTGCACACCTTGCATATTAAATATCGACTAAATTTAACCATGCTTTCATTAGCACTACGCAGGGAGAAAAAAGTTCCGGTAACATCATGCATTCAATATGGTGGCCCAGACGTGTATGCAAGCAACCTCCTTCATGTGGACCAAGAATTACTCTTGAGTGTCTCGCAGACTTCGCTGCGAAGCCCTCAACATTCTCATCTCAGTGGAATGGCTGCTCATCTATCAGCGTGTCCATCAGCAATACTGCCAGTTGTAAAGCTTCTGAAGCCCTTTAAGAAAGCTTAATGATGTTTTTATTTACTTTTCACGGTTGGCCGTAGAATCTGAACATTTTTGATGTTTCTAACATTTTTGCCTTGCACAAAGCGGCGCAATAACTTTAAACCAGTGTAATGTATTTAAGTGATGCTCACTTTAATGCCTATCTCGTTTTGTTAGTGTTTAAGAAATTTGAATGTCTGATGAGGTAACAGCATTTGGATTTGTCATCGTGGCTCATTTCAATGAGCTGCTAGGAAATAAGACGCGAAACTTACCACACGCCAGTTGTAGCATGACTACAGTATACACGTTTCAAAAGATGGAAAGTGGGGAAAAAAGCCTCGAGAACATAATCATCCTACGATTGTCATGTCCTTACAGCTCTGCAATGACTAATGCCTCATACATTTAGGGAGCACATTGGTCGCAATGCCTGAAGGTATATTTGATAAGAGAATAGCTTGCACCCAGATTTGCCACACAGTTGATGGCTGATGGCTTTTTTTGTCGTCTTGATGTTATTACTATGTATTCAATATTCATTTAGACGCAAAGGACACTACAGGCACTGAAGTACCAAATGGTACTTGCATTTCAGGGGACAAAGTGTCCAGCATGCCTGTCACAAAATGCGTTCTAGAGGTTACCTTGCCTCTATAGGTAAATGGACACCAGATGCTCTGTGTACAATGTAATCGGTGTACTTGTCTGGAGTGCTTGAAAGATATGCTACGGGCTGTACTGGCACTGTCTGAAGATAATGCATGGTTCTAGAAAGCCTGCAGCTGAGCATCTGCCACTGTACTGAAGGAAGTGTCCTAATTTATTTTGAACACAAACATTCACTTAGCAACCCTAATCCTTCACATCTAGCATCACTTTGTTTCAATTGCGGTTGTAAACCTTTGTTTGAAGACACTAAAATTCTTTCAAAACACAAATGCCCAAACCACACGGGAAATAATCGAGGTATTCCACATTAAATATTAGGAGAGACTTGCATTAGCCATGCATCTTTGCCTCTGTTAAAATGTGAATTTCAGTATCTCCACAACACGTGTGTTAATCTGAAGTTGTCTTTTCGTTGTTTCCTTTTTTGACTTCCCTACTTCCTGATATGTTTAACTGATGTCTTCATACCTTGTCATGTTCTTATGCTGCGGTTTTTTGCAATCACCGATATATATATATTCTTCGTTTCAATAAAAATTTAGATGAGAGTTAGCGCTCGTCCTGTCTGCTTCTAGTCTGTGTCCGTGTCACTTTGCGCTACAATCCAAGACCATGTTACCGTACCAACTCGCCCAACTTTCTATCCTTTTGTTCACATAGACACACTCAGACTTGTTCTTTCTTATGTGGCCGGTTATTTTCGTACTTTATGATAAGATGCAGTGCTTTTCGAATGAAAACGTGTGATAGTTCGTAGTGAGGTTATTTAAAAATACTTTTCTGCTTAAAATTTATTTGAACAAGCCTGTGCCATTATTCAGTGCTTATGTCTTTGTATTAGTATGGTTTTAATCCTTATCTTCCTTTTTACTTTTCAAATGTGCAAACATTATTATGTAACCATTTCTCTTTAATGAAACAATGAATACTTCTGACATTTCTTCACAAATTTTACGATGATTTTGTTCAATTAGGTAACCTTAGACTAGCTTATTGTTATTCTGGTAGCTTAACTTACAATGCCTGTGGGATATTCAGTGCAAGCACATGGTGAAAAATAAACTAAATTATTGGGTATATGCAGGTCACTGGCAGTAAATGAAGCATACATAAATTTCAGGAAATAGTGCATGCTTATAAAGCAGCATGCACAGCTACACATGCAGTTTTGTTTGTAAATGCTGAAACATCATTCTAAGTGGAAGCGCTTTGTTGCACTTTGTTGTTTGGCTGTCAGTGCTACCTTTAGGTCATTATATATGTGAAGATACTAGTAGTAGCATACCGTGGAGATAAATGACAACTTTGCTGAATAGAGGTATCAAATATGTGCTTAAAACGCAAAAACTGCTTGACAGGCAACCGTATGCTTCTGTAGTACACTGGTTACCGTCACCAATCCATGCATTGCTTGCGCTCTATTGCATTCAGTATGAGCTACAACGAGCTGTGGTGGCTTTCCCTCCTGGTCAAGCTGGTGTTGCTGCAAAAAATTTGGACCAAGAAAAGTGGAGGCTTTCAATTATTTCAGAAATGCATGTAACATGCTTTTGGTTGTGTGCTGTTTCCATGGAGTGATAAGTATTGGTGCACCAAGGTGCGGGAGATCCTGTGTCCTTAGTGCAGCGTGCGTTGTTAATGCGCTCTGCATCCTGCCGGAAGTGTACTATCACTGCAGAGGAAGCTGACGAAAAGCATAGGGTGTGTGCATTGCTGCGGTCGTGAAACTTGAAAGGGTCACACGTTATATATGCTACCACATGACAGACCAGAAGCGCGATATGACGACGCCTCACACATTCTGGATCATACTGAACAAGGTAGTATCATAGCTAAGGCTAGGCAGCATCACAACAGCTAGTCTGTGCATTAATTACATGGCTGTAGTGAATGCTAAAATACTTGCAGGGATAAAAAGGTGTTGTTCATGCTACGCCCATATTGAAAGGGTGGTGTCTGTGTTACACTCATATAGGAAGGGTGTTGTTTGTTTTACAACCCATAGTCAAAGTGACGTCGTATTAACACCTTTTCCTTTGTGGGGTGTTAATTTACACCATCTGCTTGGGGTGTTGCAATGCACCCAAAAGGGTGTCGCCCATGAGACAAGTCATTTACACCCTTAAGGGTGTTAAATTTTTAGAGTGTACGACGCACCTCGCGTGCACACATATCTGCACACATATCTGAAGAGTAGCGTACTCATTCTTATAGACTTTTCGCCTGGCACAGGTAGCATTTTGAATTAACGAAAGGTTTAGAAGTATATTGTATGGAAAAATACGCAGAGTAGATGTACACATATGAAATGCAGACATGATAGTTTCGACATATAATTGGAACAAATTAGAAAACATAATTCGGTCGCAAACAAAAACTAGCAAAAATAAATAAAGCCTCTGGGAAGATTGTTTATGTGTGGTCCGAAAAAGGTATATTTGTCATGTTGTTAAGACTTACATTAGAGGTCATGTGGCAAAATCTATAGGCCGTCTCCTTCTTAAGTCAGAGAAACACACATGTCCTGTATTTTTATAGCAAAAAAGTAAAACCACCGTAACACTTAACCTGGGGTGCTATGCAGGATGCGCCGAGTTTCTCGTTCACCCGAGTTTTACCCGAGTTTGCTCGACGGCAGTCAGTGAACGGAGATAGCGCGGAACGCGCAAAAGCTACAGGCAAGAAATTATGTAGACAAAAAGCCGCGTATGACAACATGAGCGCACCCTGCGCGGCACGCTGCTTCCACGTTTCAAGCGCAGAAGGCTGCACAACGAAGCGCGCCAGCGCCGCGTATTGTTATCAACGGATTATCGCAACTTAGCAATACTGTGACTGTGCCGCTGTCTGTCTGCACACTTGCCGTGAGCCGCTTGCCACGCCTTTCCCGGGCGCGTCAAGGGCGTGGCTCCTCTTTCGGCGATATCTTTCTATCCTCGATCGAATGCGAACAGGGTACATGCGGCGCATTCTTGCACCTACGCTTTCGCTCAAACGAATACGTTAAAATACAACAAATAAAATAACGAACATTTTTATTTCTTTAAGTGTCTGTTTTTCGTTTTGAATGCTAGAAATTTGTGATGACAAACGGAGATCGAGCAAATTATTAAATTTTGCACGTCTTGCCGCGAGTGGCGACAGTGAGGCGAAAGCTTAGAAGCGGATACATTGAAGCTGGTCGCACGCACGAGGCAGTTCATACGGTGAGAAGTCGCCTAGGGGGGCTACAGTGCTATTCTCAATAATGTCAGTGATCACCGCTCTTTCTCTATTAGGGGAATAGAAACGCAGCGCCGTTGTACGGCTGTTCATCGCAGGCGCCTTAAGGCTTCCACTTTACCAACTAAAAATGACATACTAGTCATAAATGCGGGAGCAACGGCTGTCAATGCAAAATGGCGGTCCGTAGTGCCCATAGTGACGCAGTTTAGTGAAAATGTACCAGTTTATCTTTGTGCGCGAAGCCTCGGCGATGCATTGCGAAGAAGTGCGTGCTTCCCATCGACACAATTCATCGCTTGTCATCGCTTGCCCAGTGAAAGTGCCTCTGAGCGCATGTACGTACGCAGTAGTTGAGTGTTTTGTGCGCACCAAGGTGCTTGCGGATTACTTATGCTGGAGCCAGCAGCGATCGCAGAAGGATATCGTAACGACACCGCAGCAATCGCATTTTGGCAGGTGAGGGCTCTTGTGGGCGGTTATGAAATGAGACTGCGAACTGAGGAAGGTGTTGGAACTGTTGAGTGCGCAGTGCTTGTGATGAAGAAATGCCATTGCACTGGGTCTAGAAGAGCGAGCGATTCTCGGACGCTGATCGTGTTTACGACGTTGTGGCTCCGATACATCACCGATGACAGAGCAGCCATCTCAAACGCCTGCTGCGATACGCACTCCTCAGCATCGTCGTCACCCTCGGCACATCGACGCCTTGCAAGCAGCTACAGTGACGTGCCGATAATTGGTTACTGTGCGCTACGTCGCCACAATGCAGGCAATGAAACCGTGCTGTGGGGCCCTCTCAGCCCGAGAAGATATATGCATGAGCCAGCGACAGTCAACGCTTTGTTTTTGATAGTAGTGCGCAGTACATCACCGATGACAGTGTGTTGTGCGTGTTTTATGTCGGTGGTGAATATTGTTGATGTCTCTCAGCTCGGCACCGCGTCGCTGTTGCCGAAAGATAAGTTGGGCGTGGCCCAACCGTGGTGGGTGCGCGCACAAGAGTTACGTGCCTCGCGCGGGGCGTGACCTCTGGCTTTGATTGACAGGCGAACTCGTGCTAAACTCGTACATCGCGAAACCCCCTCCGAGTTCAACTCGGGAACATGGCGGCGGCAGCAGCAGCCTGTGTTATTGCAGCCAGCGGCAGCAAGCGTCAGTATGACCGTCTGGACCCGTTCGCGTGCATGACCGCCGTGGAGTTTCAGCGTCATTTTGGCCTGTCGAAGACATCAGTGTGCTGGCTGTGTGACGAGCTAGGCGAAGACCCTCGTCTGTGGAGACAGCGTGGCGGGCTTCATTCGCTCACCGTTGAAGAGCAAGTCCTCTGCGCCCTCCGTTTTTACGGGACTGGGAGTTTTCAGGGAAGCGTCGGCGCCGAGCGTTACATTGGACGTCATCAAACTACTGTGAGCCTCTGTGTCAGCGATGTCTGATGCGCTTATTGATGCGGCAGTGCTGAAGCGGTGGCTGGCTTTCCCGAAGACTGCGGCTGAGCGGGCATTTATAAAAGAACGCTTCTTACTTCGCGGAAACATTACGAACGTAGTCTGGTATGTCGACGGAACGTACGTAGGAATTAAGGTGCCTTCAATGTCAGCGTTACTGTGATTAGCATTGAAGCAATGTCTAGACGCACCATATTGCCAAATTTGTCACTTCTGTGTAGCCGATTTAAATTTTGTTACCGACGTCACACATGCGGCAGCCTATGATACTGACTTTTTCGCTGGTTGCTGACACTTTACCGATTGTTCTACTTGTCTATCAGGGTGCCTTCCATATGGCACACTTTTTGGGGAAGGAGGTTAATGAAGTATAAATAGATAAATGGATATCACAAATTGTGTGAAGTACCCTGTGAATGCTAATCTCACAAAGAACTTGGGGTTGTTTATGAGATTACTTAGTACGTAGCACAAATTACTTAGTATGCATAATTCTGAATTTTGGTCATGCGTCATGTATCGGCCGCACTATGAAACAGCAAGGCATTGCACAATTCGTTGCAGTGCGAGATGTGGATGTCGCGCCAAGCCTGTTGTGCCTATGCATTTACGGCAAAATGAAAATGCATTGAGAATCTTAGTGTGCTGGCTTGCATGAAAAAAATACTTCACAGTGTTTGCTGTGTTCACTGTTGGTGCATGTGCCAGTGGTTCAGTGTATTTTCTTTTTTTTTGGGGGGGGGGGGGGTCAGCGTTATTCTGTATGGACAAATCCTATATATTTTCGTCTCATAATGGGGCTCTAATTCTTCAGCAGTAGAACAATGCAGATCCAATGCTCTGCAGAACTCAGTGTGCGTGAAGATGTCGTGAACCACAAAGGCAAAGTTACATATCGGGCGAAATGTGGTGCAGATGCCAATAAAAGTGGGTCTTTAACCCACCATGATAAAAATAAAGATTGCAGAGCGAATAGACCTTTTGTACAGCTTTATAGCAATGATTACACAAACTGTGACATGCTCAAACGTGTAAAAGCTTGCCGCAATGCCTAAGTAGGATGAGCGATATGCAGCATATTTTGGCATTGAACATGTCTTATAAATGCTATTTTTATTGTAAGCCTCAAGCCTCGCTATCACGCCTTTCCCTCCGGCACTCCCTTTACTGAAACGCAGCACTGTCTTTCTATTGGTGTCATGATGATGATGGTAACGGCAGCAGTAAGGCTGGTTAATGCTTGCCCCTTTGATTCTTGCGAGTTTAGTGGTACAGAATATGGCACGTGCATACACCTGTGCAGAAAAATTTTATGCTTGTGGTGATTTGTTGGAGAGTTAATTCGTGTTGGCACATATCAAAGATGTGCGCCATTGTGGCTTAATAACTAGATCATTGGTGAGGTTGAAGACTCATTGTATCGGTACAGAAGCTTGAAGCTGAATTGTACCACAATTCGACGGGACACAAAGAAGAGAAATACACACAGCAGAACGCTCTGCTGTGTGTGTTGCTCTTCTTTGTGTGCCGTCGAATTGTTGCACGATCCAACTTCAAATAGAGCATTGGGCCTCTTTGGTGCAGGACCGAGGAAGGGAAATACACACAGCAGAACGCTCTGCTGTGTGTGTTACTCTTCTTTGTGTCCCGTCAAATTGTTGTGCGATCCAACTTCAAATAGAGCATTGGGCCTCTTTGGTGCAGGACCGAGGAAGTGTGAGCTATTCGACACCATGCCAGTGCCTTGCC